>NW_020450901.1:283502-289943 GCF_003343035.1 Apteryx rowi | reverse complement strand
CGGGGGGCGTGGCCAGGGGCCCGGCGTGGGGGCGTGGCGGCGCCTGCGCGTGGCGGCGCTTCCGTCGCGGCCTGGCGGCGAGCGGAGGCGGGAGCCGGGGCCCAGGTGAGGGGCGCGCGTTGCCATGGCGACAGGCGGGGGGCGGCCCGCGGCCTAGCCCCGGCCTCGCCGCTCTCTCTTCTCCCTTGCAGCCGCGCCGCGCCGCCGCCTCACGGACGACGCCATCATGGCCAGGTGAGCCCAGCCCCGGGTCCCCCGGGTCCTCCCCCCCCGGGGAGCCTGCCGGCTCAGCCCTGCGCTTCGCTTGCAGCTCCCCCGTGTCCCGCGTGGTCTACAACGGCAAGCGGAGCGGCGGCCCGCGCTCCCCCGGCACCGGCAGCGAGATCTTCACGCCGGCCCACGAGGAGAACGTGCGCTTCATWTACGAGGGTGAGCGGGGTGGGGGGGGTAAAGGCCGCGGGGCTGGGCCGCAGCCGGCGGGGGGCCCCCCCGGGCCCCCCGCCGGCTGCGGCCCAGCCCCGCGGCCCAGGCGGCATCCTGAGGCGAGCCGCCCCCCCTCACCCGTGTCCCCGCAGCATGGCAGTGCGTGGAGCGCGACCTGCGCAGCCAGATGGGCTCGGAGCGCGGCCTGGTTGAGGAGTACGTGGAGAAGATGCCGAACCCCAGCCTTAAAGGTGAGTGTGGGCGTGAGGGGCGCCCCCCCCAGCTCCTTTCCCCTCCCCATGTCCTGGCTGGAAGGGGGCAGTGGGGAGCCTCCCCCGGGGCTGGGGTATTGGGGGGCCCCCCGCGGTGCAGGCCTCTGCCGCCAAAGTGTCTCCTTGTCTTCCCTGCAGCGTTTAAACCCGTCGACTTGGGGGATCTGAAGAGGAGGAACACACAGGACGCCAAGAAGTCCTAAGGCAGGTTGTCCCTGCGGATTTGGCTGGTCTCCTAAGGTCCTCAAGCAGATTTAATTTGAGATTTTTTTTGTGTTGATTTTTCCTCCTCTGGTCTGTACTCTGCCCGTGGGAGAGCTGGTCAGCTTTGGGGCTGGCTCTGAAGCTGCCTAAATTCAAAGATGCATAGAGGCTCACTGAGGATGCCCAGAGCCTGTTGTAATGGATTCCTGTCCCTCACCCATAGCTTTCTCTGGCCTCAAGCTGTCCTTCCCTACTTCATGCCAGGCTCACAAATCACTTGCTCTCCTTCCATCTCTGTCCCCGGTGAGTTGAGTGCTTAGGCTTGCTGGGGCCTGGTGCATGGCGGGGCAAAGCAGAGCAGCTGTGTCTGCCGGTAGAGACAGCACTAGTTTTCTGCTCCCTTCTGTGTACCAAGGATCCATAGTGGCTGGAGTGGGCTAAGGTGAGAAGGAAGGAGAGTGGGTTCCTTCTTTGTGCCTCGGGACAGACAGGCAGCCCCAGTCCAACAGCAGGTATTACAGCAACCCTTCTTGCAGCTGACTGCTGGGCAGGTGACACTGTGCCTGTTCCTTGCTCCCTTCTGGGAGGACTTAATTGGTACCTGGGCTGCTAATGCTTGGGACTAGTCAGTGCTGCCAAAGCTCTTGGGTCCATATCAGAGGCCAGATTTTTCTTGTGCTTAGATTGGGCCAGATCCGTGTGGTGCTGGAGATGGAGCTGCTCCTCTCTCCCTGCAGATGGAGAGAGATGGGGTGTCAGCACTGGCCCCAGCCCCAAGCATCTGAGAGATGCTCAGAGGTGGAGCACTGGGCTGTTTTTGGCTCCCCCCCCCCTTGGCCTGGGTGCTCTGGCAGCTCCACGAGAGATAGCAGCAATGAGTTGGTTAGTGCTGAGTCTGTGAAAAGAAGCTTTTTTGCACCCTTGCCTGAGCAACATCTTGCTGTTTTAGTACTAACACCATCTTCCAAACGTACCCTCTTCTTGCTCCCCTGGAACAACATTTGGAGTAGGAGGAGGACAGGAAGGGATGATCCCTTTAAAGAGACCTGGCCTCCGCAACTGGCAGAAACGTCACTGCGTGGAGGCTGTGCCCATTCAGTCTAACTCATCTCGGGGTTGGCTTTCTTGGGACCCTCATTCCTGGCAAGGCTCAGGTGGTTTCTGCATGATCATCTCTGAGCAAGGGAGGGCGACGGTACCATCCTCCCACCCTTGTGAATGGAGGAGCTGGTGCCAGCTGTGGGGCGGCTTTGCGGCCCTAGAAGACTGTGGGGGAGCTGGAGGAGCAGCCGCCTGCCTGCATGTGCTCCAAGAGCTCGCAGGGAGCGAGGGGGCTGCCAGGGCCTTGCCCAGCACAAAGGAGTGGGCTTGCGATGTGTGCATGGTGCAGGGGGGGGTTGTGGTTGCTGTTACCTTTCCTTTGTTGAGTCATTGAGCTATTATTGTTCCTTTTTTTTTTTTTCTCTCTGTTGTCTGTTCACTTGAGGAGTGTTGTAAATAAAAGCTGGTGTCCTTTTGAGTTCGCCTCTATGTGAATCTGCCTGCTCCTAGGTTACTGCCACAACACCTGCTCTGGGGGATACGGGACTGATTTTTCTGCTGTTCACTTGCTGGGGTTGTATCCAGTGGAAGGAGCAATGTCCAGGGAACTGCCTGGCTCGCTCTTGACTCTGTGGGCGTGCTGATGCCTCCGTCTGCCTCTGTCTGGCCCAGGTAGAAGGTTGTCTCGGCTGTGCTGCCACTGCAGGCGCTGGGCCCAGCCCAGATCTTCCCTTAATTCCTGCCCTGTCTGTGCCTTGCAGTTGTATGTGCACGCTGGTCTCTCAGGGCTGGCCTGTGTGTGCCTACAGCCTCTTTGATTCAGTGCCCTTGTTCTTCCCTTTTTTAGAGTTTTAGATTTTCCTATTTTGTTGTTTAAATCCTCTGCTTTCTATTTTAGACTTAAGCGCTGAAAATAAATGTCAGGACTTTGTGGGTACCTTTTCAGGCCTGACCAAATCCCAAGAAGTAATGCAGAGAGCAAAGGCCACCTCTCTCTCTCTCTCTCTCTCTCTCTCTCTCTCTCTTTTTTTTTTTTTCCCCAGAAGGAATCTTGTCCTTGCACTTGCTCTGGGCTCTTAATTTCACTCCAGGCATCCACTGCCTGGCACTGAGTGCTAGTAGCACAATGCCCTTGGCCTCTGGCAGCCCTCCTGCAAGCCAGCATCCTAGGAGCTGTCGCTGGACCAAAGATTTAAATGTTGAGACTATTAATACACTCATATCCTCTTCCCTCCCCTACTTTAATGGCATTTAAACTATACTTAGTATTGGCAGAATTTCTCAAGTGCATCTCTTTACACTTCGCTATGACCCTGTTTATCTCTTATCACCAAAATATTCTGGGGGGAGAATGGGCTGGGGCATGCACTGCCCCGGTTGTGCCCCCATCGCAGGAGCACGTTGCCTCAGCCCCTCTCCATTCGGTCCCAGTTGACTCCATCGGAGGAGGCCTGGGTCCTCTTTGCTACCCTTAATGTCGTGGCACGCGCTCCACCACAGGCACTCCAGGGAGTGGGGAACAAAAGGAAAAGAATAACCATTTTGGCTGTTATAGCCTACCTCCTTTGACTTTTTCTGCAAGATGGGGCATTTCTTGCAGCATCTCAGGATCGCTYGCTAACAGTGATACTTTCAGGCTTTTCCCAGGCACTTGCACAGAAGTGCAGGGGAATTGGTCTGTGCAGCGCGTCCTGGGAGCGCAGCACTCGAGCAGGGCTGTTCTCACACTGGAAGTCTGAAACGCGCACAGAGCTCTGTTGTCCTGGGTCCTGCGTCTTGAGTGGATGGCAGAGGGCTCTGGAGGAAGGCTGCCTGCCCTACAGCGCAGCGAGAGCGTGCTGCTCTGAGGAGGCGCCTCTGTACCTTGGCTGTAGCGTGGCGATAGGCTGCAGCTGTATTTTTTTCCCGTTCTGGTGGCTTGGATTTGAGAATCTGAGCCCAAGGCTGCAGCCGGTGTCTGCTAGGTGCAGCGGTTGTGTGTGCTGGTGACTGGTGCGTGGGTCTGACTGCAGAAACCTGAACAGCCGAGCACCTCCACCGTAGCCAGCTGGACCGCAGAAACCCGAGCAGCCGAGCGCCTCAGCCATAGCCAGCCTGCTCCTGCCCGATGGYGGGTCTGGCCGGGCTCTCCCTCCTGGGGGCTGGCGTTCCCCGGCCCCGACGGTGCTCCAGGGCTGGGTGCCAGCCCCGGGTGGCCCTCGCTGTCCTCTGGCCCCAGGCTCCAGCGCAGGGTGCACCTGTGTGCTGCAGAGCTGGGAGGTGGCACTGTGGTTCACCTGGCAGCACACGGGGCTGGCGCCAGCTCTGCCCCCTCGCTGTCAGGGCACCGGGCCTGGGTCCTTCGTGGAGGGGCAGGGTGGCAGCACATGTGCACACATGCACACGCACATACATGCACACACGCATACATGCACATGTGCACACACATACACACACATACGCACACATGCACACACACATGTACATGCACACACACATGTGTGCACACGCACAGGGCTGTGTGCGCGCTGTGGGAAGCTGCAGCCATGCCGGCAGCTGTCTGTCTCAGGGCTGCACCGGAGGCTGTG
The DNA here is from genome assembly GCF_003343035.1 of Apteryx rowi. NCBI lineage: Eukaryota > Metazoa > Chordata > Aves > Apterygiformes > Apterygidae > Apteryx > Apteryx rowi. The sequence goes on along the minus strand of NW_020450901.1, from coordinate 285,436 downwards.
CTGGTCCCCGAATCTGAGCCGGCTGCGGGGAAGGGAGCACCCACAGGTCACCTGCACCTGACTCTCGCCTTGGTCTTGTTTTTGTGTTGGTTCGGGTGCTGCAAAGCTGGAGGCAATCCAGTAACTCAAGTACTAATGAAAGAGCATACAAAAATCATTTTATAAATTCATGATTTTTATAAAGACTAATAACAAACCACAGGGGTCAATGCAGTGAAAAAGCACAAAAGAAGTGTGAAATTTGTCTGGTGGAGGGGTGGGCGGGAAGCCCCTGCTGAAGGGGATGAAGCCGAAGGCCACTGAAATCAGACTGTTTACCTGTAAAAAACAAACTTAGCAATGGTTTATTTTCACTATGACTGGGATATGGTTTTTATCATTAGATTAAATTGTAGGAGGAAGAGAGGTATGTGTTGTATCATTGAATTAAGTAGTGGGAAGCGAGAACAGTAACGGACAGAATCTACTTAGGAGACCAATTTGCAGTCTACAATTACCTTGATAAAGTAGGAGTATTACTGCAAGACGGAGTGGGGGAGCGACCGCGCCTGCGGGGACCTGGAGGAGACGCCGGTCCTCATCCCCAAGGAGGAGGCCAGGCTTCGGGTATTGATCAGCTATTGATGGGTTATTTTTTCTTCCTCATTTTCTAACTTTGTTTCCAGTTCTATAATTAATTGCTTTGTTCTTTGCTACAGTAAACTTGACTTAAAAAAAGATATATGTTTGTTTCGAGGCCTGTTTGTTTATGCAGGTCTCTGGGGTGGCGTGAGCAGCACTGGCTGCGGAGTTCCTCACGGAGGGGCAAATAACAGTGTTGGGGAAGGGCAGGTATCCATGCCGCGGCCCGGCGTCCACAGCTGCAGGGCTGGCCGGGGCCTGGCACCGCGGGAAACGCGCGTTTCTGGAGCGACGCCTGCCCGACCGAGCCCTTGGCAGTCGCCAAACGGTGGTTTGTGGCCGAGCCCGTCCGTCAGCCGCAGCAGCTCGCCGGGGTCAGGACCGGGGAGGGGGGGGTGAATATCTGGTAGCCGGTTTGGGGCTGGCGCAGCCCTTGGCTGCGGGAGGGAGCGGGATCGTCCCGGCCGGGGGCTGGAGCTGCTCCTGATGGCCGGGCTGTTTTCYGGGGCTTCGCAGCCTGGCACGAAATGTCCCCGTCCAGTTTCTGTTGCCATGGAAACCTGTGGGCGATGCAGGACTAATCACAGTACCTTTGTTCTGCGAATAAATGTTAATGGCTCGGTCTCGTCCCTTTGTGGTCAGGGAGCACAGGAGTGGGCAGGCTGGTCTTGGCCCCGCTGGCACGGCCAGGCAGCCTGCGCCGCCAGCGTCTGGGCTCAGGTGCCACCAGCATCCTGGCTCGGGTACCGCCAGCCTCTGGGCTCGGGTACCACCAGTGTCCTGGCTCGGGTGCCGCCAGCATCCTGGCTTGGGTACGGCCAGCCTCTGGGCTCAGGTAACGCCAGCGTCTGGGCTTGGGTACCACCAATGTCCTGACTCGGGTGTCACCAGCATCCTGGCTTGGGTACCACCAGCCTCTGGGCTCGGGTAACGCCAGTGTCCTGGCTCTGGTAACACCAGCATCTGGGCTTGGATACCACCAGTGTCCTGACTCGGGTGTCACCAGCATCCTGGCTCAGGTACCGCCAATGTTCTGCCTTGGGTACCGCCAGCGTCAGATCCCTGAGTTGGGATGGAATGTGCTTTGCCAGAGCCGGCTTGGTGGTCCCGGCCCAGCCTGGGACACGGCAGCACAGGGGCAGGGTCTGTGCTGTGGGGCAGGGGCTGCGCTATGGGGCACAGCGGTGGGGCACCGACTATAGGGCAGGGGCTGTGCTGTGGGGCCAAACCAGGTCTGGGGCTGGAGGCCTGTCCTGGTGGCCACTGTGAGGTATATATAAATATATGAAAATTAAAAAAAAAAAAAAAAAAAA
>NW_020450901.1:276201-281487 GCF_003343035.1 Apteryx rowi | reverse complement strand
CCAGCTCCGGCCCCCTCCCCAGGCGTGCCTCACCCCTGCCGCCCTGTGCACGTCCATCGTCCCGTGCACGTCCACCGCCCCGTGCACGTCCATCATCCTGCACCTCCATCATCCTGTGCACGTCCATTGTCCCGTGCACGTCCATCATCCTGCACCTCCATCATCCTGCGCACGTCCATCGTCCCGTGCACGTCCATCGTCCTGCACCTCCATCATCCTGTGCACATCCATCGTCCTGTGCACATCCACTGTCCTGTGCACATCTGTCATTCCATGCATATCTGTTGTCCTGCGCACGTCCATCATCCTGCACCTCCATTGTCCCGTGCACATCTGTCATCCCATGTACATCCACCGTCCCACACCTCTGCCATCCTGTGCACGTCCACACTGCGCAGCATGCCCGTCCATGCAGCACCCCGCTGGGGATGGAGGAGGAGGACRAGGGAGGAAGCAGGGGCCGCCCGCCGGGTCCGGCTCAGAAGTTGCTCTCCGCCGTGGTCTTGGGGAACTCGTAGCAGTGGTGCTGGCTGCCCAGGGCCAGGTGCTCAGCGGCAGCGCTGCGGCTGGGGCGCTCGAGGTAGAGGGTGTCGGGGTGTGCGGCGGCTGGGCTGCGCCCCAGCCCGTTGCCGCAGCCGCTCACCAGCTTGTGCTTCTCGCTGGCGGCGCCGGCGCCGTTGCGGGCGCTGGGCGCGTGGCTGTAGGTGTGCTTGTACTCCTCGGCCAGGTCCTTCCCCAGCTTCCAGCGCTGCCACCGCTTCAGCAGCTCTGCCTGCACCTGCGCATGGCCGCAGTGAGCCCGCAGCGAGCCCCACGGTGAGCCCTGCGCCGCGGCCCCACGGTGAGCCCTGCGCCGCGGCCCCACGCACTCACCTCCTTGTTGACGAAGCAGTAGAGAACAGCCACCAGCATCCCCTGCGGGGAGAGCAGAGGAGTGAGGGCGTGTGGCCAGCCCTGACCCTGGCACAGCTCTGGCACGGCTGCTGCGCGGGCCTGCTCTGGTGCGGGGCCCGGCTCACCTGGAAGGAGCTGAGGAAGAGGTCGAAGAAGAGCTTGACGTAGCGCAGGGTGCCCTGGGCGTGCTCGTCCGTGATAAAGGCGAACACCACCTCGTGGATGCCCAGCAGCGGGATCAGCGTCAGTGTGGACTTGGCCAGCCTGCCCGCGAGAGGGGCTGTCAGCACCCGGGCACGGGGCTGTGCACACACATGTGCAGGCATGCACTGTGCCTGCCTGTGCACAGGCACCACGCACACCCATGCACTGGGCACACGCACACCCATGCACCATGCACATGCATGCACCATGCACACCCATGCATTGGGCACACGCACACCCATGCACCACTCACACACATGCACACCCATTCACTGGGCACATGCACGCACCATGTGCACCCTTGCACCATGCAGCACGCACACCCCTGCACGGTGCACAGCCACACACCGGAACTTGTAGTCGGTGTAGCGCATCTGGTGTGCCCGGAGCTTGGAGATGAGGATCTGGATGATGCGGATGAAGATGAAGAAGTTGATCTGGAAGGGAGCGAGGCAGTGAGGGGCGGCAGGAGGAGGGCAGGGTGCGCCAGCCCCAGCTGCGCGGGGCAGCAGGACTCACCAGGATGGCCAGGAACACGGGGAAGCGGAGGATCCACCAGAAGCCCATGTTGTTGTTGGTGCTCCAGCACCTGCAGGGGCAGAGGGGCTGGGACCACCCGGCTGCAGGGCAGCCCCGGGACCAGCGCGGTGCCTGGCCGGGCTGACGCCGGTGAGGCTGGCGGTGTGCCGTGGTCCTGCACCACGTTCCTGCACTGCGCTCCTGCACCCACCCCGCACCCCAGCCGCGCAGCCCGGTACTCACTGGATGTTTTCAAAGAGGAATTTGACGACGACCCATGGGATGAGGAAGAGCATGGGGGCACCTGGGGAGGCAGCGAGGGCGGTGAGGCGCCGGCAGCCCTGCTTGGGCGCCAGCAGCCATGGTGGGGCTGGGTGCCGCACTCACCCCAGCCGATGCACAGGTAGAGGGTGAAGTAGCTGCGCTCGGAGAAGACGGCCACCACCAGAAGGTTGTGCAGGTAGATGCCCTCAACCAGCAGCCAGCAGTAGTTGGCCACGATGCCGTACTGCATGAAGACGGTGGCGGCCCGGCAGCCGGCGGCAGCCTGCGGTAGCGCAGGGTCAGGCTCTGGCGACGCTGGCACAGCACAGCCCAGCCCCGGCCCCGGCTCCGGCTCACCTCGTCGCTCAGCCAGATGCCCACGTTGTAGTCGTCGATCTTGTCGCTGTAGTGGGTCTTGAGCAGGGCATCGATGACCAGCACGGAGACGCCCTTCAGGATGAAGGAGGCGAAGAGGTTCATGTGGATGTAGTTCCTCATGCAGTGCAGCTTGCTGCGGAGAGGGAGCGCTGTGACCGCGTGCCCGCCCCAGCGCCCGGCCATCTGCCCCGTCCACCCGGCCAGCCCTGTCCACCCCATCCCACCTGCCCCATCCTGTCCACCCCATCTCACCTGCCCCATCCTGCCCATCCCGTCCACTCCATCCCACCTGCCCCATCCCATCCATCCCATCCCGTCCACCCCATCCCACCTGCCCCATCCCATCCATCCCATCCCGTCCACCCCATCCCACCTGCCCCATCCTGCCCATCCCATCTCGTCCACCCCATCCCACCCGCCCCGTCCCACCCAGCCCCGGCCGTACCTGAAGCCCAGCAGCACGGCCAGGGCGAGGAGCAGCGCGCACAGCGACACCGAGTAGCCCACCGTGTACATGACCTTGAAGCTGCCGTAGGTCTTGGCGAACCTCTCCTGGAGCAAGCAAGAGGTGAGGGGCCGGGAGCCGGTCTGGACCCGGCATGAGGGGCCCCTGCGCTGGCCCCTCCGCCCCGCGCTCGCCCTGGCCCACCTGCGCCTCCAGGTCCTTGGTGTCGATCTGGCACTGCGTGGCATCGCGCAGGGACTGCCCGCTGGGGCCCGTCACCCACTGCCCGTCCGGCCCGCAGGTCTTGAAGACGTGCCTGTGCTTCACTGCCAGCGGAGCGGGGAGGCGCCGGCACCAGCGGTCACTGCCTGGCCGTGCGGGGACCACTGCCCCAAGCAGCACACGTGCACGTGCACCCCCATGCACATGCTTGTGCATGCACACACATGCACCCCCCCCCCATGCACACACATGTACATGCACACACGTGCACTGCTCACATGCTTGTGCATGCACACATATGTACATGTGCACATGTTTACCTGTGCACATGTTTACCCATGCACACGCTTGTGCATGCACACACGTGCATCTCCATGCACACACTTGTGCATCCCCCTCTAGCGCAGATGCAGGCATGGACCCCGTCCCCGGCCCAGCCTGCCATTACCTTTACGGTACCAGGGCAGGAACCAGGGGCAGGAGACGTTGACGGTGGTGTTGGGCAGCGCGTCGGGCCAGCAGGAGAACTTGTCGAACGTCCGGTTACAGACGAGCTCTGCTGGCAGCAGCCGAGGGAGGCCGTGGCAGGGCCACCCGCGCCGGCACCCAACTCCGCGCATCTCCCCACGTCCTGCCCAGACGTCCCGGCCGCGCGGGGCCCCCGGGGCCACACTCACCTGTAGGCGCCGGCAGCCGGCTCATGTTGCGCTGGCACTCCTCGCTGTACGCCTTCCAGCTCTCGAAGAGGAAATCCGTGATCTGGGCAGAGGGGCCCTGGGGGCATGGCGGAGCGTCATCCTGTGCCCGGCCTGCCATGGGGACGGGGCGCTGGGCAGGGGCGGGTGCCCACCACCYGCTGGGCTCAGGGACAGCTGTGGGACAGTGTGGGCAGCCGTGCCGTGCTGTGCCGTGCTGCACCGCACCACGCCATGATGTGCTGCACCATGCCGTGCAGTGCTGCACCGTGCCATGCAGTGCTGTGCCATGCCATGCCGTGCTGCACCGTGCCGTGGGGCTGGCAGGGCGCAGGCAGGCCGGCAGGGGAACAGCCGCTGTGCAGCGTGGCACAGCGTGGCGAGGGGCTGCAGCGGGCAGGGGCAGCTCGGCAGCAGCTCGGTGCCCTCCCGGCCCTGCGCCAGGCGGTTCGGGGCAGGGAGCGGGCTGGGAGCAGGGCAGGAGGTCTGGGAGGGCCCGGCCTTACCTGGCAGCGGAGCAGCAGCAGCAGGAGGCCGAGGAGGCTTGGTGGGGACATCCCTCCGCAGGGCTGCGACCCGCATGGGGGGCAGCGCGGGGCACTGGCTTCCTACAGGCCCTGGGTGGCTCCTCCACCCCAGCGGCACGGGCACCGGCGCGTGGGTGACCCTGCGCAAGAGGCAGCTGCTGGGGATGCCAACGGGGCCGTCCCAGCAGTCCCCTGCCGCCCCTGCCGCTGCCGAAGCCCTGGGCTCCCACCGGCCTCCCGGAGGCAGTGGAGCCCCGTGCCGGCGCCCAGCACCCCCCAGCGCAGGTGGGACCCACCGGGACCCGCCGCCCTGGCGGCACTCGCTCCCATGCAAACCCAGCTCACGAGGAGCCCTAATTCCCTGCATCCTGCCCTAAGCCGGTTACGGGGCTCCTGAGGGGGATTTCGGCTCTGCTGACAAGGGGGCCATTCTCTGGGCGCCCCGTGGCGCGGCGCGGCACGGCGCGGCCCCCCCCGGCACAGCCGGCAGCCCCCCCCAGCACGGCCCCGCTCCCAGGGCTCGCCACGTGGCCCCGCGCCTATTTTTATCCCGGGAAAGTCGTCTCCGCTCAGACCCGCTTGCTGTGCTGCCGGCAGCTGCTGGGGAGGCTCATTAATCAGCGCGGGCTCTACAGATGCGCCCGGCGGGGCCGGGTCTSCTGGCTGCGCGCCGTGTGGACAGTGCAGCACACTGGGAATCCTCTCCCAGCACAAACCTCGCCGGTCGGGCACCGGGAGATGGGAGCCGGGGGCCGGCTGCTCTGGTGAGTGCCTGCCCGGCCACCTGCCCATGCCGGCATCCCTGTCCGTGCTGGCCCCACGCTGGCTTCCCTGCACCTGCCACCACGCCGGCCCCACGCCGGCATCCCCATCCATGCCAGCCCCATGCCGGCATCCCCGTCGGCACCAGCCCGGCGCCGTYGGCAGCACAGCCCAGCCAGGAGCCTCCGGCGCCCAGCGCTGCCCCGAGCATCCTCTGTGCCGGGAGGAGCCGCTGCTCCGGGCAGCCAGGCCAGCGTGGAGCTCACTGCCAGCCGCTCGGTGGCCCCGAGGCAGCTCTGGGGCAGAGGTGTCGCTATTTTTAGCTGCCTGCGATGGGATTTTGCGGCGGGGAGGCCTCTGCCCTAGACACCCCCCC
>NW_020450901.1:272775-276056 GCF_003343035.1 Apteryx rowi | reverse complement strand
CTGCCGTGGCCAAGCTGGGCAGACTGCACTGGGTGAGGGGTGCTGGCGCCCAGGCGGTCCCACTCCTCGCCCCCACGGGCCCCCGCCAGGCCCTTTGCCCCAGCTCGGCCCTGGCCCCCCCCGCCACGTGCTGGGAGCTCCCGCGGCTGCGCAGCTGTGTGGGTGCATCCACGCGCCTGGCCCCACYGCCCGCCTGCCCACGGGGTCCGGGCACCCTGGCGCCCCCCACGCTGGGCTCCATCACCCCCCAGTGCAGCCTGGCTCCTGCCCACAGCGGGCTCGGGGCAATGGCAGCACGTGGCAYTGCGTCCCCTGATGGATGGCCCTGCACTGCTGTGCCCCGTGCTGCTGCAGGCRGCACCGCGGCCCGGCCTGGGCTCTGCATCCCCCGGCCATGAGTGGCATCGTGGCCCAGCCCGAACTCCGCATCCCCCGGCCGCAGACTGGCTCCCATGCCCGGCCGCGGCGCCTGGATCCCGGCGCATGTGCGTCTGCCGGGAACGAGGCACCTGGGGGGACTTTTGCCCTGTGCTGGTGTTGGGCAACGCGGCACATCCCCACGGCATGGCTCTGCGGCTGCTGACCCCGCGGGGGCCGGGCTGCAGGCAGCTGGCACGGCTCTGCCAGCCACGCTGCGGAGCGGGGAGCTGGTGCCTGCGGCGGGAGCGGTGGCCTCGCAGCTGTGCGTGCGGCACACAGCGGCACCGGCGTTGCACCAAGCTGTGGGGAGCAGGCAGGGAAAGCTTTTCCCTGGGTGCATGTCCCACCTCCCCACATGGCCATGGGGGCCCCGGCGCAGCCCAGCGGTCAGCCGAGCCGCATGCCCTGCCTGGGGGGACGGCAGCCCTGCAGGGCTTCTGAGTGCGGTGGCCTGACACCGCCCCGGCGCCTCCTGGCTCCCATCACACGCGCAAGGCAACAGGCGCTACGTCTGGGACCGTGGTGGCTCATTGCTGCATGGATCAACGGCTCGGAGAAGCCTCCATGGGGACACTCGTGGGCATCTGCAACGTGACTGCACAGCGCTCCAGCAGCCCCGCGYGAGCGGCCTGCGAGGAGGTGGCACGGCACGGAGCGGCTGCCCCAGCAGTGCAGCCCTGCGCCTGGCAGCGCAGCCACCCCAGCAGCCCCATTCCCGGCAGTGCGGCTGCCCTGGCAGTGCAGCCCCTTGCTCGGGAGGCAGCAGCAGGGGCTGCCGCTCCCCAGAAGAAGGGATCAGACCCGGCGTGCTAATGCAGCGCTTTGCACGGCTGGCTTGGCGCTGAGCTCTGAGCCAGGCGCCAGCACAGCAGGGGCTTCAGCACTTGGCAGGGGAGGGGGAGGCAGATGCCGGCGCTGGTGCAACGCCAGCACCAGCCCGGCCCTGCAGACGCTTTACGCTTCCCAGCTCGGACCACAGCAAGCAGGACGGGCTGCGGCCTGAGGAGGCTGCAATGGGGCCAGCAGCTCTGCCCTGCGCCCTGCTGCACCGGTCCAGCCCCAGCTCCCACCTCGGAGCCTCCTGTCCCCAGCCACAGCCACGGTGGCTCCAGCCCTGCCGGCCCCGCTGCAAAGTGGCAGCAGGGAACAGCAGCACCACGGCAGCTGAGTTGCATGGAGCACCCACGTGCTACGAGACCACAGCTGAGCTGCATGGCTGGAAACGCCGAGCAGCGGCACATGGAGAGCCGACATCACCAGGCACCGGCGGTGGCAGACCCAGTGTCGCTCTGGACTGAGGAAACCTGGAGCAATGCTGACAGCGTTTTCATCAGTGGTGACGCAGGGTGCGAACAGACGGCGATGGCCCAGTGCTGGTGGCACAAACACCCTCCACGTCACCCCCAGCCCGAGGGGGTGTGAGGGCTGCAAGCGCAGCCACACGGCCCAGCAGTGGTGATCAAAGCCGCCGTCCAGCAAGCCCCGGGGGAAGGATGCGCAGCCCCACAGCGGTTCGGATCTGCCTGGGGGAAACAGGTTTGTCTTGTCCATTGTGTTGCATGAGCCGGGATATGACAGCCCGTGGAATGCAGGAGAATGGCACATTAGAGACACAGCAGGTGACACGCGTGCGCAGATGTCACCGAGGAGGAGCAGGACCAGGGGAAGCCGAGGAAGAGGTCAGTGCAGGCAGGCGGGCGAGCACATGTGGCTGCACCGGGAGCATGGCACCCACCGCCCTGGTCTGGCTCATGCTGCTAACGGTCGCTGCGGCTGCCCCGGCGCTGGGGACTGAGCTCACCGAGACGAGCTCCAAGCCGTGTTCTGCCAAGGCTGCCAACAAGTTCCCCAAACCCCTGGGCTGGCGCAGACAGACCCCAGAGTGCTTGGCCCTTGGCAAGGCGCAGGGGCCCTGGCCGTGTGGGATGGAGCGTGGGGCGGGATGTGGTGGGGACACGGGGGGACAGAGCGGCACCACCGTCCCCCTCCCCTGCCCCTGGTCGGGCCAGACCCTGCTGTTGCYGCTGCCTGGCACAGTGGGGCACGCAGAGCAGCGCTGCACGCAGAGCAGTGCTGCACGCGATGGCTCCTCTCAGCCCTGCACTGCTGATCAGGGCTTGCGGTCACATTTTTTCATTAACTATTTTTAATCCATATTTTGCCTCTTCTCCACTCAGTCTTTTTTCTTTCTCCCTCTCCAGGCAACGGAACATAAAAACCTCTGCACCGCAGTGCGTGGCAGCAGCAGGGATTGGTGGGGTGGACAGGAGCGCGCAGCTGGGGTGGCACTAACATGATGAGGAGAGGTACCGCAGGCCCTAGATTTCCTGCTCACGCACCCATAAAGCCAAAGCGACCACAGGGACAGCCGCTCCGCTTGGCATGGGACAGGGCACCCGCCGTGAGCGCGGCACGGGGCAAAGCAAACGTACGGTACAGGGTGCCTGGCACAGCACGGGGCGGCCGCAAATGCCACGTCCTCTGCCCTTGGCGCTACCGGGGCCGGAGGGGAGCCGTGCGCGAAGCCAGGATGCCGCCGCTGCGCTCCCAGCAGCTCCCGGCCTCCCGCAAGGAGCACCGGGGCCAGGGCACGCAGTGCCAGGCAGCGGCGGTCCCTCGGCGGCCGCTTTGGAGATGCGCATGCAACGCGAGGGCAGCAAGGTCACATACCCAACATGTCCTGGTTAAACAAAGCCGTTTACCAACACGGTGTTGACACAGCAGAGCTCGGGACAGAGTCGCAAAGGGCACTGCTGGCGGCCCCGCGACGCCGGGGCCGGGAAGGGCCCCGCACCCCCCCGCGCGGAGCAGAGCGGGGCCCCGACGGGCACCGCCCGCCCGGGCCGGCGGGGAGCCGCAGC
>NW_020450901.1:258268-272045 GCF_003343035.1 Apteryx rowi | reverse complement strand
GCCGCTGCGCCGGGGCTCGGGCACGGGCACGGGGACTGGCCCTGCTCGCCCGCGGCGATGCTCCCGGTGCCCCGGTGCAGTGGGGGCTCCGGCCACGGGCAGAGCGGGGCCCCGCTCCAGCCACGGACGCTGGGGTCTGTGGGGCCTCACGGCGCCGGTGCACTTCCCAGGGGGTTCTCAGCACCGTCCCCTGCAGCCCCGGCCCGTTCCCCAGCTCTCGCAGGACGCAAAGACCCTGTCGCCTCCGACCTCTGGTCCTGCCTGTGCCAGGAACCAACAGCTGCTGCCCAAGGGACCAGGACTCACCCCTCTCTGGGTCCGGACAAACCTCTGCAGTGCGGCCGGGAGCTGCCCAGACCCTCTCGTTCCAGCTTCCGCTGGCGGTGACGGCTCTGTTTGCCATGCGCTGTCCTGGTGGAGCATGTTCAGGTAAACACATCCCAGAGCAGCTGCAAACACCCTCTGCATCCCTTGATCCCCCAGATCTGGGGCTGGAGCTTGGCCTGGGCAGAGCCCCCCGGCTGAGGGGAACGGCCAGMGTCGACCCGCTGCCCTGCCCTGCCGGCAGGGCATAAACATATTTACCTTGGACAGGCGGCTGCAGCAGCCACACAGGCTGCAGGAGCCCAGAGACATGGAGCGTCCTCCCACCTGGAGCCCAGCCAGCGCCCAGGCCTCGCCGCCATGCATCCCCCGGCCCCGTGCGCTCACTGGAAGCTGGAAGCCCCTGCGGACGCTGAGACCCACCTGGGCTCCCGTGGGGGACTCGCCAACGCCTCGGCAGCAGTTGGGGGCAGCATGGGGATAGGACTGGAGACAAGACCCTGTGCCCCCCAGGGCCGAAGGGGGCCATGGAGGAGGGGGGACTGGCAACCCCCAGCCCTGCTTGGGGCAGTGCAGTTGGGGGGTTCTGCTCCACCAGTGCCGGGGCTCTGCAAACTGCCCCAGGGGGCAGGGTGAGAGCAGGGGGCTGGCTGGCTATGGCAAGTGCAAACACTATTGATAACAGCCTGTTGACAGACCCGAGGCCTCTTATTTTCCGATGCTCAGAGATAAGCGCTGCCGCGCTCGTACAGCTGCTGGATGCTCCAGGCTGCGTCTGGCACGCGCTGTCCTACCGGCCTGGCCGTGCTGCAGCTCAGCCTGATGCGAGGGGACGTGGGAAGAGGGCACATGAGTGCCAGGAGCGCGGGGCTGGCGCAGCCAGCAGGGCCCAGCCCTGTCTGGAGCATCCCCGCTGTGGCTGGGGGCTGAGGGTGGCACAGACTCTAGCAGGGCTTCATAGCCCTTGAGTTGCCGCTTGCCTGGAATCGGCCCCGTGGGGCTCTGTCGCGCTCCTGCTTGGCGTGGGCCTTCGCGCCTGGTGCAGAGCAGTGCCGGGGGCCTGGGGGGCCAGACTCCACGCTACCGCCCAGCTGGAGCCCCGCACCACACCAGGAGCAAGGGCCAGGTTTGCCCCACACTCACCTGCCCTGCTACACTTACACAGGGCCAGGCACAGGAACAAAGCAATGATGCCAGCCAGCATCGTTAAACTTTGTTAAGGTGACGAGCCTTCACTTCTCTGCCTGTCCCAGGCTGGCTCTGCTCCGCCTGCTGGAGCCCAATTAGTGTCACAGCCAGGATGCCGCTCCAGCAAAGAGGCAGAGGCGGGCAGACACCGCCGGCATGGCTCTGCCCAGGAATTCCTCCCTTAGCTGAGACTGGGCACAGCTCAGGGCAGGAGCCCAAAGCTCCCTGCAGCACAGTGCCAGGAAGTGCCAGGTACCACAGGCTCTTGTGGTAGGGACAGGGGCACTGGCTGGGATGAAGGCATCCCTGCCAGGTGCACTGGCCAAGCGGGAATGAGCCTTGCTCTGTGCCTGCCCCTCCTGGCCTAGGGGAGCTCAGCTCCAAGCTCTCCTGCTGTGCATCCTTCCCCTCCCCACACAGCAGCATGCCAGGCCTGGGCTTGTTCCACTGTTGTTTATTATATATTAAGGTCACAGATATTCCAGTTCTTTGATCCCTCGGGGCTGCAATGCGCAGGGTTGCACGTGGCAGAGGGGCTGGTGCCTGCAGCCCCGTGTGCAGGGCAGCGCAGCACAGTGTAGGGCGAGGGCGGCTGCGAGGCAGTGGTGGTGAGCAGGAGGCAGGGGAAGCACGCGGGGCTGGGGCTGCCCCGGCCCCCCGGGAGCAGCAGCGGCAGGGCTGGCGAGGTCGCAGAGGGGCGCTGGATGACGCTTCCACCACGGCTGGGTCTGAGAGCAGCTGAGCGCGCTGCACAGGGACCGTGGAGCACGCCCCGGCACAGCCCTCCAGCCGGGGCTGGCTCAGCGCTGCACAGCCTTGCCTCACCCTGTCTGTCCTCGCAGCAAGCGCAGGCAAAGCTGGGCCAAACCTCCCCGCTCTTTCACAGCTGCCCAAGGTATTTTTGAGCGACCTTGGCACTGCCTCAGCTCCAGCCAATGCACCCCGGATCTCCTACCTGCACCTGGCTCGAGGCAGGAGCCGGAGGACAGCGGTGCAGTTGCYGGCCTTACCCCAGGCTAGGGCAGGCCACGTGAGGAAGACCCCAGCCCGTACCTGGCCAGCCGGGCAGCATGGCCGAGCAGCAGCCCCTCGCCCATTGGGTCCATTCTGTCATCATTGGTATGAGGCACAATCCCTGAAGAGCCCAGCGGCCGTTGGACGCTGGTGAGTTTTGGCCAAGCGAAAGTAGAGGTGTGGGGAGGCCAGGAAAGCACAGCAGCACGTGAGGGGAGGCACCTGCTAAGCTGCACTGGGGCCAGYGGAGGGGCACGAGGGGAAGTGGGGCCAGCAGCGCTGAAAGGGGGGCAGCGCCTTGGTGCCCTAAGCCTGTCTCCCTTTGCTGATGGCAGGAGAGGCTGGGAGCAAGTGAGCCCTGCACACACTGCCCGTGCTGCAGCAGGAGCCTGGCTGCAGCACGGTCGCAAGTGAAACTGGCCCCTGACCAGTCCCCATTGCCTCGAGACTCAGTGACCAGGCCCAGAGGCAGAATGCTGATTCCTCCCTTCTCTGCAGGACAGGGCAGTCCTGCTCCATGGGGCTCATAAGGGACAGAAACAAGGGTCCCTTGCTGCATCAGCCTCTCCAAGCCTGCACAGGCAGGAGGTGAGGATGGACCTTGTGACTACGAACCATGTAAGGAAGACAGCACAAAACTGGGGTGCAGAATGAACAAGGGGCCTAAGAATAGCCCAGTGGTAACTGATACAAGAACTGGGGTGGGAGAGGAAAGGGGATTCTGGGACCGGCTGGCCACAGGCACTGGCGAGGTGTGGGAGCAGGATGAAGGGTGGGGGCAGCCTGGCCCCAGACAACGGAGAGTTCTGGGATCTGTCGCGACCTGCGTGCTCATCCCCCGGAGAAGGCCACGGGGCGAGGCAGGGTCCCGACCCTCCCACTCAGGTGATCACTTTGATCCCAAAATATTTGCGCAGCTGTTCCAGGAAGACAAAGGTGAGGACGGTGTGAGGAATGAGCCGGATGGCCGCAGGAACGAAGCCCTGGAACAGGACAGTGAGAACGGAGGGAGAGTCATCCTGCGCCTGGCCTCGGGCTTCCCTGTCAGGGCTGGCAGCACCCAGCAGCCCAACCCATGGGGAGCAGCAGGAGCTTGCATGCGCTGGGGACAGGTTGGCTGGACATGCAGCACAAGCTCCAAGGAGCTGGGGCCTCAGTGGCAGGCAGAGACTGCCAGAACGGTGAGGGAGGCACTGCAGCCACGGCTGTGCACACAGATCTCAGCATCATGCATTGGCCCCTCTGCCCCCAAACACATCAGTGTTGCCATCACCACTACGCAGGCCCAGAGTCTCAGTAGAAGCCAGTGTCAGGTCCCACAGCCCTGTTTCAGAAGGGGGATGGACGCTGCCTGGGGAAGATGAGCAGACAGGCTGTAACAGGGAAAATGCCTGACTGGCAGCATCAGGAAGAAACTTTGGATTTGAAACACTATTTCAGGGGCCCTCCCAGCAGTGAGACTGAGAACACTGGTGACTGTGCCAAGCTCGGGCATACAGGGCCCAAGATCTGACCAGTGTCTGCAATAGTCAGTAAAATCCAACAAATGCTGGAGCATCACTGAAAATACCTGCATTCCCATTAGGGAACCCAATGGGCGCAACCCTGCAGCTGCTGTGAGGCCTAGACCCAGGCTACAAGTCCAGGAGAGGCCAAGACTAGCAGTAGGCCAGGGCCAAGCCAGGGAGCAGCAGATGAAGGACCAAGACAGGAAGCCGTCAGACTCTAGGCAGCAGAGCACCTGCCCCAGAACTGCTCTGAATCCTAACCTCTGCTCCCAGGCTGGCCCAGCCTCCCCACACTCCCTTCTACCACCTCATCCCATGCATCCCCAGCTAGGTACCTTGTAGAAGGCCAGGGGTCCAAGCTTGGCAGTTTCCATGGCACAGTGAGAAACACCCTAGAATAAAAAGGAGAGATGAACGAGGTGCCAGGTGGTAGAGGCCAGCGCATGAAGGGGACAGGACCAGCAACAGTGAGCTGGGCAGGACGGCTACTCACCCGATACTCGCCCTGGGAGTTCATGAGGCGGGTCTTGAGCACATCCAAGGGCTGACACAGGAACGTGGCACATCCGCCCTGGGGAGAGTCAACAGGAGGTCACCAGCTCTGGCCCATGGAGGAGACCTGGGTGCTGGTACTGATATGACCCACATGATGAGAGAGAGGGCCAGGTCCAGAGCCTAGCCTGAGACCAATCCCGTGCAGGGAGCCTTGGTGCCCAGCCCTGCTTCATCAGAGTCCGAGATGCAGTATGCAACTCCGGCAGGCCCAGTCTAGGGCCCTGAACCCAGCTGTGGACAAGCCCAGGCCCAGCTCTGCGTGCCCTCCACCCAGCCCTGCTCACAGCGATGAAGCTGGCCAGGAAGTGAGTGAAGATGTTGTCTGACAGCAATCCAGTGGTGAGAACCAGCTGCTTGGCCTGGTCATAGCAGGAGAGCTGCAGAAACACAGTGTGTTAGTGACATATCCCTTCCCCTTTCTAAGCCAGGTACTCCCCCCGCCCCTGGGTACCTACTGCCCATCAGAGCTGCCCTACCTGTCCAACGGTGACTAGGGCCCCTCGACTGGATGCCATTGTAGCCCCTGAGAATAGCTTCTTCAAGCCCTCTGTGGACAGACAGGGATCAGCACAGTCCTGGGACATTAATCTTGCTCCCCTCCAGCAAGGAGGCTCCTTCCCTGCACAGTCTGTGTCCTAGACTTCTCAGACAACAGTGCTTGCAACATACCAAAATAGCAAACATGCTGGACTTGCAGGAAAGGAGAATCCCTCAGGAAAGCCCTATCCCCTCCCTGCTGTCGTTCATTCCCTTTGCCACCTGCTCCAGCCTCTTGCTCTTTTTAATAGCTGCTCCTGGCAGGTGTCTCCTTTCCACCAGAGGAAGGGGCAGGCTGCCATGCCCTGCCTGGCCTGTCACTAGCCAGGCACTGCTGAGATGCTGGGACATGCCTGGCCCTCCAGTTCCTCCGTCCCCCTCCCCACCTAGCTTGAGAGAACACCCACGATGGTTCCCAGTGGGAGCTCCCTCAGCCATTGCCGTGGTTTCCCAGTGTCAACGAGGACACCACAGACAGGCTAACCCTACCCCCACCCCTGGCACGGCCTCACCTTCCCGGAGCACGCGGTACATGCCGTCCAGGGCATGGGAATAGCTGCAAGGAGCGAGAAGGGGAAAGATGTCAGGGTCTGAAACTCCTAAGCATCCCGGCCTGCCAGCCCCTGCCGCTGAGCCCGATCTGGAGTGCTGCAGCCCAGACAGCAGTGCAGCCAGAGTCCCCTGGCAGCTGCCGACACRGCAGCCCCCTGCACGCCCCACAAACACACAGCCCCGCTGCCAGCGCGGTGCTGCCTACCCGCGGCTGCACGGCGCCCCAGCCCTGGGAAGGGGCAGCCCCGCAGCCCCCRGCCCCAATGGCTCCCGGCACGCCAAGTACCCCCGGAGCCCGGGATCCACGCCGCACTCCCTGCGTCCACCTACCCCAGGCCCTGCTGCACCCGGGCAGGGCCCCGCGCCCGACCAGGTGCCCCTGCTTACTGCATCACCACTCACTTCCGTCTCAGGTGTGCCAGCTGCTTCATGTCGTTCTGCATCCTGAAACGCACAGAGCCGTGGGGAGGTGAGGCAGGCAGAGAGACCAGGCGCACAGGCGTCTCCTCTGACTACGCCACGAGACCCTGGGGCAGGGCCCTGTTCCTGCATTCAGAGCGGCACAGAACAGGCCCAGCAGATAGATGGTGTTGACGGTTTCCAAATGGCACAACCCTGCGCTTGCATGAACAAAACCCCTGCCTCCTGCCCCACATCCTTTGGGGAGCAAGGCATGGGGCTGGGGCCCTGGTTTTGGGCTGCCCTGCTGAAGGGCAGGAGCAGTGCCGGTCCTTGCAGGTGCTGGGTTATRGGGCTCCGCACCCCAGACTGAGCCACTAGCCACAGAGCACTGCTGGCCTGGTCAGGTGAGAAGTCAGGAATATGAGGGACTGCCCCACCATCCCAACTGCTGCCTTGTGCCAGCCACAAACCTCCCTCACCAGAAGCACTGGGGACACGGGCAGAACTGACCTGACATTCACCATGTCTGCTGGGGTCCCCACAAACCCGCCAGTGAAACCTGCAACCAACGGAGAGCTGGGTCAGGGGGYTGCTGCAGCCTGAAGGAGCTCAGGGTTGAGGGACCCTCTTCCTTGCTCACCTCCCACTGCGCCCAGCAGCACTTTCTGGTAGAAGGGGGGAGGTCCCTGGCTGCCCTGGCCCAAGCGGTCCCTCGCAGTCTCATAGATGGCAAAGCGGGTCAGGGAATACGTCATCTGGAAGACAGGGCGAATGAGCCACTGAGTCATGCTGTGGTGCCTGCCTCCCGAGGCCACCACATCTCAGGGCAGCCTGTCTGCTCCAGACAAGCCTGCAGCTCAGCTGCTCTCCCAGGGGGCTCAGAAATGGGCAGAGGAGCCACAGGGTGGGGAGAGCAAGCGGCTGCACAGCAGGAGGCTCTTTGCTGGCCTCAGGGGGGACTAGGGTCGGCAGCGCTCACCTGCCGGCACAGCGAGGCGCTGAGCCCGTTGTAGAGAGCCAGGAAGCCGTCAGTGCGGATCACACGCAGCGCCATCCCAGTCATGCGCATCTTCACCTCCTGCTGCGTTTGCAGGTGGACCTGGGGCAGAGTCCAGCAGCGTCAGTGCTCTAGCCCAGCATGCTCGACAGCYCCCCCCTCCATCCACGCGGCTGGGCAGGAATGGGAGAGCACAGCGCACAGCCCTCCCCAACTGCAGCCCAGCACAGCAGGGATGACAATTTTAAGTGCTTTTCAGGGGTAATTCATTAGCACTCATGCAGAAGGTTCCCTGCAAACAGCAACAGCTCCAGGCTTCCTGTACCTAAGTAGTAGTTGGAGACCTGCCCAGCCCAGCCCAGAATCAGAGACTTGGAGGCTGGCCGGAAGAGTGTCAGGGCACCTGCACAAGGTCCCTCCCACACTGCCTGCCCAGCTCGGGGTGGTCTCAACAGCACATCCCAGGATGAAGTTTTAGTGCCTCTTCCTCCAAAGAAAGCCCTGAACTATATCAGCGAGGGGGAGGATCCAGAGGTGTCTGAGTAAGTGAGCAACCAGTGCAGGTTTGATCAGAGGGAGCATAACAGGACTTCCAAATTTGCCATGCAAAACAGCAGGCCTCTCCAGCTGGGCCTCCCCAGCCCTCAGAGAGAGCAGAGGCAGAAAGAGGACCTTGCAGTCCTGCTTACTAGCTCTGAACTGTTCCTTCCCACGGCTAGAAATGCAAGCCAGGAGTTTCCTGCCCCATCCAGAGCCGTGCAATGCGTTTCCCACCATTAAAGGCGGAAGTGAGAGCAGGCCTGCCCCRGGGAGCCTGGTAGGGATGGAGCCTTATCGCACGGGAGCCCACGTCAGCCTATGCCTGAGCACGTCCTGAGCACGTCCGCCCGGCTCCACGCTGTGAAGATCAAATGTGGGTCAAAGGAGATAAAATTAAAGTGAGTGCCTTTGGCCAGGGACCAGGCTTGGCTCCTGTTACAGAGCAGGGACTGGGAAGAAGCACTGGAGCAGCCRGGGCGTGGGACACGCAGCAGCGCAGCGGGAACGTGGCCTCTCTCTCTGTGCAGGGCAGCACAGCAAGCGACGGGTAGGCATGGAAGCGGCCCTGGCCTCCAACCACGGCTGGTTTCCGGCGGCAGGGACCAGAGCTTGCAGCACGCCAGGGAGCTGGGCGAGCGGAGCACAGGGAGCCGGCAGAAAGGCAGGTGGGGTGGGCCCACCCTTGCAAACTTCTGCTGCGCACCCCAGCACGGGGCTGCAGAAAGGGCAGGCCAAGGCTCGGGGAGGAGCCGGCCAGGCGCTGTGGCCGGCGGGGTGGCCTCCCTTGCCGCGCGGTGCCAGCCCAGAGGCTCCCGCGGGGCGGAGGCACAGGTCCAGCCCAGGCCCGCGGCAGCCACTCCCTCCAGGGACYAAAGTCCAGGAGCGCAGGGAAATGCCCTTGGCCCCTGCCCTCGGCCGGGCCCCCGGAGCCCCCTCGTGCTTCTCCATGCTGGGCAGCAGCTCCCCGCTGATGGGGAGCTGCGGTCCAAAGGGACGTCCGAGCTCAATATTCAGGTGTGAGCCCTTTGGCAAAACCYGTAGGCTGACCCGGGCCGCTTGCAGCCTCCGGGCCATGCAGGGGCGGCGAGCCCAAAAGCCACGCACAGGTCATGCTGGCTCAGGTGGACGAAGGCCTGGGGACGCGCGCCAGACTATTTCCCCTTCCGAGCCCCTTTCCAGGGCATCCTGCACGAGCTGCCAGTCACCGCCGGCAGGCAGACCGGGCCAGGCGCGGCCGCAGAGCGAGCGCCCAGCTGCCAGAGCCCGGCTCCGCCGCCCGGGCCCGTGTCCAGAGCACCTCAGCCTCTCCGTGCCCGGGGGAAGCAGCCGCCRGGCCCCGGCGAGCTGGTCACGGCCCTGGGCAGGGCAGATGGTGGCCCGGGCTCCACGCCAGCTTGCGGGACGCAGCCTGCCGGGCTGGCGGCCGCTTGGCCGTGCTGGGCCGTGCTGGCACTCGCCCTGCAGCAGCGTGGGCTGCGCGCGGTGCTCTGCGCGGTGGCAGCGGCGCCGGGCTGCCTGCGGCGGTGGCGCCAGGCTGCCCACGGCACCAGGCTGCCCACGGCGCCGCGTCCGGCACCCCAGGGCCCCCGAGCCCTCACTGCCGCGGACCTGCCCGGCGCTGGGGCAAGGCTGCCGGGGGCTCCCTGCACGGCCCCGGCCCCGAGCTGCCCCCCACACATCCCCCAGCCCCACACCGAGCTGCCCCTCACACCACATCCCCCAGCCCCACACCGAGCTGCCCCTCACACCACATCCCCCAGCCCCACACCGAGCTGCCCCTCACACCACATCCCCCAGCCCCACACCGAGCTGCCCCTCACACCACATCCCCCAGCCCCACMCCGAGCTGCCCCTCACACCACATCCCCCAGCCCCACACCGAGCTGCTCCCCACACGTCCCCCAGCCCCACACCGAGCTCCTCCCCACACATCTCCCAGCCCCACACCCAAGCTGCCCCACACACCACGTCTCCCAGCCCCACACCACACCAGTCCCACACTGAGTTGCCCCACACACATCCCCCAGCCACACACCGAGCTGCCCCACACCCCATGTCTCCCAGCCCCACACCGAGCTGCTCCCCACACATCCCCCAGCCCCCACATCTCCCAGCCCCACACCCAAGCTGCTCCCCACCGAACTGCTCCCCCCACACGTCCCCGGCCCCACACCGAGCTGCCCCCCACCTTGAGGAGGTCCAGCGGGTGGGTGCAGCAGGCGGCGCCGCACGACGCCAGACCCCCGAAGTACCAGCGAGACACGCGCCGCTCCGCCATGGGCGCCGCTCTGCGCCGCGCCGCGGTGCGCTCCGCTGCGCCCGCCGCGACCCGCCCCCTTAAACGGGCAACGCCCCCTGCGCGGCGGGGCCCACCGCCACGGGCATCCCGGCCCCGCCCGGCGGTTCCCGCTCGCCGGGGCGGCCGCGGCCGGGCCGGGGACACGGCGGCGCCTCCCGCCGCCCGCCCGCGCTCGACCCGAGTCGGCGAAAGGCAGCGCCCGCCGCCCCCGCTGCCGGCCTCCCGCGGCGCGGGCACCGGGCAGCTGCCACGGGCCGGGCACGGCGCCCCGAAACGCGGCTCCCCGCGAGGCCGCGGTCCCGCGAGGCCTCGTCTTGCCTGCAGATCTCGGCGCCAGGCCTGCGCCCGCGCCTGTAAATCATTTACCACCGCCTAGTCTGAGGTTACAGCGAGCTCCGCCGGAAGGTCAAACCGGCCCCTACGAAGCGACTTCGCCGAGATGCTGACGCAGCAGCGCGGCCGGAGGAGGGGGGCGAGGAAAGGGCGCTTCGACACACAGACACCAGGCCGCGGTTTAGACAAGGCTCTTGCGCGGTGTAAAGACGACACAGGCCTGCGTGCGTGCACACACCCTTGTGACCGAGTGACACACCTTTAGGCGGCCCCCTGCACCAGCCCTTGCGCTGGCTGTGCTCAGGTACGCCAGTGCACGCAAGCAGAGTTTGCAGGACAATTTGGGCAGGCTGCTCTTTTACAGATTACTGGTTCTACAGACTTTTACCCACTTGACATTTATGAATGTAGAGTTCATTGTGATGCTGGCACTAGACAGCAGCCCCTCCAAACCGTACATCATTCTTGCACTGGACCACTTCAGGGGAGCATCCCCACCACAGAACTACAGGACATTCTCACGTGTGGAAACGTCCAGAACCTTGGTACAGTCAGGGGCCGGTGCCCCAGGCAGGCAGCAGCAGGCTGCCATTGCGCTAGTCCCTCTGCAACAAGATGGGGCGTCTACTCCAGAACCACAGTCCCTCCTGCTGCCTCCAGCGCTGCTTTGATCTTCTCTGCTTCCTCTTTGGACACATTAGCCTTGATCTCCTGCGGAAGGGACTCTACCAGCTTCTTTGCCTGCAGGAGGGACAAAGTATAAGAGCTGTAAACTAGCTTTCACTAACCAGATTAACAGATTTAAAGACATTATCCTGACCTCTGCRCAAACAGACCAGAGAGACCGACGTAATGCTCTAAAGCTCAAGACTTCTACTGGAACTATCACACATCCTGCTGGGATGCATCTAAACCTGACTTCAAGTGATGGCTCATCCACTGTAGCCCTAGAAGACCTTTCAGAGTGAGTAGCTGCCTGTAAACTCCTCTATTGCATGGGTACGACCTGCACTGTGTTCCTAGATGTACAGTCCAAGTCTGACAAGATGGGAGGCGCACAGAGCTACTAGGCAGTAGTCCACTAATGCAACCACAGACCTGTGTTGGGTTGACTTTTTGCAGTGAGAATGTTTTGGTTCACATATTTCTGCCAGCAGGGAGGAGTAGCTGTCTCAAGTTTTGTACACAGCTACGCTAGAAAAGTGAGAGAATCTGCTATTCCAGGCAAAAAAAAGTTCCAGTGCAGGCTATGCTTGACAACACAACTTGTCAGGACTTTATACATAAAAAATAGATACCACAAAGTAGCATGATATTTGACTCAATGTAAAAAGTATTATAACTGGCTTAAAGGAACTTCCTACACTACTACTGTAAAAAAAAGGAATAAGGCATAGGAGGATAATCTCTTGCTGCGGAGTGCTCTTGCTCTTACACCAAGCAGGAGCAAAGCATGAAAAAACACATTTGTTCTGCTCCTTAAAAACAAAGCCCAGAAAAAGAGGTTTTTAAGTTGAAGAGCAGCTGTCAGCTATCTACCATGTGGCACTGTAGCTATTTAGGACTGTAGCATTAGTAACTAATAGATTGACCATTGCTGACAGAAAATGCTAGTATCAGGAAAAGCTAGCCTGTTCTAATGTGCTGCGATGAGGACAGGCRACACATACAAAGGGATCTTTCCCTAATGCTTAGCTCCTGTTCTAAAGCAACCTCAGTCAAAGGAAGCAGCTGGTAACAACTCCCAACAGGAATAAGTTCAGGGACTCTAACCCAGCTGGACCTGCCCTGTAACGGCCGCTAGGCAGAGATGCGAACTGGTTTCAAATCCCAGCCTGAGCATGAAAGAATTCCAGTCCAAGGTAGGTGAGGAAATGAGATAAATGTGTGTTGAACAGGCTTTCAGAGATGCAAACAGACTCGAGTCTAGCTCGTCAGTTCTGTAGAATCAACCTGTTCAAATCACATTAAGAYTTCTATCAGCATGCAATATCTGCAGATTTTACCAGCAATACTTTCTTTCAGATCATTAATGACAACCTTACAACTGAAAGATTCTCCGCAAATCTCATTTAAAGACACCTCAATTGGATGATAACTAACTGCTATGGATAGAATTAACTTTTAGTAGTAGTTTGTTTTGTGCGTGTTTTTAAACAGCATCACACAGGGTAAGTCACACTTTACAAAAGTTTGTTGGCAATAATTTGCATCTACCAAACTTGTCACCACATCAAAGTCATAAACAGTTTGTCTGACAGGTTTCACCTAGTAAGTCATGTTGATCTAGCATCTGCAGACAGCTTTTAATTATCCAGTGATTGGCTCCCGTTACATGATTTTGTTTTTTTTAATATTTGCTTGGGACTGATAATAGATCAACAACTGACAGACCAACCATGCCAATAGTTAATTATCCCAGTTGCCCTTTAAGAACGACACTCATGCCTATGCCACCAGTTTCTCTGTTATTCAATTACTTCCTTTATGGTATGCCAATAAGAATGGTTCAAAGGATTTTCTGCAAATCCTTCTGATGTTCTGGGTTGTAAATTAAAGCAGATTTTACAATGCTTAACATTTC
Organism: Apteryx rowi; assembly: GCF_003343035.1. Lineage (NCBI taxonomy): Eukaryota > Metazoa > Chordata > Aves > Apterygiformes > Apterygidae > Apteryx > Apteryx rowi. Next base: position 259,212 of record NW_020450901.1, on the reverse strand, counting down.
TTTCTTACAATKACATAAGTAGAAAATACTACTATTGTCCCTAAGGTATGAAAGCATAATCCGACCTAGAACTGAAGCACGTCAAATGCTTCCACAAGGACAGCTAAATCACCTGTGCTTTATATTGAGCCTACAATATCATTACCAAACGGCATGAGCATAGACACTGCATCGAAGTGTAGAAGGCCTATCTCTTCTGAGGAAAAAAGAGAAAGCATCACCTACAAAAAGAAAAGCTGAGAAGGACTGGAAACATGGATTACAAGATACATGTGAATTAGAGGAACGCATCCAAATTCAGAAAGACATTGAATAAGCAAAATCTTTAGAGAAAAGACAGGCCAAATCCACCTGTAGCGAGGAATCTTGAGCACTCTTGAGCCCAGCAGAAAAGCTCATAGCAGCTCTTATCCTTGGGATAGTTGGCCTGGCATGGAGAACTCTGCAGTCTTTGCTCTGAGCCTCCTTTTTTGCCTCATCAGGTCTACTGTGGCTCAGGAGTCAGACATAGAGCACAGCTGGGAAGAAACAGCCTTCTCTAAAGAAGACCAAACAAACAGATGCAAGTGATTCCTGCTGCACATCTCATCCTTATTTCTGAAGCACTGAGGTGTGCACACAGCCCCAGGTAGACTGCAGTCCTCAAGACAGAGAAAACCAAGCTTTCCTTTGAACACACAAATGAGAACAGTGGCTTGAAATGCACGTCAGACCCTGGCTGGGAATGAGAGGGGCTGGGTGATTTGAGGGCAGCCCCAGGGCGATGTAGCTGGACCCGGAGTCACGGGGCAGCCCACTCCTCACCTGCACGAGGTTCACTCCTGGCACAAAGTTCTTCACCTCCTTGATCAGCTTCACCTTGTCAGCGGCTTTCAGCTCTGTCAGCCGGACAGTGAAAATCGTCTTCTCCTTCTTGACCGGCACCACCTCCTCCTCCTCCTCCT
>NW_020450901.1:246274-257283 GCF_003343035.1 Apteryx rowi | reverse complement strand
CCGCGGCGCTCTGCGCTCCGCGCTCTATGCTCCCGGCGGCGCTCGGGCACTCGCCCGCCGCTCTAGGCGCCCGGCGCCTCGCCTCGATGGTACAGGCGGCGGGCTTGCCGCTCGGCGGGGCGGGAAGAGGGAAAGGAGGAAGGAGGCGGCGCTCTAAGCGCCAGGTCCTCCAGGAGTCGCTTGTCCGGGCGGACGCGGGGCCGGTCCGGGCAGCCCGGGGGCACAGGCGCTGGGGACGGCGGGCGGTGGGGGCTCAGCCCCGGGCAGGAGGGCCTGCTGCCGGCCCGGCCTCCCGGGGCCCGGCTCCCCCGGGAGCCCTGCCCCGGAGCCCGGTTCCCAGCCCACCCCATGCTGCCCCAGCTCCCCACGCTCTGTTGCACGCTGAGGCCACAGCTCTGTCCGTACACTTTATTATCACCGTTTGCGTTCGGTTTCCTCCGACACTACGATGAGAGCTGAGTGGTGAAAGCAGGGAGGGCCCAGGCTACTGTGCAGGGGAGGAGAGTGGCTGTGCCCCCGGGCTCCAGCAGAGGGTCAGGGCCGGGGGTCGTACACTGGGGCCTGGGCTCCTACGGGCAGGGAAGGGGCAGTGAGGGGGTGGATAAAAGGGGGCAGGCCATGCTTTTGCAGAGTTCAGGACTCAGTGTAGGGTACCGCAGGGCTGCTGGCACAAAGGCCAGGGCAAAGCTGGCGCTAGGACAAGCACGTGGTGCCCAACGCAGCACAAAGCGGGATCAGGTGTCTTGCTAGTGTTACTCACCTTCCTCAAGTCCTCCAGCTCCTGGGCAGAGGACAGCCAGGCCAGGAAGGTGCTCAGCACATCCATGGCCACACTCCTGCCTACACAAACTTTGAAGGATCTGCATCTCCTCTTCCCCTAGGCTGTGTCCTGCAGGCCAAGCTCCCAGCCTGTTCCTGACCTGCCTGAGGGGTTGCACAGCTTCCAGGACATAGTGTTTTAGCCAGGGTGAGGCAGGAAAGCAGCCAGAGGGAGCTGGGGTGAAAGGTTGCTCTCCTGCTGGTGGGTCCCCAGAGCCAATGCCGGGACCCTGTGGTCCCATGTCCCCTAGAGCAGGGGCATACCCAGGGAGGAGCTGAGGGGACAGAAATGACTAGTTGAAGTACAGAAGTGATTCTGGATGAACAATAGTGTTGCACTGGATCCCCCCCACTCCCTTCTGCAGAGATCAGTCGAATGAGATGAGCTGGGCTTCTCCGCTGCCCTGTGTCTGCTGCACTTGGGCTGGTGCCTGCTGGGGCTGTTGCTGCTGGGGGGGCCCTCCAGCAGGTGCCATCTGGAACGGACAGGACAGCTCTGGTAGCAGACGCGCCTCTCCCGGGGGCCCGGCCTCCCCTGGGGCAGGCAGAACTCACCTGTTGATACATGGGCTGCTGTCCAGGCAGGTAGGACTGCTGCGGCGGCAGGCTGCTCAGCGCTGCTTCCTGACCTGGCAGGGTGGACATGAGGCCCTAGCAGGGAGGAGAGGACGGCAGTCAGACCAGCTAGCAGAGACTTGCAGCAGAAAAGGCCCAAAGCAGGCTGTTCCCCAAGCCTCCTACATGGGCAAACCTGCTGATGGCCTTTCCCATCCCTAAGTGCCAGCAGCAAAGGCCCAGCAAGGCTCTACTGGCTGGAGACCAGCCCCTACGGCAACCAGTACCTCCCTCTCCCAGTGCCCAGGACACTGGGAGCAGCTGTCAAGTGGCCCGCATGGCAGCAGGTGCTCACCTGCATGCTGTACGGCTGGTACCCCATGGAGACCGACTGGCTGCCCATGTAGCCCATGGTGCCCGACTGGGGCGTCTGCGAGATGGTGGGGATACTCTGCGACTGCGACGCTGCATTCTGGGGAGGAGATGCTGGTGAAAGGCGGCACAGGGCAGCTATGGCTGCTCTCAAACACCCCAGGAGCACCAGGACCAGCAGGGTTTCCCCATTCCCCCAGAAGCCAGGACATATACTCCCTCCATGCAGTGGGAAGCCCAGAGTCCAGGACTGACCCCTTCCATTCCCACAGGGAAAGCAGCAGATCCAGCGATCTGGGACCAACCAGCATCTTTCCTCTCATGCTCAGAGAACCCATGAACTTAAGTCACTGAGACAGGATCACCTGTGCCTGCCTTCCCTGCAGACCCTCCCCCCACCGCAGTCTGCCTCAGTTGGTCGCAAGATGCTCCGCTACAGCTGGGGGCACAGAGGCTGCATTCACTTGCCTGATAACCCTGCGTTGGAGTTGGCTGGTAGGACGAGTAGGCTGGGGTTGTGGTGGGCACCGCCTGCCCCTGCTGAGCCACCTGCCCACTGCCTGCCCCCGCTGGGTACATATAGGCATTCACCATGTTGGGATCTGGAGCAGAAAGGGCACAGATTGACGCACCCACATTGTGCTCAGCCTCCACCCCCACGAGATCAGCTTGTTCACTTACCTGTCCCTGTGACGGGCATTGCTGTGTAAGGCCCTGTGCCCCCCTGTGCTGCCTGGTTCATGTACACACCGTGCATGGGAGAGCCCTCCACTGAGCTGGCTGGGCTGAAGGTGCCAGGGAAGCTGGTGGGCCCAGAGGGTTGGTAGATCACCCCACTGGCTGCTGGCATCGCCTGGAGCTGTTAAGTTAAGAGAAGCAAGCTTTAGGCCATGCTCCCAGGGAGCTGGCAGGAGGGTCTCTGGCACAGCAGCCATACTTGGGCATAAGGCAGCGAGAAGGCCGGCATCTGGGCTCTCATCTGGATGGTCTGCTTCTGCTGTTCCAGGCGCATCTGCCTCTCCTTCTCCTGCTCCTGCAGTCGCTGGATGGCCAACTGACGCTGCATCTCCAGGTACTCCTGCAAGAACAGTGCCGTGACAGTTAGAGTCCAGGACACAGCCACATCCCCTCCTGCCAGGACAGCCCATCCTTGCCAATACTGGGCTGGCCCAAGGTGCAGGCAGGGCCTGCTGCCTGATGTGGCCCTGGATCCCCCAGGAACACTTCCCTGCCTCACCTGCTTTTTCTGTCTCATGATCTCCAGCTTCTGGGCCAGCTGGATCTGGCGCTGGCGCTCTGCCTCTTCTGCTGCACGGCGCAGCTTCTCCCGGTGCTCCTCCCGCAGTGCATTCAGAGCCCCACGCGCATCCCGAATTTGGGCCAGTTTGTCCTGCAGGCCTTCATAGTACACTGGGGAGGAAAATACAGTCTCAGGGACTCTTCCAGGGCAGGGCACTTGGGCTAGGCACTGACCACCCCTGCACACTGCACTGGCTTCTCCCCAGACAGGCTGTGTCATGGGAATGCCAAACACTGGTTCTGGGGGAAGCCCCAGCAGCCACCTGCTCCTCCCCAGGACACTGTTCCCGAGCCCATGGCAGGGCAGCATTTCCCAGCTCCCACGTACGCCTGCGCTCATCTAGCTGGTTGAGCAGCTCCAGCAGCTGGGGGTGCATGTTGTTAATGGACTGAAATAGGGAGAGTACTGCAGAGTCATTGGTGATGCTGCGACCACGCATATGGTTGCTCTTCATGCGGTTGACAAAGGTGGTGACCGCGTTCTGCAGGGCCTTCAGGAACTGCTCATGGTTCTCTTCAGACTCGCCGTTCTGGTACTGCTGCTGGAATGATAGGGCAGCCAGTCAGTCTCAGTTCTCCCAAGCTGAGAGCCAGCAGCACTCCTGTGGAACTGCGTGACTGGGCTAAATGAAGGAGTCAGGCACTTCGCAGGCCCCTCTCCCCAGGGCCCCAGCTGCCAGAGGCAAGACACGGGCCCAGGCTCCCTCTTACCTCAACAACACCGAGCGGGGTGGGGTGGGCTTCCCCGGGCTGAGCCGTGGGCTCTGTAAGGGACAGAGGTGCCGATGGAGTGGGGCTCTTGCGAGCCTCCTCTTGTTTCTTCTCCCAGTAGTTGCGGTTCAGGTACCGAGCCAGCTGCCACAAAAAGAATCAGAGCTAATGAGCATCGCAGCCCAGCTGGGAGCCAGCCTGTGCCATGGACTAGTAGGGCCTGGGTCCTTACCTCAGGGTCAATGTCCTCAGCCAACGGCGCAGAGGAATTCTGGAAAGAGGCAAACGGGGGGAGAAAAACAAGTCCAAGCAAACCAGAGAATCAGAACTCCCACACAGATCTGTTCAGACCTGGGCATGCACAATCACAAGGGCTGGGCACCAACAGGAGAAAATGGAAGGGGATGGCCAACTCCTTCAGTCAGGCACATGCTGTGACTAGAAGCAGCAACCTGAGCCACATAGTAGCAAGGGAGGCACCTAAATGCCGGCTGAATACGGACCTTCTTGCTGAAAGCACCGTAGTGCTGAGGAAGAGCAATGGATTGAATGGGGCAAAGCTTTTCTCTCGGAATAGGGATTAAATCCGACCCAAACAGGACTAACTTGGGCTAGGGAACTGGCCTGTTAAGTGTTCAGCCACTCCATGTTCAGGGGCTGCTGTGTACGTACCACAGGTGGGGAGTACAGCGTGCTGACCGGGGGGGCTGATGATGTCACAGGTGTGGGCTCAGCCTTTGGATACATGGAGTAAGTTGTTTTCTGCCTCTGCAGAAGAGGAAAACAAACAAAACCCCCCAAACAGCTCAGGGACTGGCCAAACTCCTCCAACTCAACTGGCCCACAGTGGGTGGGTGAAGCTCCTACTGCTGGCCAGGCATGGTCAGTGGAACCAGCCTCACGATGTGTTCAATTCGTGCAGGCTAACAGGTCACAGGGCTTGCAGCTTGGGTGCAGCCTGTTCCCAGGATTTGGTCCTCACTGTTCTGAGGAAGGACACCGAGCTGCATCCCACACCCACAGAATCAACTAGACCTGCAACACAGCGTGTGCCTGTCTCCACTTTTGCATCATCCCACAGGCCCCAAGACTTGCTCACACGAGGACATGCCTAGAGATTGTTATTGCACAGCTAGGGGATGCCCAGCACATCTGGGCTCGACAGCAACAACCATTCCCAGCTGCCAAGCAGGGCACGAACCATTCTCTCCTTCTCTTCAGCCTCTGACTGAGACAAGGCAATAGCTAGCTGGAGCTCTTCCTCCTCTTGCAGAGCTGTCTCGTCACGCTTTGGAGGCAGCTGCAAGCAGAAAGAGGAGAAGGGGCCACTAAAGGGATCAATAGGCAGGACAGAAACACTGAATTGCCTACAGGGCAGCCACTCACCTGGGACTGCTGAGAAAGAGGGCTGGTCAGGTACTCAGGGGGTAGTTCGGAGCTGGCAGCAGCTTTGCCCTCGGCTTTCCTGTTGTCAGAAAGATGCAACAGTGCAGAATGAGAACTGGGTGAGCCTCACAGGCTCTTTCCATAGCACTGGAGCCCCAGCTCCACACAGCCCTACAGCTGTAACCCCTGTTCCCAGGAAGGAAAGGAACCCAGTCCAGTCTGCACAGCTTGGGAAACCCTTGCTCTATTCTCCAGAAAGGTGGCCCCACACCAAGTTTCTCCCCTCACAGTCCCAGCTGTTGCAGGCAAAGTAATGTGCCACAAAGGGTACTGACTTGTTGAGATGCTCGTAACAGGGTTCACAGACTCTCACTTCCTTCTCAATCCCAAACTTGGGAATGGTGGAATACTTGGAGGAGCATTTGCCACAGAAGATCTGCCCACAGGCCCGGCAGTGATGCTGCAAAGGATGGGAGACATCAGTGTGGCAGTGAGACACTCCTTCACCATTAGATGACATCACTCAGACACTCCTGGCACCACCCTGCCAGCGGCCAGGGAACATGGTCTAGCTCAGACATGCTTCCACTCAGGCCCAGGGAGCGCTGCAAGTCCTGGGGGAGCTGTGCAGTACAAGGGAACCCAGGGGGCAGGAGTGGCACCCACCTTCCGTGTCACAACGCCAAACTGCACTCGACATCTGTGACACTCCTCAGCATCTACCCAGTCTGGAGCCTGTCAAGGTTAAGGAAACTTGAGTAAGGAAGGATATAAGGCCTCAGGGACAGTGCCTTCAGAAAAACTTTCAGGAGCTCCTATGGCTAACCAAGGCTCCTTCATGAATGGGGAGGCAGGAGGCATTTGCAGCTCAGCAGGAAATGCTCTTCCTTGCAAATTGTCACCTCTCGTGTTACTAGAGACTGTGATGCTTTTCCAGTCAGCAAGAGATTTTCTAGGAACATGACTGTACAGCAACCAGTTTAGCAATACCCTGATATCATGTTCAGACTGCCATGCTGCTGGAAAGCCACTGAGCAGGCCCTTTCTACAGGGCACTTAGCAAGATGAGACTAACTCCCTTCCCTGACCAAATTCCACTCAGGAAAACGGGCTCTGTTTCCATCAATTCTCCCTCCCTCTGGTACTTTTAGGCAGGAAGGAGAATCCTTCCTAAGTTGCTGTACGCCATCCCATAATTGACCACATACTAGCTGGGAGATATGCACCCAGCAAGATCTCTAATCACAGTGAAATGGAGAAATGCAAGGACTGAAAGTTTAGTAGCAAAAGGGCCACAACAGCAAGGTCTGTTCCACAGTGCCAGCACCTTTCCCGCCAGCAGAGCTCACCCTTTCTGCAGCAAACATGGCATCGCTCTCTTTGAACTCTGGGAACACGTGACCTGTGGGAGAAGTGACAGTATCCCACTGTGAAGGTGCTCCGGGAGACTGTGGTGCCAGGGCTTAACCTAGCATTGCAGTTCCCCACCCCGCACATCAAATCCAGCTAAGCATTTCTACCATACCCACAAGCTTATTCTGATACAAGGGAACAGCAGTTTTCCTCCTGCAGGAGGCCAGGGCTTGCACAGCGCTCACTGCTGTCTCTGAAGTACTGTGCTCTCAGCCATGCTCTCGAACGCACACTACAATCCTCTCTTGGTTTCCCTCATCTACCTAGAACAGACATCAGGCTCCTTTCAGTAAGGCACATTTCTCAAGACCTTGAACTCAGCATGGGGAAAGAAGCACAGCTTGGGAATACAGGGCTTTGGAGTCTCACTGCTTCAACGGCAAGCCATGTTGCTACATGTGCTCGGGGTGGGACTGGGAACTCCAGATTTTGCCACCCTCTGGGGAAGCTCCAAATGCTTCTAGCACAGAAAGACAGAGACAGAAACACATCCCTTCCTTCACGGGAGAACACTGCCATCCCTGGGTCAAGAGAGAAAGTGTGCTATTGACACTCCTCTGTCAGGAAGCAGGAACTGCATGTTTCCCAACCACAAAGTAGTAATGGAAGCAGGGAGAAGAAGGAACTACCCCACTGTAAATCCTTCCCAGAGGATACGCTCATTTGTTGCCAGTTTCCAGTAGAACATTCCCAGCTCCCGCTGTCCAGGTATTGCTGCCAACCCTCAACCCCTAGCTGGGCTGGAGGCCCAGAGCAAGGTAGCCCCCTAATCCTGGAACAGAGACAAGAGGGTTGTCCTCTCTCAGCAGTGAGATTCAGTCACCTCAAGAGGTTTATTTGGTATCAGGCACTAAGAAAAAGCCCAGCATTATATGCCCAGATTTCACTAACACCTGTCTGAGTCCCAATACCCATTCCTTCTCCTGTAAAGCTTCTCCTGAGCAGAGCTGCTTGGCCAATGCCCACCCTTGCTTTGTCCACAGAGTCCTCACCTTCAACCTTCATGATCTGATAGGTGTCCTGCACCACCTTGTACTTGGGCTCATTGCGGAAGGCATGAGCCCAGGCCTGGATAAGGTACAGGATCTTACTGCGGACACTTGTCTCCACTTGCCTCTGCACAGAAGAGGGGAAAAAAAATAAATATCTGAGAAAAAGATCCTGAAACCCAAAGGATGATGCAGGTCACCCAGAAGATGGGCCAGAAATAGTGCTCATGGAAGGAGACTTCAGAGTACTCATACAAGGTAAGAGCTTTCAAAAAGCTGCAAGCAGGTCAGTTCAGCAAGAAAGACTACATACTCCTTCAGCTTCCCCACCTCTCCCTCCAGCACAAACAAGAGAACATTCTTCAGAGCAGCACACATCAACTAGAAAAGAGGTGCAGTTATGGTGCTTTGGGGAAATGTCCCTAGAGACTTTAACAGCTGCTCCCCAAGGCAGGCATGAGCACTAGCTCCCTCAGGGTATGATGCAATAAAGACAGCTGGGAAGTTTGCCCTTTGGAAGCAGGGTTACCTGTATCACAATTCAGGAAGCAGGAGGAAACTTGGCAAGCCTGTTCCCATCCCAGCCAGCCTCCAAGAGCAGCCCTGTCATCAGCTGATTAGTCATCATGTATTCACATGACTGGCTGCTCCAGAACCCCCCAGGAAGTGGAGAAGCATTGTCAAGCTCCTATTTCAGCTCAGAGCTCAGCCCACGCAAGTAGTACGACTTAGTGACAATTCTTGGAGCTCCAAGTTTCTAGAAGATTTGGCCAAATCCTGCTTTCCACAAATGTCACAGACCTGAATGCCATCAGAACTAAAATCTTTTTACCAGCAGTTACGAGTTCAAAAGCAGAAGAGTTCCAAGTGTAGGAGTAGAATGGGTCTGGGACAGTTATGAGACTACTAAGGCAGATAAGGACTGGAGAGAATCACGAGATCTCTTGATCTGTTCGCATCTCATCTCCTCACTGCTTGGAGTGGCTGCACTATTATACCTGACCTTCACGTTGCAGCACTATTCCTGTTTCAACAGGAGATACTACGCGAGGGCTGAGTAAGCCTATGACAGGAAGATGACAGAAGACAGACAACCTGCTACAGTATGTGGGATGATAGGATTAGCAGAGCTCACTCAACAAACACTCGCGTCATCTGGTTGCCCGTTTCTGACAGAAGCCAGAGACCGTAAGAAAGGAACAGTACTACTCTAACATGCTCCTGTCAGTGCATTACTATTCTAGGTGCTGGGAACCGAAGACAGAATTTCTTACTTCCACTTCACTGGTGAAAGCCTCAAGCCCTAGGACACAAGGAGCTCCTGCAGGCATCATGTTATACCAAACCAGTCAGTGAGACCATGCAAGTGAAAACAGACAGGTTTACATCTTCCAAAGTTCCTCAAACAATTCCACAGGCCAGTGAAATGCCCATAATGAAGAGGAAGCTTCTGTCAGTTTTCACTTTGCTGCTTACCTTTGCTGGGTGTCTTATACTGTACTACAGGGAGGGAATTCACCTCCTGCTGCTCAAATCCTTGGTCACACACATCCAAATGACATCTGTTTTCCTTTGCTGTCTCTGGCCAAGTAAAGCACTGTACTCAGGAGCGTTTGCCATGAAATGGCCTAGTCCTTTCCAGCATATCTCTGCCCCAGTTCATGGTATAGCCAAACATTATCTTTGCTTTCATGATAACCTCTTTGCCTATCATGCATTTCTCTCAGCTCCCTACATATATCCCTTCACATTAAACAATACAGACTGCTCTTTTCTGAAGAGCATTATGAAACATGTAGTTCACACCTATCTGTTCCTCCTAGCACAGAGGGAATGAAATATAGGACATGTATGTTTACTCCTTTCATTACTTCTCTTACAACCTCATTCAAAAAATAAAGGAAAATAAGATACTTTTACCTTGAGTATTTCTTTCAGTTCTTCCATAGTCTGTTTATTGGCTACCTCATCATGGACTGTTTGGCCACAGTTTTTAACCACAGACTCCATGACCTGCAAGAGCAAAGGACAATATCAGCCTGCCACTTTCTTCCTTCTCCATGGCCTACAGTGCATAAACAAAAGAGCAGAGTCGCAGCACATGCTACAGCTTATTGCAGCCAGTACATTAAGAAGGGGGCACTATTTAAGTGACAATTCAAATCCTTAAGGAAGTGTTAGTCAAGTCAGAGAAATCCACACCATCACTCTGGAGAGTAATCTATACTTTAGTGTCATGGTGGCCTTTGTACCCTTCCTATTTAGRAACCCAGGGTCAAGCAGACAGACCCCCCAAGGACAGCATCTCAAGTACTAGCAACTCTCTGCTTCTAGCTTTGATACGGAACTAAAGAATGAAACAACCGATCTGCCAGTCAGGCACAAAGCCTCTGAAATAGAGACAGGAGAAGGCAAACTCCAAGTCACGACTCTGACACTCCCAGGGCAGAGCAGAGAGAAGGCTGTGCAGACTGCACAACCCAGAAGGCAGGCTTATAAAAGAAATTCTCTGGCCCATGAACAGGGCCCCTACAGTGCTAGAGTTTTGGGCTGAAGTTACCTCTAATGCGTAGAGTGCCACATGGGGATTCTTGTCATTGACTTTCTTCTTGATAGCATTGACTGCATATTTTGCTCTGGATAAAGAAAAAAGAGTTACAAGCCCTCAGGCAAGCAAGAATCTGCAAGAAGATTCCAGCTGCTACTGATAATCCACTAACCCCCAACCAAAGAAAAAAGGTATAGTTAGTTCACAGTATATGCAGTTCCCCCAAGGTAATTTGGAAAGAGAAGGAATAGACACCGTCAAGCTTGAGTTTCTCTCAGGATTTCAGGCCAGATATAACTTACAGCTCCTAAGATAAGGAGGAGTACCTCAAAACACAAAGATATGTTACCTTTTTACCACTTTTCTAAAAGAGGATAACAAGCTGCGTTCTACTGCACTTTGACAAGCCCAAGAACGTGGCAGACAAGGAGACCAGTGTTTAAAGCATATCAAAAAGCAAAAGAGCACTTACTGGGTATCTCCCTGACGAATCATATCACAGATCTGAAGGATGGATTCCCAGTCTGTTTCCAGCAGAAGCTGGCTAGTAGCTTTATCTGCAAAGAATTGCAATAGCTATTAGGCTACTTTAAGTTGTTATGCTTGTCTTGGCTCTGCTCCACAATTGCTGACAGATTTGCAGGAAAGCTCTCACTGGATGAGAAACAGCTCCCGGGATGTTGTTTGCGGTAATCTAGACTCAAGCGCTAAAACACATGAACTGCACCCTGCGCCCGAAGCGTTCCCCAAGACGCTGCTGCAGGGCCCGCGGCGCCGCTCCACGCAGTTACCTGCTCACCCGGACAGGCGATCTAGCCGCACCCTGCCAACCTCCCGCACCAGTCTGCGAGGTCCCTGCCACGCGGGCGGCCGGCACGGGCGCGGCGGGCAGCCCCTGCGGCGGGCACGGCGGCCGG
>NW_020450901.1:236264-245959 GCF_003343035.1 Apteryx rowi | reverse complement strand
CGGCGACGGCCCCGCGCCGCTACCTAGGAGCCGCTCGAAGGTGCCGCCGCCGCGCCCCATGGTGTCCCCCAGCCCACCGGCCCGCTCCGCCTCCAGCCTCCGCGGCGCGCTTCCGCTTCCGGCTTCCGGCTTCCGGCTCCCGGCTTCCGTCAGCGGGGCGGGCCTTCCGCCGCGGGCGGGGCGGGGGCATGGCGGGCGCGCGGCCCCAGTGCCTGCTGCTGGGGGCGTCGGGCGTCGGCAAGAGCCTGCTGGTGAAGCGGCTCCAGAATATCCCGGGGCGGCCGGGCCGGGGCGCCGGGATGGGGCGGGGCCGGGGGCCGGGGCGGTCGGGATCCAGAATTTGGGTGTCCGGGTGTGTCCGGGGTGCGGGGGCTGCAGGTGCCCGGGGGGGTGCGGGGTGCCCGGCGTGGTGCGGGGGCTGCAGGTGCCCGGAGGTGTCCGGGCTGCAGGTGCCCGGGGGGGTGCGCGGTGCCCGGGGTGCGGGGGCTGCGGGTGCCTAGGGGTGTCCGGGCTGTGGGGTCTCCCGGGTGCCCGGAGTTGTCCGGGCTGTGGGGTGCCCGGGGGGGTGCGCGGTGCCCGGGGTGTCCCACAGGTCCCGGCGCCGCGGGCGCGCTGCCGTGTGCCCTTCGGCTGGTCCTTGACTGCCTGCACAGCTGAGCTCCAAGGAGGGGGCCAAGGGCCTGGGCGAGCCCCCAGCCACGCTGCCGACGGTAGGCGGGTCAGCCGGCGGGGACGGGCCCGGAGCCGGCTGTCGGCAGGGAAGCAGCTGGCGCGGTGTCTCCTAACCCTGCAGGTGGGCACGAATCTGACGGACCTGCTGCTGCAGAGGAAGATCACGATCCGGGAGCTGGGGGGCTGCATGGGCCCCATCTGGCCCAGTTATTACGGAGACTGCAGTGCYGTCCTGGTGAGTGGCGTCCCCCGCGCCCGGGTTTGGAGCGTGGCCCTGTCACCGGGTGTGCGGCAGCAGCCCTGCACTGAGTCATGACCCCGCGGGAAGGACCCATCCAAGGAGGGAGTGAGGGTGCTGGGGAAGGATGGCCTCATGCCTGGGGGCTCCAGGCTGGGCCCTGCTTTGCTGCGGAGGTTCACACCCCTTGGTTTTGCCCTGTGTTGCGATTTCCTCCTCTCTGTGCTCAGATTTGGACTTGGCCTGGTGTGAGGGTCTTCCAGCCGCTGCAGCATCCTTAGCTACATCTCTCACAAACACTTTTTCCTTCTGTTTCTCCAGTTCATGATTGACGCTGCCAACCCCACCCAGGTCTCCTCGTCCTGCATTCAGCTGCTGTCCCTCCTCTCTGCAGAGCAGCTCGCCTCTGTGTCTGTGCTGATCCTCTTCAATAAGATGTAAGGAGAGGCATCTGCCTGGAAGATGCCAGGTGGGGGGCAGCCACAGGCAGAGCGTCGAGGGCCTGTCTGGCTCCTATGTCATTTCCAGACAGGTGACGCCCAAGGATGCTCTGGAGGGTGGCAGCCTTGCTTTGCTGTGCTCCCTTCAGGCCAGTTGGGCAGGAAAGGGGAATCATGAGCAGGGGGTTAACGCAGCCTCCCCTTTTTCCTCCCTCTCCCCTGCCCTCATTCCTGGCTGCAGTGATCTGCCCTGCTACATGTCGCTGGTGGAGATGAAGTCGCTGTTCCGCATGCAGGACATTGTCTCCTGTGCAACGCAGCCCATCACGGTGGTGGAGACCAGCGCCCGCGATGGCACCGGCCTGTCTGACGTCCTGCAGTGGCTTCAGGCCACCCTCAGAGATCCCAGCTGACCCCAAGCCATGCCCTTTCCCAGGTGTCTGGGCCAAGGAAGGGATTTGTGACAGCTCACACTTAGCCTGTCACCCAGATGGGGCTCCAGGGACTGAAGGAGGTGGCTGAAACAGCTGCCTGCACGGAGCTGTGGGTAGGGCTGAGGGCAACGACGTGGGCTGATGATAGGAAGTAGCTCTTTGAGATGTCACAGTAAAACAAGGAAGCCTCAAGACTTCCTCCTTATCGTCCAGACTGGCAGTTGTCCTGTGACTGGGTGGAAAGCCCTGCCTTTCGTGGGAAGGAATGAGCAGGAATCTTGGAGGCCAGTCTCTCCTTGCCACAACAGCCCATCCTTAGCCCCCTCTGAGGCAGAGCTCTGCCTTCAAGCTCTCCTGCCTGGAGTGCTGCAGTGCTCCCGGGCTCCCCTCTGCGGGGTCAGGGGGCAGGTGGATCAGGTCAGGCCCTGCCCTGTTCTTGTTTCGGGGCTGGAGTGGACTGTCCATTTCACCTGTCTGCCCCAGATTCTGGAGTCCATCTGCAAGCAAAAGCACGGCTCTGTCCCGCAGGAGCTGGGACACAGAAACACCAGCGCCGCCTGCCAGGCAGCTCCCTGGCATCCTGCACCCTGCAGCTGGTGTCTGGCAGCATCCGCAAACCCAGCACCGACTGGCCAGGGACCGTCCCAAGYGGGAACATCCCTCCTGCCCCCTGGAGAGGGGATGGCCCTCGCTCACCGGGTCACGGTTCAGGGGGCCCATCGGGGATTCAGAGCCTGATCCTGCAGCAGCTGCGTCCTGGTCCGCATGGGCTGCAGGAAAACAGCCAGCAAATCCCTGCTGTGCTGGGAGGGTGGGAAGCCGGGGTCACCCCTGTGCGAGAGGAGCCCTGCTGTGCTGCGGTGGCAGCCAGCTCCCACGTCCCGGGGCGGGGACACGCGGGACGGCTGCTTGCTGGGCAGTGCGGCGTCCCAGGGCTTGTCCRCCTGCTTCAGCAGCCTGGGATAGGAGCAGCAACTGCCCTGGTGTGGCCCATGGCCCCCTCTGCCCGGCATGCGGAGCTGCTCCAGCCCCACACGGAGCGAGCGATGCCCCGGGGAGGCTGCCCGGGATCCCTCACCCTCCTGCTGCAGGAGAAGGTCTGGGGACGTTTCCTGCTCCCCCAGGGCCCGTCTCCTGCGGGCGCCACCTCGGCACAGCCTCGGCACCGCCACGGCACAACTGGAGCGAGTGCCAGCCCGTGTGGCAAGGGTGGGATTGCCAAGGCTGGGCGACCTCAAGCAGATGCACGGCCCTCACCGTGCCTGCGTGCCTTTCTCGCGGCACCTGCTGCTGTCCCCCAGGGCTCGCCGGGAAATTCCTGCGACGCAGATACAGACACTGCAAGTAACAGGACTTTCCTGGCAGAGGTGAAGAAGCCCTGAAGCTCGCCTTGCCTTCAGCTCTTGAGCCACCGAGCCCAAAGCCTGCAGTGTTTAACGAAGACGCCCAGTTCCTGGATTGCCGTCAGCACTTGTGCAATACCTGCAGGGTGCTGCCCACAGCCCGGCCTCGAAAACTACCAGGTTGGCATTGTCCATGGATCCTGGTGCGGGCCGTGGTGGGGCTGCCTGGGAGCAGCACCGCCTCGCGCCCACCCAAAGGCCCCTTTGGGGACACCTGCACCGTTGCTGGCCACCCAGCCAGAGATCCCTGCTCCCCGCGCACCGGCTCCGAGCAGCCGCGCCTGCTTCCGCCTGAGCGTGCTTCCCCTTCAGGGCACTTCCAGATGCAAAAGGAGCCCCCAGCCCCAGCACTCCAGCCCTCCCCTGCCCAAAGGATCCCTGGGAAGCGCAGGAGACCTTTGCTGGAATCYGGTGCCTTTCACCCTCGGCTGGGGCCGGTGGCACCCGCAGGCAAGCGCCGGGACACAGGAGGGGGGAGCTGTGCTGGGGAGCCGCCGAGCTCCCGCGGTCGCTTTCCTTTCTCGGTAAACRAACTCGGCCCCAAGCCATGCGGGGGGGGGGGGGGGCAGCCCCCCGCCCTGCCGTGCCCAGAGCTGGGAGTGCTGGCGCGGGGCCGGAGGGCTCCCGTGGCCTTTCCAGTGCCTGGGTGCTCCGATGGATTCACGTGCCTGAAGCAAGGGTGGGTTCAGCTCTGCTGTTTGTAACAAATCTTATCGGTTTGCACAAAATAATTTCTGAAGCTCTTCTTGTTCTGTCGCTGGCAAACACTGGCGAAACAGGAAGGCGGCGCTGATAACAGTCCCTGATAACTGGCTCCGGGGTGCTGGCAGCTTCCCGGCCCGGCTCGGCCCCGGCCYGGCTGCAGGAGCAGGAGCGCAGCCCCCCGCGCCGCTGCAGCCGCCTGCCTCGACGGGGCGCCCCGCGGTGCGCGCCAGCCCTGGGCCCTGCCCGCCCCGGGCACCCGGAGCTCTCCTGCAGAGGTGCATCTTTAATGGGCCGTGTCAGCCTGCAGCCAGGGAAACAGGCGCTGCCCCAAACAAAGCCATCCGGTTTCGCGGCAGCACTGCGAGTTTTCCCACCCCGTTCTGCCGGGAGTTTCGGCTTGCCTGGAGGGAGGGCCGGCAYGGCCCCGCGGCGGGGAAGGCGTCTGCCAGCACCGAGGGCTCCTGCCTGGCCTCACCCAGTGCGAGGGCAGAGCTGGTGCCCCGGTGCTGCTGTGCCAGGCGGGGGGACAGAGCYGCGTCAACGCCTGGGACGTCCCCGCGCGGGGCTGCGCTGCTGCCAGGCATTGCACGTACGCCACAAGCACCCTCCCTTCGGACAGCAAATGTCCCGTCCCGGCTCCTGAAGGCAGCCCAGAGGCCGTCCCGGCTGGACGGGGAGGTTACAGCTCTGCTGGCAGAGCGAGGGCTGTCCGTGCGAGCCAGCTGCGCGCAGGGCTGCGCCCCAGCACCGACACAGCTGGGCCCAGCTGCGCTGGCTGCGCCGGGCTCCGTCCGCGCTGGGCTCCATCCGTGGCGTGTGGTGCGAGCTGCCTCCTCCCTGCGCCGCAGCAGCTCCACGGAGGTGGAAACGGTGCCCGCGTGTGCTGGAAGGGGCTCCTGGCTGCTGCAGCCGGCGGAGGGGATGCTCCCCCGCATCCCGTGGCCCTGGTGCACCTGGTGCTGTGCTGCAGTCCAGGGGGACCGGATCCGGTCCCTGGCTGTGAGCAGAGTCCTGTTCCAACACTCCTTCCTGGGGACTCTGGTGTTAAGAGCGCAGATASGGCCCCTGTGAGTCCCCAGGGGTCTCTCGCCGGGGCGGAGATCGCAGCCCCAATCTGGAAGCAGAGATGAGGCTCTTTACCTGTCCCTGTCGCCCTCCTCCCAGTCCCGCTGGTGCCTGTTCCCATCCGCCCCATCCCTGTCCCCGTGCTGGCTCTGCTGGCAGTGGCACTGGGGAAGCGCGTCCCTGGGGCTGGGGCGGCCTGGAGCAGGGCTTGCCCCYGCGCGTGGCCCTGCGTCCCCGGAGCTGCCGCCCCAGCCCTGCGAGCGGAGCGAGGGGAAGCGCTGCCTCGGCCCCGGCTTCCCCTGGAACGAGCCCCTGCCGCAGCCTCAGCCGCGCCGGCCCGCACGGTGCCCCGGCTCCTGGCTGCCCTGGGGCAAACCCCAGGCGCTCTCCTGAGCTCCGAGCCCCCGGGAGCTCCCCAGTGCCTCACCCGGGGCTCAGCTGCGTCTCTCTCTCTGCTCGTAAACGGAGTGAAGCTTCTGAATGAGAAATATCTTGTCTTCTCCCTCCTGCAACGGCGGAGACCTTGCGGTGAGCAGGCGCGGGGGACGCGCTCCTGCAGCTTTCAAGCGGCAGCGCTGGCAGACGGGGCTTGAGCCCGAACCCAGCCGTGCCCGGGGCTCCCGAGCCGAGGTGCGGAGCAGCAGGGAGCCGTGGGGACACGGGGCTCGAGCCGCGCACGGGGCGGCACACAGAGCTCACTCACGTTGGCGATCTGCTCCTTCAGCAGGTGGATGATCCTCCGCTGGCCCTTCACCACCTGGATGTTGAAGTAGATCACGGCTCTGCAACGACAGGCACGAGCGGGACGGTGGCACCGGGGCCGGGGGATGCTGCGCTCCTGGTCCCAGACCGGGGTGACAACCCAGCTCCAGCCCCCTGCTCAGGGCTGGGGCACTGACAGTGGGACCCCCCCCAAAATGTGGGCCCAGGTTTCAGCCTTCGCTCCGGTCCCTACTCACAGCAGGACCCCAGACACGAAGAAGAGGAAGAAGGTGTTCTCCAGCAGGTACTGGTGGACCCAGGTGAACCAGGTGATGTTCGGGTTGGACTTCTCCAGCAAGCGCACCCAGGTCTTCCCTGATTCATAGATGGTTTCYATCCCCTGGAAGGGACCACAGGTTTCCGATGGCTTCACCCTGAGCGGACAGAGCGCAGGAATCAGCAGGCGCCGTTCTGCATGGGGAACTGTCGGGCTCTGYGCATCCCACGCAGCCACTGTCCCTAACGCAGGGCACGGCTCTGACCCATGTTTCCAGGCCTCCACGGTCCAAGCCCGGCTCTGCTCCAGGCCAGTCCCCAGCAGCTGGACCAAGGGGTCCTCACCCCCGTGCCCTGCAGTCGGGAACATCTGGAAGCGGCTCAACAGCTGGGAGAAGCAGGCACAGCCCAACTGCTGCTGTGCCTTGTGCAATGGCCAGCGTTTCGCCGCCAGGGAGAGCGTTTCGTGGCCCGGTGCCGGGCGCGACGTGCTCCAGAAGAGGCACTGCGTCCCCATGTCCCCTCTCCCTGCGCCCAGCTGCCCTAGGCAGCTCTGTGCTGCCGGGCCGGGCCCCAGCGGTACTCACGACCAGATGGTGTAGGAGAGGAAGATGGCTGCGCCCAGGAAGGAGGGGAAGCACAGCAGGGTGATGAAGACGGTGCTCATACGAGACGCTTGCCAGGGCTTGCTGGGGGACTGGCAGTTTTGCATCAGGCTGGTCTGCAGACCAGGAGCAGAGTGTCGCGTGCTGCCGTCACCCAGGAAGCGACCCCAGGCGTGGGGCAGGACGGCTGCCCCCCACGCCCCCTCCCACCCCCTCTAGAAGGAGCTGAGCCAGCTCAGGGCTGCCCTTTCCCCAGCAGCGCCTCTTCCCCCTGCGCGGATGGGGCTGCTGGCTGTATGGCGCAGTGTTTCTGCGGCACGCTGTGCCAGGGCGCAGCGCGGCCGTGGGGCTGCTGCCGCCGGGAGCAGCCGGGAGCTGCGGGGAGCAGCCGGGAGCCGCGGGGCAGCGCACCTTTTTGATGTAGAAGAGCAGCAGCAGCTTCACAATCTGCACAGCCGGCAGGAGCGGCGAAAAGAGGACGCCCAGCCTGGGAGAGAGGGAGGAAGACGCGTCTGCCCTGGGCCCTGAGCGAAGGGTGGCCAACGCGCTGGGGCGGCAGCACCATGTCCCCACGGTCCTGCTCAGTGCYGCGCATGTCTGCAGCAGCCCCTTGGCCAGTGCTGGGCGCGCGGAGCACCACGAGGCGTTTGCCAGTGGAGGAGCGAGCTGCCCTGGGCTGCAGCCATCTCACCAGGTCAGGGTCTGCCCGTAGATCAGCTCCAGCACGTTGCGGGCAATGTCAAACTCGGGCCTCTGCTTCCTTTTCAGCCTCTTCTCCAAGACCAGCCTGGGAAAGGCAGAGGAGCTCTGCTCCGGCAGGGCCGCCGGGGAGGACGACACACCGGGGCAGAGCCGTCCCCGCCGGGGAGACCTGGGGGCCGTGCCGTGCCGGGGGACCGTGCCGGGGCCCCTCCTGGGGCACGTTACCTCCAGACCAGCTCCCCGAAGATGGTGTCCAGCAGCGTGAATATGAAGTCCATCACCACGAAGCGGTACAGGTCCTGCCCCACGCAGGTCTCCCAGCACTGCGGGGGCAAGCAGAGGCGCTGGAGGCGGATGCCGAGGGCTCCCGCTGCCGCGCGGAGCCAGGTGCCCAGCGCCCCGCGCCTCCCGCCGGTCCGCACTGACCGCCTCCGACGAGCAGACGACTTTGCGGCTGAGCCACTGGTAGCAGAGCAGCCCCAGGACCACCATCTTCAGCACGAGGTTCCTGGGGAGCGGAGCGGAGCGGAGCGGGAGCCGCGGGGCTGGAGCGGCCCCGCGCCCCGGGCAGGCTGCGCAACCCCCGRCCCCTCCACGCCAGCCTACCTGCAGATCGCCACGTAGACCTCCAGCACCGGGGAATCCCACTTCTCCCACGTCGCCAGCAAGTTGTAGAGGTGGGGCATCGCCGCGTTGATGAGTGACACCACGAGGGGCAGGACCAGCAGCACGGCCTCCTGCCGCCGCTCACCGCTCGCCCGGCTCCYGGCGTCCTGCTGCACCTAGGGAGCGGGCACCAGGGTGAGCGCAAGTCTCCCCTGGGCTCCCGGTGCCAGGGAAGAGGCTCTGCCCCCCCGTGCCCAGCAGCTGCGAATAACGTTGGAGCGGAGGTGCAAGGGGCTGCCGGAGGGATTTCCCTGCTCCCTCCCTCCCAGGCAACGCCGGGGGACGCCCGGGCGGGACAGCCGGGGCGAGGGCCCGCGCTCACCGCGTGCATGTGCTCCGAGAAGTAGTGTACGGCCACCACGCAGCCCAGCACGGTGCCCAGGGAGAGGCCCCAGGCCAGGAGGCGAACGGCGACGTGCTCCAGCTGCCGGCAGGGGCTCCGGGGGCGGGAGCGCGACTGCCGCTCTGCCAGCAGCTCCTGCGAGACACCGGCGTCAGCAGTGCTGCCAGGCAGCCTGGGGTGCTGGGAAGAGGCTCCCGGGCAGCGCATCCAGAGCAGGGATTCATCCCGCTGCACTGAGGTGGGACCGGGGGCTGAAGGGCAAAGCTGTAGTGTGGGGCTGGGGCCGGGGCTGGGGCYGGGGCTGGGGTYGGGGCGCATTCGCGGCTGCAAGCGTCCCCGGTGTGGCGCGCGGGCGCGGGATGCTGAGCCCGGGGGCTGCAGAGGCGCCCGCGGATGCCTTCGCCCCCCCGCTGCAGCCCGAACTGCAGCCCCGCGCCCGCCCTGCGCCTCACCTTCAGCTGGGTGCGGATGTTCTCAGACTGCAGCTTCACCCAGCGCTTCCGGACCACCTTGAAGTCCCAGGCACAGAAGACCTTGATGGCCAGGTCCCCCACGGGGCCGCCCACGCGGTAGCTCTCCCCGAAGGAGCGGGACATGCTGCGGCAACGGGGACGGTGTCAGGGCATGGGGCCAGGCGGCGAGGGGGACGGCGGGCGGCAGCGCTGCCGACTCACCTGTACACCAGCAGGATGCAGGTGAGGAAGAAGGAGACGCCGACGGTGAACACGTAGGCCAGCGGCATGTTGTAGGGCAGCGGGGGGGCCGCGGCGCTGCAGTTGGGGCGGGCGGCACAGGGCTCGTTGAGGGTGACGTTGCTGTAGTAGCCGTAGTACAGCAGCGAGCGGGTGAAGTAGCCCTGCGGGAAAGCGCAGGCTGGGACGGCTGCACCGTCCCGCGGGAAAGCACAGGCTGGGGAGCCGTCCCACGGGAAAGTGCAGGCTGGGGCCGGCCGGGACGGCTGCACTGGCCCGCAGGGGTGAAGCCAGGACCCCGTGGTGCCCCTGGCACCTTGGTGGAGCGGGCAGGACCCAGGGCATCGCCGCCAGCCCAGTGAACCCGCATCTGGCCCGGGGCAGGTCGTGGGCAGTGCGGGCACCGGCGTGCCGGCGGGGCTTACCGCTCCGGTGAGGAGCTCGAGGCCGGTGAAGGGCTGGTGGCTGGCCGGGGCGGGCGGATAGGCGGCCTGCAGGGCCACCACGAAGACCAGGAGGAGGAGGAACAAGAAGACGTTGAAGCCGAGGAGCGTCTTGAGGAAGAGGAAGTAGGAGAGGACGCTGGAGCCGAAGCGGCTGCCGATCTGCTTCAGGGCATGATGCCAGGGCTGCACGGCGGGGAGCAGGGAGAGCAGCCCGTACCACAGGCCCCGGCAGCCCTGCGGGGAGAGAGCCGGGGAGAACACGCCGGGGCAGCGGGCGCCCGCGTCCCCCCATCGCCTGCCCCGTCC
>NW_020450901.1:233405-235847 GCF_003343035.1 Apteryx rowi | reverse complement strand
GCCTGCCCCATCCCGTGTCCCCCCATCGCCTGCCCCGTCCCACGTCCCTCCATCGCCTGCCCTGTCCTACAGTGCCCCTGCCACCCCCTGCTCCAGCCCTGCCTGGCAGCCAGCGGCCCTGGCGTGGCCCTGCGCACTGACTTACGAGGATGATGTGGTATTTGGAGCGGCCACAGGGCGAGAAGGGGGCCCCGCGCTGGGTGTCTTCCCTCGGGGAGCCCCTCTGCCCGCTCAGCTCCTGCCTGCCGGCAGAGACAGGCATCAGGGGGCGGCTCGGGGTGGCGGGGCTGGCTCTGGGCCAGCGCGCAGAGGGGACCCACCTGAGGGTGCGTTTCTCCGCCAGGCTGAGGGGCACCGAGAGCAGCATGTGGCTGCGCTGGCCGGGCGAGAGGCTCAGCAGCTCCTTCACCAGCAGGCTCCGCTTCTCTGGGGGCACAGGGTGGGCTGGAGCCGGCCGAGAGGCGCCGGGCCCTTCCCGAGCGAGCCCTGGCGTGGAGCGGGGCCGCTGCCCGCACCGTGCGCCCCGGCCCCGCGGCTCTCACCTTCCAGCGTGGCCACGGCGGGGTCGGTGTCCAGGTGGTGCTGCCGCAGGCTGGGCCGTGCCGCGCGGCTGAGCTGCTGCAGGGGCGGGCGGCTGCTGCGGCGCCGCAGCCGGGCCGTGCGGTTGCAGTACTGGGAGATGATGGCCCCGCGGCTGCGCCCTGCGGTGGGAGTGCGGGCTCAGCGGCGGCCCCGCTCCCGGCCCGGGCACAGCGGCGGGGCTGCACTCACCGATGGTGCGGCTGGGCATGCTGGCGAGGATCCGCAGGGTGGCCGAGGAGTACCCRGCGTGCTCGTCACCCTGCTGGGGCTCCGGGGACTCTGGGGAGAGGGGGCAGGACGCGGAGCGGTGAGAGCTGGTGCGCTCCTCCGCGGCCCCGGCGGCTGCTCTGCCCCGCCGGCACCGCCAAGCTGCCAGCAGGCTCCTGCGAACACCTTGGCTGTGGCCGAGGACGACTCGGCTGCAGCCAGCTGCAGCCACRGCCGCGACAGCAGCGTTTACCTCTGTCCCTCGCCGGCATCTCCAGCTCCGCGCCCGCTGCCGCCTCCACCAGGCTGCTCTGCTCCTGGATGAGCTGGCGGAAGGAGGTGTGCATGGCTCCTTCATTGCATGGGCTCGGCTCCTGCCTGCGGGGACACGGACCCGGGTACCAGCCTGCCTGGCTCAGCACGGTGGCCCCAGCGAGGCTGAGCTCCTGCAGCCTCCGTGCCCACCCTTGGTCCGGAGTCTGGGGATGGAGCTGTGCAAAAGCCCCAGAGTCCGGCCCAGAGCCAGGCTGCGCTGCCCTGCGACATGGGCGCCTGGTGCCTAACGTGCCGGAGCGCTGCAGCACGAGCCTGGGCCGTGCCTGCGCTGCGGGGGGACAGTGCACGGCCTCCGACCGGGCTGCAAGGCCGCCTGGGCCGGGAGCGTGCACAGGCAGGGCTCAGAGCGCGGGGAGCAGGAGGGCAAAGCCGGCCGCACTTACCCATCGCTCTCGGTGTCCTCTGAGATGTGGAGGGCGACAGGCGGCTGGGCCATCCTGCGGGCTCTGCGCAGCTGCCGGGGGCCCGGGGCCGAGCACGTCCGCGCCGCCGCGTTTCCTCCCACACGCCACCCTGCGCGGCAGAGCAGACGGCCTGTGAGTCCGGCCCCACGCCAAGCGCTGCCGGCACTCGCCGGCACCCTGACTCCCACGGCCCGCCGGGCACGCGGGGCCCTGTCTGCCCTTGGGGTGGGGACAGAGCCGGAGCCAGAGCTGGCGCCTGGCCGGGCACCCAGAGGAGCCAGGCAGGCGGGAGCACGGGGGTCCCCCAGAGCCCGGCCTGGAAGGCGTCTGGGCGTCACGGCCCCCRGCACAGAGGAGCAGAGTGGAGACGCCGACTCGGCGCGGAGGGCAGGAAGGAAGGGAGGAGGGACGAAGGCGGGTGCAGCGCGGCGCAGGCTTTGCAAGGGAAATCTTGCGAGCGCGGTGGGGGGATGCACCCCGCCGCCCGCCACGTCCGCATGGGGCCCAGGCCTCGGGCTTTGCAAAGAACCGAGGAGGGTGGCTGCGCGCCGCAGCTCCCTGCCCGGGCGGCTGCAGGCAGCAGCCCACGTGCCTGCCCGAGGCGCCAGGGAGCCCCGGCTCTGCCCCGCTTTGCAGGTGACACACAAACAGAAACCGCTCC
This sequence comes from Apteryx rowi, assembly GCF_003343035.1. NCBI lineage: Eukaryota > Metazoa > Chordata > Aves > Apterygiformes > Apterygidae > Apteryx > Apteryx rowi. The sequence continues at coordinate 233,657 of NW_020450901.1, read as the reverse complement.
GCTCCGTGGTGCGGGCGCTGGACCGGAGCTGCTGTCCTCTCCCGGTCCCGGACACCGGCCTGCTGCTCCTGGGGGCCGTCGAGGGCAGCCACGACCCAGCCCAGGCGCTGCCGCCACCAGCTCCGCTCCGCTCCGGGCCCAGCCGTCCCGGGGCAGGAAGGGGTTAAGCGCGGGGAGCCCGGCCCGGCCCGACGGGAACCCGCACCCCGATCGCGGGGGCCTCGGCCCGGGCCCCCCCCGCCCCACGGCGGG
>NW_020450901.1:231641-232627 GCF_003343035.1 Apteryx rowi | reverse complement strand
CGGGACCCCGCGGCCTGGCCGGCAGGAAGGGAAGGGAAGGGAAGGGAAGGGAAGGGAAGGGAAGGGAAGGGAAGGGAAGGGAAGGGAAGGGAAGGAAGGCGCCCGTCGTGCACGAGCTGCCGTCACCCGCGTCGCTCTCCGCCGGGCCCGGGAGACCGCCGGCTCCTCCGCCGGCCCCTCGGGCCTCCTCTGCTGCGCCAGCAGGGCCCCCGCGCCCCGACCGCCCGGGTCGGGGTGCCCAGGGCCCCGCGGCTGCTGCCTCGGTGCGTCACCGCTCGCGGCTGCCGCTGCCGGTTGGGAGGAAGCCGTTTCCCTGAGCGCGCAGTGCTGCGGGCCGGTATGTCCCCGCGTGCAGAGCGAGTGCACGGCAGACCCCAGCGCCCCGCGGGGCCTGCACCCCGTGTGGCCTGCACCCTGCATGGTCTGCACGCCGCGTGGCCTGCACCCTGCATGGCCTGCACCCTGCACAGTCTGCACCCTGCACTACCTGCACCCCGTGTGGCCTGCACCCTGCATGGTCTGCACTCCGCATGGCCTGCACACCTTGTGGCCTGCACCCTGCACTACCTGCACCCTACATGGTCTGCAACCACATGGCCTGCACCCTGCACTACCCACACCCTGCACGGTCTGCACACTGCATTGCCTGCACTCTGCATGGCCTGCGCCCCGCATTGCCTGCAACCACATGGCCTGCACCTGCAAGGTCTGATTTGCCTGCACCTTGCAGGGCCATGCGGGGTGCAGGCCACAGGGCGCTGTCGGCAGTGCGGCTCTGGGGCAGCCTGTGGGCGCAGAGCCTGGCGTGGGGGGGTGCTCCCGTGGGTGGGGTGCTCTCCCGTGGGGGGGTTCTCCCGTGGGGGGGCTCTCCCGTGGGGCCGCTCAGCAGGCTTCCGCAGAGCGGTGCAGGGCCGGGCGCAGCCCAGCCGGGCTGAGGGCTGCGGCTTCTTGCGCCACCCCGCCCCCCCCCCCGCCCGGCCCGCTCG
>NW_020450901.1:214924-230771 GCF_003343035.1 Apteryx rowi | reverse complement strand
CAGGGCGGCTCCAGCCCGCGGCTGCCGCCTGGTCACGGGGCTCCCGGCTGGGCTCCGCCTGGGCCTGCGGCAGCCCCGGAAAGGGGCCCGCGGCTGCAGTGCCGCCCCGCCGCGACGCCCCGTCCCGGGCCCCCGCAGGTCTTCTCCCTCATCGTGTTCTGCTGCCTCATCGGGGAGGGCTACACCAACACGTCCGCCTCGCCTGAGCTCTTCTGCATCTTCAACCGCAACGAGGACGCCTGCCGCTACGGCATCGGCATCGGCGTCCTCGCCTTCCTGGCCTGCCTCTTCTTCTTCATGGTGGACGTCTACTTCCCCCAGATCAGCAACGCCACCGACCGCAAGTACCTGGTCCTGGCGGACCTCGGCTTCTCAGGTACTGCAGCAGGTGGCCCCGGGGCAGGGCCGGGCCGGGCCGGCGCGCAGGCTCTGCTGGCCTGGCAGACAATGGCTGCCCTGTCCCGCTCCCTGGGTGACGTGGCTGTGGTGCCTGGTGAAGGGAGCTGCTGCGATCTCCTGGCACGGCGCCCGCGAGCCACGTGCTGCTGGGCACCGAGCAACGTCCTGCCTGGTGAGAGTCGTCCCAGTGGCCGTGGGAGGCTGATGTGAGCAGGAGCCGGCCTGCTGGGCTGCGCCGGCGATGCTGGGCCGTCCTGTGACGGGTGGGGGACCTGCCTGGGGCCAGCAACAAGCGGACCCTGCCCCTCACGTGTGCTTYCTCCCCCAGGGCTCTGGACGTTCCTGTGGTTCATTGGCTTCTGTTTCTTGACCAACCAGTGGGCCGGGACACTGGCCACGGATGTGCATGTTGGGGCTGACTCTGCCCGAGCTGCCATCACCTTCAGCTTCTTCTCCATCTTCTCGTGGGTGAGCTGTGCTCCTGTGGAGTATGGGCGCTTGGCCCTGCCCTGCTCGGGAGGGGATGTGTAAGGGCTCTGCAGGCCTTACAGCCCGGGACAGGCCCTGTCACTGTGACTGCGTGTGGCCCCAGTGTCCTGGGGGCTGGTGGTGGCCTCTGCCTTGGTGCCTAGTGCTGATGGCCCCTCTCCTTTCTGTAGGGACTCCTGATCGCCTTTGCTTACAAGAGGTACAAGATGGGGGTAGAGGACTTTGCTCACAACTACGTTGACCCCACCCCAGAGGTCTCARCTCCCTACTCCAGTTACCCAAATGTGAGCCACGACAGCTATCAGCAGCCACCCTTCACCCATACTGCGGACACCTCGGAGGGTTACCAGCCACCGCCAGTGTACTGAGCTCCGTGCCAGGCAGTCCAGCAGGGACAGCTGTACAAGTGCAATTTTCTTTCACGGGGTGGGAAGGGAGGGACCTGTAACTTGAATGGGGAAGGTGGGGGGCAGGAGGGTGGTGGCTGCTTTGTGTGAAGGCCACTAGGCTTTGGTGCTGGCGTATAGGAGASGCTGCCTGGTCCTTGTGGAGCTGTAAGCTTTCCAGCTGGGAATGGGAGTGTAATGTGTAGTGGTGATATGTGAGAGCTGAGTGCAGACCTGCTGCATGCGGCGAACTCTCCCTGGGAGGATACTGTGCGCAGACTCCCATGCTGCTCTGCCTTCCTTCCTGGCCCCGGAGAGGCTGAGCTCCTTTCCTTTCTGTTGTGCCTCTGGGGAAGCAGTTGTGGGAGGAAGCAGTGGTGTGTGGTTTTCAGCCCTCCCAGGCCCGGCCCCTGGTTCTGGCTTTGACTGTGCTATTGTGACTGCTGCCCTGACCTGTCCTAACACTGTTGCCTTTGCCAGCCCTGCTGGCTTTGATTCCCTAAAGTGCCACCTTTCACTTCTTCAGTGTCTTAATCCCCAGCACAGCTGGACAGTGCAGTCCAGCTCCTGCCTGCCTTTGAGCTCTTGTGCCTTCCTCCTTTCCCTCAGCTGCTGCTGGGTGAGCTTGATGCCAAAGCCTTGTGTATATAAACTTCTTTGTGCCATGCCTCCCCCCAAAGCCTGCACTAGGACTGCTGGTGCTCACATGAAAGGGTTTGGGATCTCTGGAAGCAGCGAGCTCTGGGCTCTCTTACAGCAGGGCCATGGCCCCGGTCTTGTCCGCAGCTCCAGCTGCTGAGGAAGGTCCTCGTGGAGCACCTCCACTGCTGCCTCAGTCTGCAGCAGTGCCTCCTTCCTCACTTGCCTTCCACTAGACATGGTGTGTCCAGAGAAGCCAGGCTGTAGTCCCGTGCACTGCATGCTGCTCTGTGAGCCAAGCTCTGCTCAGCAGCTCATTCTCTCCACAGGCTTTGAGAGCTTTGAGTTGTGCCTCTCTGCATTTGGGCTCTGCAGCCTGGCTTGTCTCAGGTTGTATTTTTCTGCTGCACCTGTTCTGCAGCTGCTCCTGGCAGCAATGTGAGGTATGTGAACTGTAGCTGCTGGGGCTGACATTCAAGTATTCCTTTGTTTGTCACTGTAGAGATGGAATAAACTTTTTCACTTAGCCACCATGGACCTTTCTTCACTGAGGAAGCAAAGCTGGGTTCCTCTYCTCTCTCCCCCCCCCGAGCGATGGGGCAGGAGTTTCCAGGAAGGGAAGCTGTGCAGAGYACTGCTCTGATCAGCTCTGCTGCTCCACAAACAGCACACTCATGCTAGTGCCTATTTTTAGCAAGTGTTCCCTACTGCTCCTTATGGATACTGTTTAGTAAAGGACTTGCGTAGCCAGCTCACAAACAACACCCATGTGACCAGCCTTCTAGCACATGCTGCTGCTTGTATGAAAGATTGGCCTGCGCTGTTTGCACAGCCCATTAAATGAGAGCAAACCTTTGTCAGAGCAGTCTGATATAGAACACACAGAGGCAATTTCATTATTTATTAACCTAAAACRGTAGCAGTACTGCCTTCCCCCAGTCCCCAAGGGAAAAGCCTAGGCCCTGGCAGTGAAGTGCTTGTGAATACTACAGCTGTAACGACTTCAAGTAATGCAGGTGTAGGCAGTTTTTTTTCAGGCAGCTCTTGTAACATTCTAGACAGGTGCACCTGCCCAGCTAGAGTATTTAGGTGAACAAAATACTAGTGACAGCACAATATTTGAGCATGGAGATTTGACCAAAGCATCCTGAACAGAACCAGGAACGATTGTATGGAGCCTGTGGACTCTGACCTACAGGAAAAGCACTTTTGCAAGGAATAAAAGACTTCTAGAAGCTAAGTGAAGCAAAAGGGAAGAGGATGTTTCAGCCAAGGTATAGTAGAGGAAGCAGCAGGCAGAAAATTCTTTGAAGGCTCAGGAGGGAGCAAAAGACATGACTATAATCAAGAACCATCCACTCAAAGCAAACACCCTTTTCCAAATAGCTGGATTTTCATAGTAACTGTAGCCTAGTCTTATACAGGTCAAGTCCTGAGCCTCCAAGCCCTTCACAGGTAGCTAAGTGTTGTGAAGTGGCAGCACCAGGCTTGGACTTGAGCAAAAAACCATGATGTTGGAGAGGTGACTTCCTGAAGTGAAGTCTTGCTCTTCCAACAGGAGTCTGTCTTCATAGGTAGGCTACTACTAGATGCAGAGGCATTTCTAAGTTCAAGCCTAAAGAGAGTTTAAACTCGGGCTGTCAAGTTGAGCCTTCTCTTTCCCCCATTCTGTTTTAATAAAAACTTACAGCAAGTGAGTGTAATGGCAAGCTGACGGGCCATGCACAATTGTTAAGAGGCTGCTGTGAGTAAGGCCAGGGCACTGATACATATTTCGGTTGAAAAGTTGTGCCATGGCTCTATGTAAAGGAAAGGGGTATCTCCTCAAACTATGTTAAAGAGGAAGTGGGTTTCAGATACTAAATTACTGTACATTGTCTTAGGGAACCTGGACTTTAGCAACAGTACACAAGAGATTAAGAAACAGTCCTGTTCACATGCAAGTACAGGGACTTCTACCAGTCAGTGGCCAATCTGAACACATGCAGAAGTCTAGGAGAACAGACTAGAAGTATTGCAAACTATTAATGCTCTGCAGCCTGGCTTGGTGTGATGGAGTTTTCCAGTACCTGCTTGTGTGGCTCCATCAGTAATTGCACCTGTCTCTTTTCAGTGTTCTGAGAAAGGGACTTGCTTTTAGTCAGGCTCCTGTTTCAGCTCCCCCCAGCATTAGGTCCAGTCGATCATCCTCTTTCTTGGCACTTGGTGCAGAGAAGCAGCAGCTTGGTTTGGCAGGTAGAGCTGAGACACTTTTGCTAAAAGCAGGGGAAGACAGACCTGAAGTCTGGAAGTCGAAGCCTTTAGTTTCCCCCACTCATTTTGTTCCTGTGTTGGAGTCCAGCAGACAAGAAGCAAAGATCTTCCGGGAGGCAGCCATGTCCAACTGCTTTGCTCCCATGGGCATGTTCTCCTTGTTTTCTGACCCAGGTTGGTGAGGCCTCTTCCGGAAGTAGCAGGCACGGCAGACAGAATGATACTTGTCTGCTCCTCCAATCACTTCAACCTGGCAAGAAAGATTGGGAGAGTGACCCTGCAGAGCTCAGTTCACCTAAGGAGGTCCCTTCTCCTAGAGGAGCAGGGCCAGCAAGATGAAGCTATTGAATTGCTTTGTGTTCTGGGGGAACTCACCTCCCTCTCTGCTCCCAGCCTTTTTGTATAGGAGGCTTCTCGGTAACACTCCATGCACACAGCATTTAGCTTCACCACACTCTCTGCCAGTGGGACCAGGTTCAGGATGCTTCCAAAAGCCTGTGCCAAGATGGGGACAGTTCTGTTGGTTGGACTCTACGAGCTTCTTAATACAGCAGCTAAAAGAAAGTATTTTACCTTTCTCTGGAAGGTCCCATCAAGAGCAGCAACAATGACAGTCTTCCCAGCATTGGCCATCATCTCACAGAACTCCACGATGTCTGGGAACTAGAATAGATACGGAAATAATAGCTTCAGCGGGGATAAGGAACAGCACGTAACTGAGGATCCAGCAGTGTATGCCCAGGCAGCCCAGGGTACCAGAGAATTAGAACAACGTAGCCTGCCCAGGAGATGGACTCCAGCCCCACTGTCCTCAGCTCACAGGGACTAAGGGAAGGGTTTGACCTCAGGAACACAGTCCAGCAGGACCAAGCTGTTCCAGAGATATTCCCCCCGCCCAGGAAGATTCAGACCTTTTTCTGCAGGGGGGTGCTATGAAGAGATTGCACCCTGCAGAGCACCCGAGGACCTGCCCTGGCCCTGCACTTACAAACTGGCCCTCGTCAATGCCGATGACTGCCGAGCTCAGTGCCTCCTGGTACACGTCCTTGAGGAGACAGGCAGGGAGCGCCTCCATGGTATTCCTGCGGAGGACAGAAGGTGAGCCAGGCAGGCTGGCTGCCCAGGCCCACAGGAGCTGGTTCTTCCTGCCCAGGGGACTCACCTGTCATGCGTGGAGACTCCGGAGGTGCAGTAGCGTGTGTCCTTGGCATACTTCACCAGCAGGCACTGGTACTGAGCGAGCTGGAACCGCCGTACTCGCCGCATGAGCTCCGTGCTGCAAAAGACTGCTGTCAGTGGGCCCTGGGCTCCTGCCGGTTCCCTGCCCTCCCATCCGACCTGGCCCTACCTCTTTCCAGAGAACATGGGTCCGAAGATCACCTGTGGGCAGAACCACGAGGGTCAGCGTGTGAGAGCACAGGCCTGGCACAGGCACCGCTGCCATCCCGTCGGGTCCTGGCCCGGCAATCGCCCTGCACAGTCCCGGTATCCTGCCTGGTACTGACCCCACCCTGTAGCCCCTGATATCCCACCCGGTCCCGGCCCTGCCTCACCAGCGCCCCTGCAGCCCCGGTATCCTAGCCGGTACCAGCCCAGCCCCGGTATCACCTCCGCAGCCCCGGCATCCCGCCTGGCACCGCTCCCACGCAGCCCGGCCCAGCCTGAGCCCCGTCCCCACGCCCTAAGCATCCCGCCCGGCACCAGCACCGGTATCAGCCCCGGCCCAGCCCAACCGAGCCTGGTACCAGCCCGGCCCCGCCAGCCCCCCTCGGCCCGGTATCGCCTCACGCAGCCCCCCCGCCAGCACCGGCCCGGCCCCGCCAGTCCCCCTCGGCCCGGTATCGCCCCCCACCGGCGCGGCCGCGGGCGGCGCACCTGGATCTGCCCGCGCGGGCGGCTGGGCGAGCCGGGGTGGACGCCGGGCACCGTCAGGCAGTTCATGGCTCCGCCGCGCTGCCGGGCCAGTGCCGCGCGCGCGCCCCTCCGCCAGGCCGCCGCGCGCCCGCCAATCCGCGGAGCCGCCGCTCTCTCGCGCCGGGCGCCCGCCAATCAGCGGAGGCGCCTCTGCCCCGCCCCACCGCGCCCGCCAATCAGCGGAGAGGCGGGAAAATTCTTATTTCACTCCGCAGGCCGAGCTCCGCGGCCGGCTCGGAGCCCGTCGCCTTCCCGGCGTACTTCGCGCGTCCGCCCTGCGCGACGGAGACTACCTTGCGTCATCGCCCTGCGGGCGTCCCCTGGCGGCGCGGCCCCGGGGCCGCCGCCCGGCCCCCCTGGCGGGTCGCCCGGCCCCGGTGCCCCCGACACCGCCCCGCGCGACGGCCCCTGCCCCGGTGCCCTCGGCCCGGCCCCCCGGGCGGCCAATGGGAGCGGGGCCGCCGGGGGCGCTGACCGGGGCCGCCACGGGGCCGAGCGGGAGCGAGCCAAAGCATGGGGAGGTGGCAGGACATGTCCGGGGAGGTACGGCAGCCGGGGAGGGGGGATCTACGGCGGCCGGGGGGGGGTACGGCAGCCGGAGAGGGGGGAATCTACGGTGGCCGGGGAGTGGGTACAGCGCCCGTGAGGAGCGGGCGGGGTTTGCCCCAGCTGAGCTGGGCCCGGCCTGTCCCGCGGGGCCGCGGCCTTGTCCGGCACCAGGTGCTCCGGGCTGCCGCAGGGCAGAGCCCCCCGCCCCGTGGCGTGGCGGCCCTCAGTGCCCGTGTGCCCGCAGGAGCTGGAGGAGCAGTACTCCCCCAGCCRCTGGTCCCCCCGCCTCGACCGGGACGCCGTGGTCGAGGCCCACGTGGAGGCGGTGACGGCAGGTGAGGAGCGGGAGCTGCCCCGCTGAGGGGGGGCCTCCCCCCTGCCAGGCGACGCCGCGGCGGCCCTTGGGTGACGTTGGTGGCTCTCGTCCGAGCCGCGAAGCCCCTGGACCCCGCGGACAAAGTGTGGGGCAGTGCCTGGCCGTGCGCGCGCAGAGCTGGCTGTACGTGTGCTGACCCTCCCCACATCCCCCGCAGGAACCCAGATGGCCCGGGCCGCCACGCAGACCCTGCTGCATGTCCCCTATGGGGACGGCGATGGGGAGAAGCTTGACGTTTATTTGCCCACGGACCCTTCTGGAAGTAGGTGATGGGCAGGGTGGCAGCGGGGAGGGGTGGGCAGGGGCTGCGCCTGCCTCCTAACCCTGTGCTGTGCCTTGTAGCTTTCCCAGTCCTTGTCTACATCCACGGTGGATACTGGCAGTGCTTAAGGTGAGGCAGACCTTTTGTGGGGGGAACCCTTGGGAGGGGAATTACCTGGCCTGCCTTTACCATCCCCCTTCTCAGGAGAGCAGCATTAAGCCTAGAATTGCCCTGGGTATTCTGGATCTGATCAAAGCTGTGGGRCCTGGCCAGGCCCGCTCCAGCCAGCCCCAGGAGAATGCCTGCCCCGCCGTGTGTGGCTAACCTGCATTTCCTCCTCCAGTAAGGATGTCTCGGGTTTCGCAGCCCCCGCGCTGGTGTCACAGGGCATCGCGGTAGTGGCCGTGGGTTACAACATAGCTCCCAAAGGTAGGTGGTTTCCAGGGCCAGCTGTGACTCCTTTGCAGACCCAGGGCCCTGCTGACTGTGCTTTCTGCCTAGGCCACATGGATGAAATGGTGGCCCAGGTGCGGCGCAGCCTCGCTTTCCTGGTGCAGCAGTACTCCTGGATCAGGTGGGCAGTGCACAGCTCTGCAGCGTGCCTGGTTCCCCCCCGCCCCCTGCRTCAGCAGCCTCCATGGCCACTGCCTGGCCTTCAAGGCAAACTGTACCTGTGTCATTCCCTGGGGTGGTTTAGCGTATGGAGGCATCTGTGGCAGCCACAGGGTGGAGTGAACAAGCCCTGAGGTATCATAAAGGTGTTAGTGCCTGGGACTGAGTACTGCACCAGGCCTGCGTCTGTGCCCCTTCCCTGTTGGGCAAGGGATCAGCTGATGGACTGGAAGGTGGGTCTGAGCTGTTGTGTTTGGGCTGCAGCCCTTGGGAGTCTTCTGCCTCCTCCACTCTGAACAGGACGTCCCCAGGCAGGATGTGCTGCACTGTCCCTTCCTACACTCGCTCATGGCTCCTTCTCTCTAGCGGTGTTTACCTGTGTGGACATTCAGCGGGGGCTCACTTGGCAGCCATGGTGTTGTCAACAGACTGGGCAGAGTATGGAGTGACACCTGATATCAAAGGTAGTGCCTGGCCTCGCAGAGACCCCACTGCTCCCCTGTGCTCTGGAAAGCTGGTGCTCGGGGCTAGGATGCTGTGCTGGGGCATCTCYTCCTTTCCTGATCCAGCTGTGTGGCTCTGGGCTGCTGAGACACGAGGGCAGCAGGGCAGTGGGGCACTGCTCCATCAGTGCCTTCTCTGCAGCAAAGCTGTGCCTGGCCATGTGCATGCCCACTGGCAAGAGGGGTCTGTGGAGAGTGACTCATCTTGTACAGGGGGCTGAAGGAGAACTGGTGAATTGCTCCTCAAATGTGGCAGTCTTTCTGCTGACTGTTCAGGGTGCCAAAGCTGGCCGGTTCTGCAGTGTGTAAAGCTGTGTGAGATGACTTGCCTCAGCTGACTGCAGCCCACAGGTGCTGGGAATACAAGAATCTGGGCTCCTAGGACCAGGTGCTCCTGGGGGTGTAAGTGTCCTGAGCCCCTCAGGCAGCTCAGCAGCGCCACCAAGGGCTGAGGCCTCCCTCTGCACCTTGGGAGACGTGGGTCGTGGGCGCGGAGAGGAGCGTTCCCGCAGGCAGGGCCTGCTCACACCCGCCAGTGTCTCTGCCTCCAGGAGCTGTTCTGGTGAGTGGCGTGTATGACCTGGAGCCCATTCTGCACATCTACGTGAACGATGCGCTTAACATGAGCCGGTGAGTCCAGACGCTCTAGTGACAGCGACGGGGAAAGGGCACGGGCAGCTGGCATGCAGGCGTGCCTTTGGCCAGCCCAGCCTGCGGCAAACACCAGCCTGCCCTGCACCCTGCTCTGCCTGCATCTGCACAGCCTGCCTGCACAGAATGCGCCATGCACAGCGTGCCTGCGGCCTCCGTTCCTGACCCGGGCACAGGCCCTGCAGCCTCTGTCTTACTCATGCACACAGCCAGGGACATGGGAGCGCTCTGCACATGAGCACCCTCCTCTCAACAGGCTTGAGAGGCATGCTGGCTGTCACTGTGGTGTCTCCTTCCCCAGGGAGGTCGCCCAGAGGAACAGCCCCATGCTGTGTGTCACCGGAGCGGTGCCTGCGGCTGGGGCCTGCGAAGTGCTTGTGGCYGTGGCGCAGCACGACTCCCCGGAGTTCCGCCGGCAGTCCCGGGAGTACTGCCAGGTGAGCTCCGGCAGCGCCTCTGCCTCCCCGCGCCCGGCTCTATGGGGGCAGCCGCACAAACCTGTCCTGCTCTGACCTGCCTTCATCCCGCAGGCCTCTCAGCTGTACCAGATAAGCTGGCTGTGGCTTTGAGAGCTCTGGGCTGGCAACCCAGAGCAGCGAAGGGGAGAGAGCTGGGCTAGCTACAGAGCAGTGACTCTCCCTGCCTGTGGCGTGCAGCTGCCTTCTCTGTGGATGAACAAGTACAGGCTCCCACTTTGGGAAGGAGTCCTGCTTGCTGCCGGGCCCAGCTCTGCTGAGGCTAAACTGGGATGAAGAGCTCAAATGTCATAACAGAGTAGTATTTCTCCTGCTCTGGTGATGGCTGTTGTCTGAAGTGGGTGTCTCTGCTCAGGGAGAGCAGCTGCTCTTGTTGYGTGCTGCCTGGGGCCTAGCACGCAGGAGGGGAGGCAACCTGCTCGGTGTCCCCTCCTGCCAGTGCTGGTCTCTTTGCAGGCTCTGCGTTCGGCTGGCTGGACCGTCTCGCTCTTGGACCTTGCTGGTGTGGATCACTTTGACATCATTGAGAGGTTATCACAGGACAGCTATATCCTGACTGAGGTAAGGGGAGGAGCTCCAGTGCAGCCCCCATCTTTTGCTGTCTTGACCACGAGGCCAGAAGGAGGGCAGTGGTGGTGTGTGCTTCCCCTGCGCAGTGGGGTGGGTGTGGAGTTGCTGCTTTGGGTCTGGTCATCATCTGTCGAGGGCTTGGAGAGAGGGGTGGTTCCCCCCTGGATGTGGAGGAGCAGGGGCCAGGCACCATTCACAGGGTTTGGTTCCTCATTCCAGGTGATTCTGAACATGATTTCAAGAGCTTGATTGCATGTTGGGAGCAAAGATGAGATGTACCCTGCTCGTGGCCCCATTCCAGCCTGCTGGGTCTCCTCCTGCAGCACAGGGTGTGATTGCCGTCTCTGAATACCTCTGTCTGTGCTGCCTGGGACAGATGTGCCTCTTCCACTCCTCCCAGTCTACAGCCAGGTGGGGGGCTTCTTGGAGCAGGAAGGCCCCAGTTATTACCAGTACCTATGCTGGCATTTGTTTTCTGGGGTGTTCCTGTGCTTTGGGAGTGTTGTCTGTTCTTGCAGCAGGGCTGGCAGGCCTGCTGTGGGTCTGTCTGGAAGACTGGATGATGAAGTTTGTTCCCTCAGCTTCCTTTAAATTGCTTATTGCAAATGTAAAAATAAATAGGAATAACTGCTACTTGAGTATAAATCTTCCTGGGGATACAGTGTTGTGCTAAGCCATCGAGTACAGACTTAAACTGATGCATAAATCATCTCCTCTCCCACCTTGGAGCTCGGGTCCCCTGCAGCTGGGCTCTCCTGGGGCTGGCAGCAGTGAACACGCCATGCTCTGAGAAGGGCCCAGCTCTGCACACAGACAYAGTACAGGGAATCTCCGGCCCAGAAGTGACGGGCTCGGCAGCGCAGCTATGGAAGCCCAGAGACCAGCCTGAGGCTGCTGGAGGGAGGCTGTTGGACTGGGGTAACACACGCCACTGGGATGAGGGGTGATGGGAGAGCGTGTTCAGGAGCTGCGGGAGGGCTAGTCAGCCAGCTCGAGGGCTGGCCTGGAAGGGGGCCAAGCAAAGCCTGGGTGCATGAGGGGAACAGGCTTTGGGGGCAGCYAGGCCCCTCTGGAGAGGCTTGTCTGTGGCCAGGCTGGGCTCGTGCACCTGTGGGAGTCCCAGTGAGATACCAGTTTCGGCGCTGCTCTGCAGTGGCCCTGGTCCTGTGGCTGAGGCACTTGTATGCCCTCAGGGACACTTGTCCCTTAACAGGGACTGCTGGGCCRCAATGCTGTCCCTGCTGCATCGTCAGGGGAGGAGCACCCTTGGGACACAAYGTCCTGCACAGCTGCAGCACTGCCACAACTTTTTATTTAGATCTCAATTGCCCTGTTACAACAGCAAGAGCTGAGCTGAGAGCGCTGGGCTGCAGAGACCACTTCCTGCCCTGCCGTTCTTGCGTAGCACAACCCAAAAGCCCCCGATTCGGACTGTTTTCTCTCTTTTGCTTTGTGATATGTGCTGCTGCTGCCCCACACTGCATGGCTGTGAGCGGCTGTGCCCTGAGCATCCCTCACGATCTTTCTTCCTGCTGCAGCTTGTATACACATGTCCAGTGCGCATGTGTCTAAGTGTGTGACCTTGGGAGTGGGGGGTGTCTGGGCCTGCTTTTGGGCAGTGTCTCCAGTGACTGGGTTACAGGAACAGCATAGAGCTGTGTGGGCTGAGGACTAGAGGATGCTCTGAGCATGTGTTTGCTGGGCTGACTAGTGAGGTGGGGAAGCTGCCTTGGAGTGGTCTGGTGGTGTGAGACGTGGTCTGCACTCTGTCCCTCAAGGCACAGCTGCAAATCGGCTCCCTCCCACAGAGGTGCAGAGCTCCCCTCTGGGAGGGGGCGAGCTGTGGTCTTGGCAGGGTTGGGCTCTCACACTCTTCTGCAGGTAGGAGTGGTTATTGTGCTGCAGCCTGTCAGGGACATGCCTGGAGCATGTTCTGGCTGCTCCCAGACCCTTTGCTGCTGGCTGCCAGGAGGATGGGGATGGGACAGTTGCCCCAGCCTGCAAACTTGCCTGCCGAGCAGAGTCATCTGCACGGCTGCGGCCAGGAAGATGCATGTTCCCACATCTCAGCTCAGTCCCCCCCTGTGCTCCAAGGACTAGTGCCCAGTCCTAGGGCCAGCTTCTCCTGGCACTTCCTGGCCACAAAGTCCAGCTTGTTCTTTGCGAGCTCAGTGTCATGGGCGGAGATGTTCCAGTGCCAGACTGCACGCAGAGAGCGTGCTGACCAGGGGAAGAGCAGCACGCTGACAGCATGGCCCGTCTCGGCCACCTCCTCCTCGCTCACTGCCTGCATGCGCTCGCACAGCTCCGTGGGAGATGGCCAGTCCCCCTTCACTCCCACCAGCACGATGTTCGTCTCCACAGCTGTGAGGTTGACAGAGCAGAGGGGCGAGTTCAGCTCCTGGACGCCTGGGGGAGGCATGGTCCGTTAGGCTGTGGGTCTGGCCCCAGGAGAGGAGGCTGCAGTGTTGCACAGGYACTACCCCAGCTCTTGGGCTAACAGAGAGCCTTTTGCCCTTCTCTGTTGAGCAGCACCAGGGTTATTGTGGGCACCATGCAGGGGAAAGGCATTGCATCGTCCCTGGATGTCATCCAGCCAGGCAGGAAGCCCAGATGGATTCTCATCTGGCTGGAGATCCAGCACTACAGCTAGGGAACGTGCTGTTATCCCCAGCAATCAAGATCAACATCAGCCCTCTGGGGCAGAACCGTACTGGAAGGTGTGGTGTGAGCCCAGCCCTGGGCTGGGAGAAGGGCTAGGGCTGGGCCCACTGCAGAGCAGAGCTGCCTGGGGTGCGGAGGAGTCCTGCTCCCTGGGTRTCTGGCTAACAGGCAGGGCAGGACCCAGCTCTGTGGCAGTATGTGGAAACCTGTGTAGTGGAGTTCTGCAGAGGGCACCCGTATGTCCCAGGGCACCGAGGGGCCCTGAGATACCTTGAGCAAAGCGGCGGGCGTTGTCGTGGTCTCTGCGCAGCGTTGTCTCTGCGTGCTCCAGCCCGAGGCGGGCAGCAGCTGCCAGCACGCCTGCCTGTCGCATCCCCCCTCCCAGCAGCTTCCGCACACGCCAGGCCTCGGCCACGAACTCTCTGCGTCCAGCAAGCACCGCTCCAGCCGGGGCGCCCAGGCCCTGCAGACCCAAGAAAGAGGTGATCCTGAGCTGCCTGCATCCCTCCYGGGGATCCTCCCCTGTCCCAGCCGGCAAGCTGGGCGCGTGCCCCCATGCGCCATGCCCCTGCACAAAGGCAGGCCCCAGCTTGTGCCGTTTCCATCTTGCCCAGGGCGCCCCGTGTGAATACACCTTGGAGAAGCACAGGGACACAGAGTCACAGTGCTGGGTGATTTGTGCTGGCTCCACGCCCTGGGCCACCGCCGCGTTCATCAGTCGTGCTCCGTCCATGTGTACCTGCAGCCCGTAGCGGTCAGCAAGCAGGCGGACCTGGGAAGAGGCAAAGGAGCAGCTGGGCTGGTAGGAAGTGCTGGACAGACAGAGCCTGGAGGAGCTGCCAGCACCAGCGTGAGCTGCGCTCTGAGCTGCTCGGCAAGGGCTCATGCRTCCTGCTGCGCTGTCCTGCAGAGTCCGTCCTGCCTGCACCAGGGCAGGGCTGGCCAACAGCCGCTGGGAYGCGGGTCCTACCTGCTGGAGGTAGGCGAGGGGCAGTGCGCGGCCCCCCGCGGAGCTGTGAGTGTTCTCCAGGCAGATGAGCTCGGGGCGGGGGTGGTAGCGGCTACCGTGGGCCTCGCGGATGGTCAGCTCCAGCTGGTCCAGGTCGAAGGTGCCGTCTGGCAGGTCTGGCAGCGCCTGGAAATGGACCCCAGCAACCTGTGCCCAGAGAGCAGAGCTGATGAGGGACGACGGCAGTGCGTGGGGGCCCAGCCCCTCTCCCCCTCATACCCCCGCTCTTCCCCTGCCCCGTTCTGAGCACGATCAGATCCCACTTCTGCCCCGGGCTGTGGCTTGGTGCTCTCTGGGGGATCCAGCTGCTCCCTTGTGCACCAGAAAGGGAGCTTCCCCCCAGCCCAGTCCCCCGTAGCCAGAGGAGGGCAGCAGCAAGCTGCGATCCCGTCCCTCCTGTCCCTCGTGCCCAGCCTGCGCCTGCCCACGGGCTCAGGGCCTGGGGCAGCGCAGGGGCAGCCCAGAGCTGGGTTCTCCTCCCTAGGGCCCGGGTCGGGGGTGTGGGCACCCTGTGCCTTACTGCCCCCCAAGGAGGAGGTTTGGGGCACTGGATGGAGACCAGTGAGCCAGGCAGCGCCCAGCACCTACCTGAGCGACCCCGCCGTGCTCGTAGACGTGCAGGTGGGCCTCCCTCCCCAGGAGCAGCTGGGCCCCTCGGCGCTGGCAGTGGCACATCACTGGGACAGGGGGGGAGCAGTGAGGCTGGGGCGCTGTGGGGCACGTGGGGGCAGCACTGCGAGCGCGGAGCGGGGCCGCGTGGGGAGAGCAGGCAGGGACTCAGCTGGGGGGAGACCCACATGCTGCGTGAGCTCGGGCAGTTTGTGGGGCCCCACTGCACGAAGGCTGAGCACGCAGCACGTAAAGACATGTGCCAYGTCCGTCCTCCACTGCAGTGTCTCTCCACGGCAGGGCTGGCTCCTGCGTGATGCAGGGACGTCAGCTCTGTCCCCTGAAGAGCGCTGGAGCTGGTCCCAGCTGGACCAGGTCTCCATTTCACAGCGGCCTGCCAACGGTGGCTGGAGCTAGGGGAGGTAACAGGCAGGAGCGCGGTGACGCAGAGGGCACTGTCTCTCCTCCCTGCCTCGTGCGCGCACATGGCCAGAGCTGGAGCTGAGCCCACCCTCCCATGCAGTGCGGACCCTTGCTCACTGCAGAGGGCACAAAAGTGACCTGGGTAAAGGTCGACGGAGCAATTCTGCTCGAGGCTGAGCACGGGACTCCCTCCTATCCAAGGGGAGGCACTTGTTCAGCAGCAGCATGAAGCAGGAGACCAGCTCCTGGGTCTGCACATGGTGCTGCACGTGCCCAGGAAGGGGCAAGGAAATGCACCTGGGTCTGAAAAGAGAGGACCGAGCTGCCTGTTTCTGACAGCTTTCCCCTGCAGCCATCTGGGCATGAAAAACCTGCAGCTTTCTGAGCAGAAGTGGGGCTTTTACTCAGCATCCTGGAGAGGAGCAGGGAGCAAGGGGTTTCCCTTGCCCTCGGTACCCTCCAGGCTGGGGCGTAATCTGGCCCCTCTAAGGGTGCGACTGGGCCGCTCCTGGGTTGCTGGGGCAGGAGAGCCGGGCAGGGGCTGCGCCGAGCCCTGGGCACTCACCCGCAATGAGGTTGGCCATGGTGGCTGTTGGCACAAACAGAGCATCCTCTGTCCCCATGATCCTTGCAGCCAGGTGCTGAAGCTCTGCAGGGAGGAAAGGCGCAGGGGAAGCCACCTGGCTAGGACGGACTTCAGGCGGCCCTTGAGGGGGGACGGACAGACGGACGGCGAGGAGCCGCAGGGATGTGCACGGTGGGCTCCAGCCCGCCCCAGGCCCCGCACGCCGGCCCCCTCCCCGCCCCGGCGCAAGGCTGCTCGGGGCTCTCCGTGCCCGGTGCCCGGCGGCGGGACGGCGCCGGGGCAAGCGAGGGGCCCCGCGAAGGGTCCCGCCGCGCTCACCGTTGACCGTGGGGTCCTCGCCGTAGTCGTCGTCCCCCACGGCGGCGCGGGCCATGGCCCGCCTCATCCCCGCGCTGGGCCGGCTCACCGTGTCGCTGCGCAGGTCCAGCACGCGCAGCGGGGCCGGACCGGTGCCGGTGCCGGTGCCGGTGCCGGTGC
>NW_020450901.1:193750-214590 GCF_003343035.1 Apteryx rowi | reverse complement strand
CCCCCGCGGTGCCTCCTGCCCGGGAGCCCCCCGCAGCCCGGCTCCCCCCGCGGCCCTCCCCCAGCTGGGAAGCCCCCTCTGCGCGCCCCCGCGGTGCCTCCTGCCCGGGAACCCCCCGCCCGGCTCCCCCCGCGGTGCGCCCCCACCCGGGAAGCCCCCTCTGTGCGCCCCCGCGGTGCCTCCTGCCCGGGAACTCCCCTCTGTGCACCCCCACGGTGCGTCCTGTCCGGAAGCCCCCCTGCCTGCCTCCCCCCGTGGTGCTCCCCCACCCGGGAACCCCCGGCCGTGCTCCCTTGCCCGACTCCCCCCTCCTCCCCGTGCTCCCCTGCCCGCCCCCTGGTCCGTGGGCCCCTGCCCACCCTCGGCCGTGCCCCTGCTCGTCGGGGCGGCCCGTGGGGCTGCAGGGTGCCACGGTTCCCCGGGGTCTCCCTGCAGCCCTGGGGAGAGCTGGGACTCCCACGGAGCCGGGGCCAGGCGCCTGGAGGGGGGGTGCGGGTCCCTGTCCTGCGGCACGCGCAGCCCGGGGGCGCGTGACCTGCAGCGACGGCCCGGTGCGGCCCCGGAGCACCCGGGGCACCGAGCTGCCCCGAGAGCTGCCTCGCTGGGAACCGGGCGCCCGGCAGCCCAGGGGCCCTTCCGGACCCCCGTGCCGGGGGGAGGCGCTGGGGGCCGCGGGGGCGCTGCCCTCCCCAGGGCCGCTCCGGGCTCTCGGCTGGCCCCGCTGGGAGACGTCCTGCCTGCGGCTGCGTTACACTCCCGGAGCGCCGGGCAGGCACGGGCAGCCCTGCCGCGGGGTCGGCGAGTCTCCCGTGAGCACGTGGAGCAGCGTGCTGGCGACTCGGCTCCCGCCRCGGCTCCGGCTGCTGACAGGAAAGCCGGGACTGACTCTGCTGCTGGGAACGCAGCTCCCGCTCTCGGCTGTGGCCGGCCCTGCTCCCGGCTGACAGGCAGTGCTGCAGCACCGCGGGTGAGCGCGCTTCGCAGCCCTGCTGCAGTCGGCTCTGGGCAGCTCCGCAGCTCTCAGCACTTTCTCCCGGCACTGGGGAGGAGAGTCCGCAGGCTCCCGACACGAATCCCAGCATCACGGGGCTGCTGTTTGCCCTGCGCCGATGCGAGACCTTCCCGCCTGCCTCTTGCCCCGGGCTGGACCGGGCATGGAGGCCGTGTGGGACGGCTGCGCCGTGGGTGCGGACCCCAGCCCGCGGCCGCGGGGCTCTGCCGGGAGCCGGGGCTCTGCCGCGCTTGGTGCCTCCCTGGCAAATGCCCGCGGCAGGAGGTGTCATGTCCAAGCTGGAGCCGGTCTGGCGTGGAGGGGCGGCTGGGGCTGCGTGTCCCCTTTTCCCCCTCTGTTGCTGGCACTTGTCCGGGAGATGCCTCCCCTGCTTGCATGCGCCATGCAGCCATGGCCCCTGTGTGCGTGGGCTCCCCGACACCCTGGTCCAGCCCCAGCCCCCCGGCGCCCGTCCGCGGCCAGGAGCCGCCAACAGGGCCCCATTTGCGGTGGGCGCGCTGCCCGCGGGGCTGCACCGGCGCGCTGCCCCTGGCCACCTCCCGTGACAGCCGCCGCTGTCAGCCCCGCAGATGCAGGAGCCATAAACAGTCCTTCACAGAGACGTTTTTCACACGCGGGGCCACATGTTAACAGTTTTTCTTTATTTACTGCCTCCATTTCCTCTTTGTTCCAGGAACTTGTCCTCCAACTTCAAGCTGCTCATGATTAGGCAAAAAGGCCTCTAATCTCCCCGATCTGATTTACCGTCACTGAGAGCAGACGCTTCCCGTTACTGGCCCTGGACCTGGGAGCACGGAGAGCCGCGCTGCTGGCTCCCCTCGCCGCTCCTCTCCTCCCCAAGCTGCCCCGGCGCACGTGCTGCCTTCCCAGCAGCTTCCTCTGCCAGGAAGCGCCGGGCGCCGGCCGGGCACGTGGCAGGTGAGGGGCTGCGGAAGGACGCTGCCCCGTCCCGCACCGGGGCCAGCTCCGACCTGCTTCCCACGCTCCCTGCGGAGGGACCGGCTGGCTGGAGCGCCCCGCGACCACAACGTCCCCGGCGGCTCGCCCGGCTGCTGCCACCGCTCCCGGCGGCAGGCGGGTCGCAGCGGGACGGTGCTGGGGCGCCCGTGTCGGGGCCGGCGCGGGGCAGCAGCCGTCCCCGTGGTGCATCACCTCGCAGCGCTGCACATGGACCAGGGGCTCAACAGGGCTGGGCCGTGCTCGTGGCCCCCACCGCTGCCACCGGCCCGTGCTGGCCCTGTGGCTCCCGCGAAGGCGCCGCCGGCACCGGCTGAGATGGTGCTGCGAAGGTGCCCTCCCCAAGGCTAAAATTAGCGGCTCAGCCCGGCTGCGGGAGCAGAGCCCYGTCCCGCTGGGGAGGATCGGGTTTCCCTCCCGCCCTCCCCCGGCGCAGGAGCTGGCAGCGGCATGGGGCGATTCCCGGAGCTGGGCCGGACCCCCCTGACTCCGGCCCTGCGGCGCTGCGGGAACCACGGCGGCTCGGGCCGGGGCATCGCTGGCCCTGCTGCCCCTGCCAGGGAGCACGGCCCGGCCTGCTGCGGCCTGGGGCTCGGGCCCTCCCGGCATGGGTCCTCCCGCCGGCTCTGTCCGGAGGGGCCCGCGCTGGGGCCGGAGGCAGCACCGGCACAGGGGCTGGGCTGGCTGCCCGGGGGGATGCGTGCCCGGGGCCGTGGGGGACGCATGGCTGGGGTGCAGGCAGGGCTGCACCGGCAGGGCTGGGGAGCTGCGGGGAGCAGCTCTGCCCCTGGAGCATCGGGAGCTGCTGCCGGTGCCCGGCTCCCGACAGAGCTGATGGGGACTGGGGAGCTCCCCATCTTTTGGGGAGCTTGTGAGTGACCCTGCTGCAAAAGCCAGGGGGGTGTCCCCAGTTGCTGCTCTGCTCCCTCAAAAGGCTCCGTGCGGGGTAGAGCTGGGCGAGGTGCGGGGCTGCCCCTGCCAGGCACTCGTCCAGGGAAGGGGCTTGCAGCGGGGCTGCYGGCGAGCCCGGGCGCAGCGAGGCTGGGGGTAACGGCGGGGGGGCCTGGCTGCACCAGGGGCCTGGCTGCGCCGGGGGTCTGCACTGGTGTTGCTGGAGCAGTGGAAGGGGCTCTGCTGGAGCATGGACTGGCCGTGCAGGGGCCGTGGGGCGTCCCGTGTGCGGTGGCTTGGGCTGGCTGCAGTGCTGGGCAGTGACTCCTCCGTGCTCGTCATGCGCTTGGCTCGGGGGTGTTTTCGCCCGGCTGCCTTGGCCCCCGTGGCCTCGCTGTTTGCTCTGCGGGGGGGATAACTCATCCCGTGGGCTGGGGCCGGCCCAGAAGGCCCCGCTCGGACCGGGGCTGGGGCAGAGCAAACATCAATCATCCCTGGCGCGGTAGGAGCCGTGGAGCCAAGTGATTTCCTACTGTCGGGAACTGTGGAGTGATGCCTGGAAGCTGCGGGACGTGCTGGGCTCCTGGCTCAGCCCGTGGGGGCACGGCCAGCCCCGTGGGGCACTGGGGGCCGTGCTGGGGGCTGCGCTGCTGCCCCCCAGCCCTGCGGAGCCCAGCGGCTGAGGGACAGCGCTGCCTGGCCTTGCCCTTCGCCAGCCCACACATGCACCGAGGTGTCCCGGCCCCCTTAGAGGAGCAGGGCGCTGCAACGGCCACCCGCGCTGCACCACTGGCCCGGTTGGGTCTGACTCTTCGGGGTGCACGCCAGCAGCGGCTTGCACGGGCAGCGCCCAGCGACGCCTCTGYCCGGAGCAAGCGGCCGGTCGCTGCTGGGATGCTGCAGAGCCCCCAGCAGTGCCGCCGTCCCCAGCACCAAGCCCTGGGGCTGCGCGGGGGTGCTGGGGCGACCAGGGCCAGGCTCGGCTGCGGTTGCCGTCAACCCTCTCCGCTTGGACCTGCTGTTCCCGCGGGGAGCGAGGCACCGGAGACCGCAGCCGGAGACCTCGGCGGTGCTGCAGCCGCAGGTCTTGCTCCCCCAGGCTGCTCGGAGACGGCTCCAAAAGGGACCGTGGGGAAGGGGAGTGCGTCCCGGGCGATGCCGCGCCGCCCCGCGCGGCGCCCTGCCTCGAGGGGCCGTGGCCGCCCCGGGCAGCAGCGCGGCGGGTCCCCGCGGCGGGTGCCCACCCCAACCTGCCGCTGCTGGGGCTGCTCTAGTGACCCCTCCCTCCGCCGGCAACAACTTTTCCAGTAAAACCACTGCAGAAATCCCTGCTTCCCGACAGGCCCGCCCCTTGGCCGCCTTGGGGGGGTGGGGGCCAGCTGTGCACACTTAACCCTTCCCCGCCGGGCGCCGGGGCGCAGGTGGGAGCTGCACGTGCCGGCGCAGTGCTGCACGGCGCCGCGCTCCCCGGGCGAGCAGGCGCCGGCCGCTCGCGGGGGTCCCGTGCCAGCAGCTGGCACGGTGGGGGGTGCCCAGGCGTCCCGTGGTGGTGGCCGTGCCGAGGGTGCCCGGGCGTCCCGTGGCGGTGGCTGTGCCGAGGGTGCCCGGGCGTCCCGTGTTCTTGGCCATGCTGCAGGCGGGGGGCTCTGCTGTGCACGGGAGGATCTTGCGGACCACGACTCCGGGGATGGCCGTGTGCAGCGGGCACCCAGAAGCGATCCGGCAGGGATGGAGCCCACCGGCAGCGGACATGCGGCTGCATCACGCGGAGGGGTCACTGCGCGGGGGGACCCAGGCCAGCGCGGGTGCCCGCGGCCCGTGGGGAAGGGGGTTTCCGTGCTCGGCGTGTAGCTGGTGCAGAGGCAGCAGGGACTGAGCCCTGTGGAGGGCAGGACCCGTGTCCCCACGTCCCCACRTCCGGGCAGCGGGAGGAGAGCCCGGGAGCGGGACGCCAGCCGGCCCTGGGCCGCGCGGTGCCCGGCGGGATGTCCCTGGCCGAGCAGGGCAGCGCGCTGGGCTGGGAGGCGGCGGGAGCTGGGGCTGCGGCTCCCCAAGCCRTGCGTGCTGCGGGGCCAAGCCCGGAGCCGCAGCCGGGCCTCGCCACCATTGCGGGATCCCTGGCGAGAGCGGTGGCGTCGGCACGACCTGGCCCGCGGTGGGCAGGGGAGGCAGAAGCCGTGCGGCTCGGAGAGGAAGAGGGGCGAGGAGGGAGGCAGCAAACGCCGTTGCGTTCGCTGCRGACGCGACGTGAGGGCTGGGCAGAGCCGGCGGTGGCCGAGCCCCGGGAGTGGGTCTGTGCCGGAGCCGCGCGGGGTCCGGCCCGGCCGTGCCCTGCCTGCCGCCAGCCCCGGCCCCGCGCTGGCTGCTGCGCCGGCCGAGCCAGGGCTGAGGTAAGTGCTGTAATTGTTTTCTCTGTGGCCCGAGATGAATAATTGAGAGGTCTTTGAGGAGAATTAATTAGCCCATTTATTGGCAGTAAATGCTTTTCTCCAGATGATGAAGTAGATCCTGAGCCACATGTGGGGGCAGATGGATGCAGGTCGCTGAGGCTGCGCCGGGCTCGCCGGTGCCAGGGGCTGGCGGTGCCCGTGGCCGTCCCGGTGTGGGGCGCCCGGCTCCCACGGCCCCTGTGCTCCCGGGGCTTGCGGCTCCTGCAGCYGGGGAATTCCCGCGTGGGAATCTGRCCATGGGCGGGAGGTGAGGGCACGCGGAGCAGGCAGGGCTGCATGGGGAGCATGCAGGCTGTGCAGGAGCAGGCAGGGCTGCATGGGGAGCAGGCGGGGCTCCTGCCCTCCGGCCCCGCACAAATCTCCTTTCCATCTGCTCCATGCAGGGCAGGCCGGCAGGTCCGGCTCTGGCAGAGCGTTGCCCCGTGGCGCGACGGGGCCCCGGAGCCCCTGCGGTGCCTGAAGCCCTCGGCCGAGCGGCGCTGCCTGTCTGAACCAGTCCATCCATCACCTGTTGCTGGTGTCCCCAGYGGTTGCTAGCACAGCTGCGGCAGTGCAAGGGGAGAGGACCCCGGTGCCACAGGCTGGGGGCACCCTGCCCTGTCCCCACGGTCCCCCGCTCCCTCCTGGCTCCCAGCCCATGCCGGGGCTCCTTCCCTGTGCCAGCCCAGCCGTGTCCCCTTGYGTCTTGTTCGCTGTGGCTGTCACGGTGGTGCCAGCCCGGGGCTCRTGGCCTGCACCTCCTCCTCCTCCTCCCCTGGGTGTGAGGGGAAGGGCCGTGCATGGCCAGAAATGCTTAAACAAGGATTTCCTTGTTGCTGCATGAGCTGTTTGCCTTGCTCCCAGGCCAGCCGTTAATGAGGTTTGGCAGGAGGTGCTGGCAGCCCCAGCCATTGGATTTCTATAAATCAACCTGGTGCTAATGCATGGGGCTTGCAGCCCATGTGCTGCTCGGTGCTGGGATGGAGCTGCCGGGCCGCCAGGCCTGGGAATTGCAGTGCACAGCGGGCTTGTGCTGGGATGGAGCTGCTGGGCTGCCGGGCCTGGGAATTGCAGCCCGTGGGCTGGCTGGCATCGCGCGCGGCAGTGGGGAGGCCATGCGTGGCTGCCCAGACCCGCGGGGCTGGGGCTGCTCCGTGACACGGAGGGGCGGACGTGGCACTGATGCTGTCGCCAGTCTTGGGGCGGTTGGACGAGTTGCTCCCCGATGCGGTGGCAGGTTGCGATTAGCAGCCGCAGCCCCCACGGTGGCCGTGGGGCATCGCCGGGCCAGGAGCAGCCCGAGGCTGCAAGCGCCGGCTCCTTGGGGAGCCGCCGAGCAGCCCCCTGGCGCGGAGCATCCTGGAAAGGGAGAGGGGTGGGGGCAGCGGTTTGTTTCCAGGAATGGCAGAAAGCGTAAAGCAAAATAAAGCCTGGCCAAGCCTGTCGCGTCCTGATCCACCCTCGCCTCCCACCTCCCTTCCCCCAGACCCCGGAGAGGCGGTGTGGCACAGCACGGCACGGCGCAGCTGTGCCCGTGCCAGGGACGACGTGCTGCAGCGGGGAGAGCAGCGGCCCCCCACATCCTTCCCCTGCATGACGCACGCTGTGTCCCCCTGCCCCCAGGGCCCTCTGCCCCCGTCAGGCATGCAAAGCAGGGTAGGCAAATTACCCAGCCCTCCGGGAAGCAGCATCTCAGCTGTGGCTGGTGGCCTACGACCGCGGCAGCTGGCCACTGCCGGGAAGCAGCGCCGTGGTCACCGGAGCCTGCACACGGACCCTTTGCACCGAAGCTGCCCGCAAGCAGCTGGCTGCAGCCAGCGTGGAGAGCGCATCCGAGAGGCTGCAAAGGTTGCAACGCCTGCAGCTCGGGCCGGCCGCCCCCCTGCCGGCCCTCGCCCCCGCGGCCGTCCCCAGCCCCCGCGGGCTTGTCCCCTCCCGGAGGGGCCCCTGCCCTGGGCTCTCCGCTCTGCTCATCCGCCGGGGGCAGGAGCCCAGGCTCCGGCTGGCCTCGGGCATCCCGCACAGTGCAGGACGGTTCTTCCCCTGCCAGACAGGCCACTGCTCGCGTGTCACGTCCTGCCGGGAGCCTCGCTGGCGTCGCCTTGGCAGGCTGCAGCGCCGGGGCCGCGGGAGGCTCTGGGGCACCCGGAGCCGAGCCGCAGGCAGGATTTGTCGGAGGAGATTTGCATCGAGAAGGGCCTTCTCGGAAGCCGGCTTTCGGCTCGTGTTTTGCTCTCTGCAGCCCTTTGTCCAGGAAAGGAGGCGCCAGGAAGTGGGACCTGTTATCTCTGGTTTCCCACAGCGATGCGCTCGGCTCTCGAGCGCGGGCCTGCCAGGGCTGAGGGCAGCCGGGGCTGTTTGCTCTCTTCACCTGCAGTTTGTTTCGTTCGGGGAACCGGAGCGGCTGCCGGGGCCGCGCGCCGCGCTCRCCGCGTGGTGCAGCTGCTGCAGCTGCAGCCCGGGCTGGGGCTCACTTTCACTTGCGCGGGGCCCCAGTGGGACCTGCTGGGGTTTGTCCGAGCCAGCCGGCTGCGACCGGGGCCTCCCTTTCCCGGCACAGACCGAGGGGGAGCCCCTGTGCCGGGTGGCTGCTGGGCTGGTCCCCGCGGGCGCAGGGGATGCTCCCAGCCGCCTCCTGCCCGGGCGCATCCCTGCTCGCCTGGCCGCCGCCTGGCGCCCGCCGCTGCGCCCGGCCCTGGCTCCACGTGTGCCCCCAGCCCGGCAAGGCGCAGGGAGGGTGCTCTGCAGCGCCGTGCTGGCACCGCTTGTCACGGGATCCCGGAGCCCCGGCAGCCAGTGCCGGGGGCATCAGGAAACGCGGCCTGGCCGGCGCGGGTGCCCGAGCTGTGCTCGGCGGTTCTGGGAAAACGCAGGAGAAATGCACCGGCTTCTGCAGAAGGGGATGGGTCTGCGCGGGGCCGGCGCACCTGCGGTCTCGCTGCTACGGCTCCTCCGGCAGCTGCTTCCCGCTGCGGGGCGCCGAGCCCTGCGCCCCTGCGGAGGCTGCAGCGGGGCGGCCCCTGGCCGAGCCCCCTTCCCCTTCCCCTGTGCTGTGGACGGGGCAGATTCCTGGGATGGGGCAGATTCCCGGGCCAGGGCATGGTGCCTGGGAGCGGGGCAGGCGGAGGGTGTCCGGAGCCGTGCCCAGCGTGGGGCCGCGGGAGCCCTCGCCCCTGCGGCAGCCCTGGGGCCGCTTGCTGCACAGCTGCCGGGCGAGCGGCGAGGGCTGCGCTCGGCGGCCGCGTTGGGGGAAGAGCTGCCAGCCCAGAGGTGACGTTTCAGTTCCTGCTCTGAATGTTTCCCCCCCCTTAACAAGAAACCCCTCTGCTCTTGCTCCGAAACCGCGTTTCTGCAGCGGGTGCAAACAGAGAAACCCCAGCCCTGCCCCTGCCAGCAGGACGCATCCTGTGGGGACGGTCCCCGTGCCGGCCCCGCAGGACCCGCTTGCGGCTGGGGCACCTGCGGGCTCTGCTGCACGGGGAGCACCTGCCCCACGCCGGGATGCCGGCTCACCGTGGCCCCGTTCCCGCCGTGGGCAGGGGTGTCCCCGCCGCGCGCCCCCGCCTGCCCCCGCGGCGGCCGCCGGCAGCCGCCAGCGCAGGGGACCTCCGGAGGCTCCCTGCGTGCCGGCGCCTGGGCCTGGGAACAGGAACCTCCCGCGCGCGGGCGGTTGTGCAAGGCGGAGGGACGCACTCCCACCGCTCCCTCGCACACACCCGGGCAGGGCACAAGCAGCCCGACTTCCCTCTGGCCGTTTCGAAATTCCACCGCTCTTACAGAAAAGCCCCTGGGCAGAATTCCTGCAATGCAGTGATTCATCCCCGCCAAGCTGGAAGCAATGACTTTGCCATCTCCAGTAAACCCTCTTCAGCGGAGCAGATGAAAGGGATGGCGAGCGCCGCTGCGCCCCTGGTATCGCCAGAAGCAGATGCGGCGAGGCCGGCGCTGCTGCGGGGTGCTTGGTCGCGGCAGTGCACCCGCGGCGCTGGGCGACCCCGGCCGAGCCCAGCTGAGGGCTGGGTGCGCGAGGGGCTTCGCTGCCGGCCCTCGGACGGCGGTGCCAGCCGCTGGGCAGAGCAGGCGTGGGAGCTGAGGACAGAATTAGCTCCCTGGTTCTGGTCCCCGCGCGGGCTGCAAGCGCTGCCCGGCCTCCCCGCGCCCTGGCGCCCACCCAGAGCCCCGGCACTGGCGCGTGCCCAGGCCAGGTGCTTTGGTGGGACCGTTCCCCCACCGGGGAGGACACACGGGACGGCCCTTTCCAGGAAGCGTGTGCAAGGGCAGCCAGACTGTGGAGTTCCCGACAGCAGCTCTGGTTTTAATAACAGCAAATCAATGGATGCCCGATTCCGGCCAGAGTGAACCCTTGCAGCTTTCTTCCTGGGCTTCCCGGGCAGGTCGGCTCCCCGCAGGAGGAGAAGGGAGCGGGGTGAGAGCGCGGACCCTGAATATCGCATTAGCACTTCTGAGTGCCCGGGGGCCCCTGCGTGCACGGCCCCGCGTGCACCACCCTGCCTGCATGCTCCTGCACCGCAGCTCTGCCCGGCTCGCGGAGGCGGCCGCGGGAACGCCGTGCCGTGCTGCGCCGCAGGGACCTGGCTGACAGCGCTGCGCTGCCTTGGCCGTGCCTCCGCCGGCAGCCCGTGCCCGCGCAGGTGCTGCCGCAGGGTGCTGCTCCGTCGCTGGGCATTCCCAGCTGCTCCCAGCTGCTCGCCTGCCTCCAGCCCCGGGCTGTGATTCAGCCCCCCCCTTCCCCGCGGGGTTTGTACAAACCTTTCTGCTCTCTTTGTGCTTGTTTTGAGAACAGATTAGTCATGGTTCTTAGCTGGCTTCCAGCAAACAGCACAACAGCACCATGGAAAAACGAGAACAGCGAAGTGATGACTCAGCAGGGCTCACGCTCCCATCCAGCGGGTGCCAACTGTCCCCCGCTCCCGCCTGGCCCCGGCGGAGACCACCCCGCGGAGCGGGTGCGGGGAAGGCAGCCTGCCTGGGAGCAGCGGCGGGCGAGCAGGGGCTGGGGGAGACGGCGGCCGGGCTGGATGCCAGTGCCCCGGGCTGCCCGGGACGAAGGCTCCCGTGGTCAGCCTCCGCTCGGCCGCAGGGTGCGGAGGGGCCGCTGGGTCCTGGGAGCAGCCGGAGAGTCCTGCTCCCGGGACGGTGCGGAGCTGCCTCGGGGCACTGGCCGGCCCTGCTCTGCAGGCGGCTCCGGGTGCTCGGTGCCGGCACCTGCACGCTGGGGCCGGCGCAGGAACTCCCAGGGCGGGCCCTTACCGTACCTCCTGCCTCGCCACCCAGCCCTTCRCTGCCCTGCCTTGGCCGGCTGCCCGGAGGCAGGCGCCTCGCCAGGCGTCTCTGCCAGGTGGCTTATCGCGAGCCCGTGGCGCTGGACACCAACCGGCGTCGGCTGCCAAGGATGAACAATGTAATTGCTGGAATTACAGTAAAGTGCTCCCATTCCCACTCGCTCAGGGCTGAGACGGGGCCCTCGGGTCCTTCCAGGGAACATCTGCTCCAGCTGTGCCCGCTGCGCGCTCTGCCCTCGCCCCGCGGGGCGGGCGGCCCCCACGGTGGCGGTGCAGGGGCAGCGCTGAGCGCCGGGGCACGGAGCGGGTCTGGGGGATGCACGCAGCCTGTGGGAGCCCGCGAGAGGCCGGTGCCCTGCGCCGCTCTGCACCGCCTGCGAGTGCCCCCAGTGCCGCAGCCACCACCCGGAGCGCAGGGTGCAGATGCCGGGCGCTTGCTCCTGGTCCGCGCTGGTCCCCATGGATGGGGAGCCCTGGCCCGCGGGAGGCGATGGGCCAGGAGCAGCCGCTCAGCCCTGCAGCGGGACCCTGCTGGCAGGACCCTCCCCGGAGCCCTTGGCAGCGGGGATGGTGGCTGCGCGCAGTCCAGTAGCTGTGTCCGGCCGGGATGGAGGACGGAGCGGCTCTGTGCCGCAGGGACGCCGGAGCTGTTGTGCCCATGCTGCTGCAGCCAGGATCTCTGCCAGCACCACCGAGCGCCCCATGCGCGGGGAGACTTTGCACCTGCAGACACCCATCTGCTGCTTCCCCTTTTCTCAGTGCCAGTAAGCTCCAGCCTGGCTGTCGCCCAAGCTGGGGTGGTGCTGGGCTGCACCGCACCGGGTGCAGGTTTGGCTGCTTGTTCGTCCCCTCCTGCCGCGTGGGAGCTGCCGGAGCCGGTGCGTGGGGCCCTGCCTGCAGAACGTGCCAGCTCCGGGGACGCCTGGCTGCGGCTTCCCAGCAGCGTCCCCCTGGCCATGTCCCCACGGGACAGGCGCAGCCCCGGCGTCGCGTGCCAGTGGGACCAGGGTGGGCGAGCGGGGCTGCACCGGGCGCAGCCGGGCCGGGCGGGTGCAGGGTCTCACGTCCGTCAGCACCGGCGGCAGGAGCCCCAACCCGAGCTGTGCGTGCAGCGTCGCCACTGCCTGCGATGGGGAAGAGGCCAGGGCTGGCGCGAGGACCAAGGGATGCTCCAGGCTGGGGTTTGGCACCTGCCCATGGCTCTGCTCTGCCAGGGTCATCCAAGGACTCTGCACCGAGCCGGCAAACACACCCAAGGCAGCTGGCAGCCTCCTGCCGGAGCGCCGGCGGGACCTCCCGCGACCGCTTGCCAGCGTGCTCGCGCGCCGGGGTCCAGCAGCTGCCCGCAGCCGCCCGGCTGCCAACGCCGGCTGCTCCCTGGGCGCGCAGGCGTGAGAGCCGCGTGCCCGGGGCCGGGGCTGCTGGCCAGGGAGCCGGAGGGTGAGCGGGGCACGTGGGGCTGTGCAGGGCCAAGGCAGCTGGCCGGGACGGCTGCGTCTCCCCTGTGTGCGGTGCCAGCGGTGCACGGTGCTGTGCAGCATGGCCTTGGCGGTGGTGCCCGCCAGCCCCGAGCAGGACCTGGCCTCATGCTGGCCAGGCAGCCCCGGCACCACCGGCGCTGGGCTGCTGCTCCTCATCCTTGGCCAGGTCCTCTGGGCCGGGCCGGTGACGGGGAGCTTGTGGCTCCCATTGCCACAGCAACGCGGCTTTGTTTGAAACCTTCATCTGAAATGTCAAGACTTTCTTCAGGCTCCAGCGGCTGCTGCCGGGATGAAAACTTCCTCGGTTGCCGAGGAAACGGAGCAGGAGGTTTTTTTTTTTCCATTCTAAACATCTGCCTCCGTAAGCAGTTGCAAGCGCTCGGCCTGGGGCAGGCTGGGGGCAGCGGCCGCCGTGCCCCGGCCAGTGAGCAGGGCTGCGCTGCCGGTGTGCTCCGCTCCCAGCTCTGCAGGGCTGGTGTGGGGTGTGTGGGGTGCATGGGGCTCGTGGGGGGCATAGGGTGCGCGGGGCACCCGGGGCATGCAAGTGCATGGGGTGCACAGCGTGCATGCGGTGTGCGGGGTGCACGGGCTCTCGCTGCCTTCTGAGCCCTGCCGCCGCGAGGCCGCTGCGCCGGCCCCCGGCCCCACACGCCTCCCCCCCAGCACGCGCGGGACCGGGGCAGCGCCAGGGGTGGCACCGCCGGGGCTTGGGCAAAGGCGGGAGCGGCTGTTTCTCCCGCAGCGGGGTTTGGACGAGGCCCCGCAGGCCTGGCTGAGTCAGGAAAAGCACCCGCCTTTCTCCGCCGTTGCCCGTGGTGTCTCCAGAGGCTCCGGCTCGCCCTGGAGCGCTGCTCCGCGGGGAGACGCTGGCAGCCGGCAGGAGCCCGGTGGGGCCGGGAGATGTCTCGCCGCCTGCCCTGCCACGTGGCCCTGCAGCAGAGAGGGGTTGGTGCTGCGGCAGAGCCTCTGCGACGCCCCGGGAGCCAGGACGGCCTCTGCCGCGAGCCAGGGTTTGCAAAGGGCACAGCCGGCACATGCAGGCTGTGCCCGGACACCAGGCTCCTGGCTGCGGCTCTGCGAATGGCCGGGCAGGGCGGCAGGCGCCGGAGCCGGCGGGCGCCGCGTCCGCGTCCCGGGATGGCCACTGCTGGCCTCGCCTGCCGCCTCTCCGGTTTCAGCCTGGCTCCGGGACGCCCGGGAGGGGGGAGCCGGTGACCTCATGGAAGGGCCTCGGACTGGGAAAAATCTGGGCAGCGGCAGCTCCGAGGAGCCGCGCTGATGGAACAAGTGAGGAATCCGCAGCTGCTGGCTCCCTCCGCGAGTTTACTGCGGGTCTCCTGGAGATATGGCAACAGTCGGGTTCCTATGGAGAAGGACACTGGACTGCTGACTTGTGCATCCCGCCGTGCGCCCTGGCCGGGCTCCGAGGGTGCCGGTGCCCATGCTGCCTGGGGAGAGCCGGGGCTGAGCCGGAGGGCAGGCGGGGGGCGCGGGCAGCCCCGGTGGCACCGTGCCGCGTGTGCAGGGGCCGATGCAGCGGGACCGCGGGGCGCCTGGTCTCGCCGCTGCAGGGAGCCGCCGCTGCCCCCGAGCAGGCAGCCGGGCAGCTCACGGCCGCGCCGTGGGGCCGGGAGCACACTTCCCGGCACTGCATGCACCAGGGAGCAGATGTCTCCGATCCCTGTTCCCAACTGTCCCCGCAGAGGAATTGCCACGTAAGGAGCAGGTGGTGCCATTTACAGTAACTCCCCGGCTGCTGCACAGCCCTTTCCTGCATCCTACTGGGAAATGCGGCAGTGGACGTGGGAACGTCCTGGCGCTGCGGAGCTGCAGCACGGCGGCAGGAGGAAGCACGGGAGGGGTGTGCCGCGGGGCCGGGGGCTCGCCCCGGCAGGGCCTGCATCCCCGCGGACGCTCCCGGCACCGGGGCGCACGGAGCGGAGATGGGCTGGCGGGTGCCCGGCTCGGGCGCGTGGCCCCGGCGGGGCGGAGGGCTCCGGCGGGGAAGGTCCCTCCGGCAAGGGGAGGGGGCCGGCGGCTCGGCCAGGCACGCGCCGTGCTCAGCCGCCCGCTGCCCGCGGTGCCCCCGGCTCCGTGCTGGAACAATCGCAGGCTGCAGTTGTTTCCTGTTTTTGGGTCCGCCGATGCTGGTATATACCGCAGCCCTCGCTTCCTGCCACCCTCTGACCCGCGGGGTTTGGGTGCGCCATCCCGGCGGACACTTCCTTCTTGTGCCAGGAACCGACCGCGGCGGGAAGCGTCCACGGGTGGCCCACGTGGCTG
Organism: Apteryx rowi; assembly: GCF_003343035.1. Classification (NCBI taxonomy): domain Eukaryota; kingdom Metazoa; phylum Chordata; class Aves; order Apterygiformes; family Apterygidae; genus Apteryx; species Apteryx rowi. Next base: position 200,234 of record NW_020450901.1, on the reverse strand, counting down.
GCCCCGGCCGGGAGGGGTCTCCAAGGGGTCTCCGGGGCCCCCGGGGCCGCGGGACAGCGGCTCGGCCCCGCTTGTCAGCGGGTCTCATGTGGGCTCTGCCTGGCTCTCGCCTGGCTCTGCATGGCCAGCGTCACGCCGTGGGGGCGATGGCGCACTGGGGGACGGGCTGAGCTTACAGCTGCAGTGAGTTCTGCCAGTTCTCAGCCTGCGGTTGCGGTCCCACAGCGCGTCTGCGGAGGTGAGCGATGCCAGGAGGCCAGTTCTCCTTTCTCCTTGCTGGATCTTGTCAGCAGAAGCAATAATCCCCAGCGCAATTTCCTGACATCATGTACCCCCATGATCAGCCTCTGTACTCGCCGGGAGGAAGTACATTGACTAACAGCGAGAGCCGTCTGGGGCCGGTTCCCAGGGCTGTGCACCTTCCGCACAGCTCCTGCTGCCGGCTGAGCCGCACCGGGCGGGCCAGAGGGCTGCACAGACGTGGCACCCGCGGTTCCCCTGACGAGAGACCGCGGGGAGGCTGCGGGGATGAGGACGTGTCCCTGCGGCTGGGGAAGCACAGCGAAAGGGCCGTTCCCGGGATGCTGGGCTGTGGGAGGCTGCGGGGACGAGGACGCGTCCCTGCGGCTGGGGAAGCACGGTGAAAGGGCCGTTCCCGGGATGCTGGGCTGTGGGAGGCTGCGGGAACGAGGACGCGTCCCCGCGGCTGGGGAAGCACGGCGAAAGGGCCGTTCCCAGGGCGCTGGGCTGCGGGAGGCTGCGGGAACGAGGACGCGTCCCTGCGGCTGGGAAAGCACAGCGAAAGGGCCGTTCCCGGGGCGCTGGCCCCGGCCCTTGTCCCTGGAGCCCGGCAGGCGCAGGCGAGCACAGCGCAGGCACAGTGACGGCGATGAGCCAGGGCTGCCAGCCTGGGGGCAGAGTACAGCCAAGGGCTGCAGTGGAGCCGGCGAGCGGGAGCCGAAATCCTCCAGGCCCCAAAAGCCTCTGCACCTGGGAAGCAGCTGTGAAGGGCGTGGGGGCAGCAGCCTGCAGGGTCCCCTTAAAATGCCCAGGGCAGGGCCAGAGCCTGGTTTGCTGGGCTCAGCTGCGCTGGGTTTGGGGTCGTTCACGCTCAGGAGCAGGTGGCAAGGTGCTGCCAGTGCCCGCCGAGTGCAGGAGGGAGAGCTGGCGCTGCTCAGCCCCGGTACGGAGGGAGCCGCGGGGCTGCGTCCGCCTCGGAGCTTTGTGCCCCTGGCGCAGGAGGGGGTTCGGGCGCTGGCGCGGTGGCGGTGATGTGCGTGCCGCGGTGCATGCCGGGCGGGCGGCTCTCGCAGGCGCCTGCGGTGCCTCCTGCTCCCTCCCGCTGGCGTAGCGCCTGCCGTGAGGTCACTCCGCCGGGGTGGCCTTGATCCCCCCCCCCGGGCGCATTGCCAGCAGCACCGGTGGGACGCGATGGGGTCTGTGCCGGTTCCTCCCGGGGCCGGTGCCGCGCAGCGAGGAGCCCGAGCATCGCCTTCCCCGCGGCGCCGTCCCCGGCTGCGGAGGAGCAAGGTTGGGCTCGCCCCGGTGCCGCCAGGCGCGTTCCCGATGGGCCTCCAGCTGCCCCGACTGTCCGGGAACGCCGGCCAGTGCCCAAGCGGCCAGTGCCCAGGCCGGTGCCTGAGCGTCCCGTTGGTGCGCCCTGCGGATGGGAGCTGGGGCCTGGCGCTGAGCCCGGGAATGGCGTTCCCTGCTCCGTCCCCACTCCGGGGCAGCCTCGCTGTGCTTGCCCAGCCCCAGGGAGCTGCCGGACTGCGGAGCACCAGCCCCATTCCCCGGCGCTCTTGCCCCGCTTCCCGCTGTCTCCCGGCTCCGTGCATGCTGCGACGGGGGTCTAATCCCCACGGAGCGAGCCTTCCCCGTCGAGGAAATCACCGCGCTGGCGAGCTCAGCCCCGCTCCAGGAGCAGAAGTGAGGCAGAGGGGAACTGACTGTCCATGACACACTCGGTCGAGCGCTTACGTAATGCAGGGCCAAGTCCGCTCGGCTTTTCTGGGGAAGGCGAGAGGTTTGTGAAACCTTTGGCAGGGATTTGCCCACTGGCCAACGCGTCACTGCTGCTGTGAGTTTGGGTATATTCCAAGAAACTGGTGGCACTCGCAGAGCTTCCCGGACTCTCCGAGTCAGCAGAGGATTGCAGCACTGAGCCGCGGCCTGAAGCAAGAGGGAAGAGGCCCCTGCCTGGAGGCGAGGACATGCTGGGGCCCGTTCTGGGAAGCCACGGAGCTGGGCAATTCCAGCGGGGAAGTGAGGGCTGCGGGGTCCATCCAGGGTGCCGGGCAGGGATGATGCCTCCCTCCCGGAGAGCGGCCTCCCCGCTCTGCCCTGGATGCTGTGAGCTGTCTCCCTCCGCCGAGGGGGTCCGTGCCCTTCCCGGGGGATGCGGGGAGGCTGCCCTCTACTCCAGGAGCGCCACGGTCCCATCCGGGCAGCTGGGGCACGGGTAAACCTGCATCCTCCAGGGAAACAACGTGCTTCTGTGCACCACGGTGCTGCTGTCGCATCCTCTGTCCCCCGGGTCCAGAGAGGGCAGGGACAGAGGTGCAGCTGGTTCCCAAGAGTCAGGATGCTCCTGATCCCTCCCCGGCTGCCGTTTGCTCCAGGAGCTGCCAGTCTGGCTGTGGGGCCGATGCCTCCCCCGTGCTCCCTGCCGGAGCAGCTCTCCAGCGTGTGCTGCTGCGGGGGGGCAGGTGGCAGCGCTGGGAGCAAACAGCAGGGCTGGAGCGCGGGTGCCACCAGCACGGTGCAGCACGGCAGGGGAGTGGTGGCCCCGGGAGCCTTGACGTCGGGGATGTGCCTCAGCAGGGCCTGGCAGGTGGCCACTCGTGCGCGCCTGGACATTCCTCGCATAGCTCCGGCGGGGTGCCCGGGCAGGCCGCGCCGCGCTTCCTGGCAGCCCGCGAGCAGCCGCCCTGCGGGAGAGCACCAAAATAGTCGATGCAGCGCCGTGCGTGCGGCCGGAGCTGGCACGTTTGCCGTGCCCCCACTCCGGGGCCATTCCTAAGGGACACCTTTCCCTGCGGCTGGGGTTCCCGCACTGGCCCCAGGCGGGGGGCTGTACTGTGCCGTGCTGTGCCATGCCGGCAGCCCGCGGGGCTCCGCACTGCGGGACGTGTGGACGGAGGGGCCGAGTGGCGCAGGGCACCTGGGGGCACCACCGCTGCCCGGGCTCGGCGCGGGGCGGAGGGCTGGGGGTGCCGAGGCCCCTTCCCATGGGAGCCTCCCCCTGTGCCTGCCCTCCGGGGAGCCCTGCGTGCTCCGGGGAGCACGGCTTTCCAGCTGGGAGCACGGCTCTCCCCTTTGGTCACCCAGAACTGCAGGTTCGTTCCCACGCCTGCTTTGCGCCCCACGGACCGATGCCTCCCAGCAGCCGCACACGGGCGGGAATATCGGGAGCTGCAAACTGCTGGAGGCTGGGAGATCGCCCTGGGGAAATCCTCATCCTCTTCTCGCGCCCTTCCTCAGGCAGCTGCGCTCGGCCAGGCACGGACGGGATGGGGTGGACGGTCCGGGGCTGCGCCAGGACGGCTCTGCCTCTGCAGCCGCCCCGGGCTGGCGGTTCAGGGCAGAGCTCGCGCGGCTCTGCACGGCCGCTCCTGCGGGATGCATGGGGGTCTCCGCCTCGCTGCTTAGCCCCTTCCCATGGGAGCCCGCTGAGCCCCTAGGCGAGGACGCGCCGCGCACCCTCGCTGCTCCGGGGTTTCCTAGCACTTGGCACCATTGCCCCGTCCCCGCGGCGCTCCGGCAGCCCCGGCCCGGCCGGCAAGCGATGTCCCGGCGCTCAGACATACCTGAGCAATGGAGCAGCACTTACGCATGCCGGGCGGTGAGTCACCAGCCGGCAGGAATCACCCCAGCACGAAGAGCGGCTCCAGGAAGCGAGCGCTTACGTGATGTAAACACAATCCCGCTCCTGTGGCGAGGGAAGCGGCTGGGGGGGGGGGGGGGAGCGCCATCGTGCAGGGGGCTGGGGCGAAGGGGTGCAGGAGTGGAAACAAACCAGATTGGGGGTTTTCATTAAAAAATAGTGCTCTTTATTATAAATTATGGAAACATTTCCTTTCTGAATATAAATATAAATATGTGCAAAGTTTCATCCGAGTTTTGTTTTGGTTGAATTTTTCAAGCATGGTTTTGCTCAGCCCTCGAGGCTGGAGGTGAAGATGGAATCTTTATAAAAGACAGTGATTCATGTAGGCCTGTAAACATCCCTTTTGATTTAAAAAAAAAAAAAAAAAAAAAAAGAAGAAAGAAAGCAGAAAAACCCAACTGCTTCTCCAGGCGGACACAGATGAGCGCTCACGAGCTGGCGCGTCCCCAGGGGATGCTCCCATCGCTACGATCCTGTAGGCATCGGTGCCGCCACGGAGCAGCGCGGCGGGGGGCAGCCAGCCTCTGCCCGAAGCGCGAGGGTCCTGGCCACCGAGGCAGGGACAGAGGGTTGGCATCCGCTGGGAGAGGCTGGGCAGAGGTGGGGGGTAACACTCGGGAATAACGGTCCAGCAGCGACGTCCCCCTGGCGCCCGTCGCCCGTGTAGTCGCACGGGACTCGCTGTTGACGGTGTCAGGACACGCTGTTTCCCCTCCGGAGTCGTGACTCATCGCCGGGACCATTATCGTTCAGCGATACCAAATATGTGCAGTAACCCAGACCATGGGACAGGAAGAATTTTAAGGCTTAGTCCCCTGGAAAACGGCAACGAGGGGGAAAAAGGCAGCGACCTCCAAGTCTGGGGCCGTGTGTGAAAGGAGCTTCCACCCACAAGGAGGCAGCAAGAGGTAAATTACAGTACAGGCAAAAAACACTTTCCCCTTAAAACTGAGGAGAAGCGATCAGGCACTAGCTGGATTCCAGTGCTTTTTATTCTCTCATCGGCAGAAGAGGGCTATCGCCAGAGCACCTCCAGGTCTGGTCATGCCGTGGCGGCCGGGAGCACGCTTCGGCRGAGCTGCCGCCGGCTGCCCGTGCCCCTGGGGCGACGCTGCAGCAGCGCCATGGTCCCCGGCCGCAGCGGGGCGGCCGGCCCGGCCGGGGCGCGCTGTAACATCCACTGTCCGACCATACCAGTCTCCGTCCCCCGCGGAGAGGGGGTGTCGTGCTTCCTCGGGGAGTCCCCCCGACGCAAGCAGCCCTGGGGCGCCCGCGGCTCACTGTCTGTCCCCTCCTCTCCTTTCCCGGAGGGAGAGGCTCATCATGCCCTGCAAGTTCCTGCTTCTGCGGGTCGTTGTGCCTGTGCCCTGCTCTTGTGCTTGTCGCGTGTGACCTCTCTCCACGGGCCCCTTAGAGGGGGGCATCGTACTGGTCCAGGAACTCCTTGATGGGACCCGGCAGCTGAGTCATCTTCTCGTAGGAGTCCAGGTGCCCGTTGACCGTCTTGCGGCAGAGGTGCTGCAGGGTGGACACGCTGGAGGAGAGCGGGCGGCTGAGCACCAGGGGGATCTTCTCGCCGCCCGAGTAGATGTAGTAGGTGCGCTTGGGGTGCAGGGTGGCCCCCGGCTGCTCGGGCACGGCGCAGGGAGTGGGGGGCATGTAGTGATGGACCAGCTTGAGCACGCAGTCGAAGCGGGGCACGGGCTGGCTGCTGCGCGGGTCACTCTGCAGCGAGAAGCTGCCGCCCTCGCACTGGATGCGCAGGTTCTTGGTGCCCGACTCCGTCTTGACGCTGAGGGTGAAGAAGTGCCGCTGGTCCGAGCTGTCCCTGATGAGGAAGGTGCCGGCCGGCTCGGCGCTCAGCAGCAGGTTGGCCTCGCCGCCCGTCACCGTGCTCCAGTAGAAGCCGCTCTCCTGCAGCTTGCGCACGGTGTTCACCACCAGCTGGTACTCGCTCTTGGAGCTGAACGTCTTGAGGCGCAGGCTGGTGTCCAGGGGGCGGCTCATCCCGGCGGCGGGGAACTTGCTGTGGGTGACCATGGCGCAGGGAGCCAGCTTTGCGCGCTCGGGCTGCTGCTGCCGGGAGCAGCGGCTGCTACACCATCACCTGCGGCAGAGACGGCGCTGAGCACCGCGGGGCACCGGCACCGCGGCCCCCCCCCGGGGGACACCGCCATCCCCGTGTCCCCCTCCGGGAGCACCCGCTCCTCGGCCTCCCCCGGGGCCCCACGGCCCCGTGTCCCCCCCCCCGGGACACCCGGTACCCGGGGGGCACTGCCGCCCCGTGTGTCCCCCCGGGGGCAGCCGGTGCTCGTGGCACTGCGGCCCCGTGTCCTCCTCGGGGGCACCCGGTAGCCGGGGGGCACCCAGTAGCCGGAGGGCACCGCCGCCCCGTGTCCCCCCTCGGGACACCTGGTACCCGGGGGGCACCGCCGCCCCGTGTCCTCCCCCCCCCCCGGGGACACTCGGTACTCGGGGGGCACCGCTGCCCCGTGTCCTTCCCGGGGGCACCCGGTACTCGGGGCACCGCGGCCCCGTGTCCCCCCCCGGAGACACGCGGTGCCCGGGGGGCCCCGCCGCCCCGCGTCCCCCCCG
>NW_020450901.1:120059-191504 GCF_003343035.1 Apteryx rowi | reverse complement strand
GTGCGTCGTGCTGTGCCCGGCCCGGCCCGGCCCGGCGCTGCTCGGGAAGAGCCTTCGCTGCCTGGCGGCGAGCGCCTTGCGTTCTTGCGGCTTCCCGTTTTCTACGAGTCTCTTTTTCTTGCCTCGTTTTCCTTGCTGCTTCATTTGTGTATGATAAAACTTATTAAAATGTTTTCGAGATGTGGTAAGTGGCTTCCTTACTGGAAAGTTGCCCTCTCAACTCATTTCTAACTAGATAATTTCCCAGATGCTGTTCCCGTTGCTGTTTTCCACAATGAATCAGCTGCTGAAAAGACTGTTGCAGTCCTTAAACTTAATTTAGGTCATAAGTCTGTTTTAGCTGTCCACTTTGCCCTTAGGACAAGAGGGTGTACTTCTTCCTTCTTATTTTTGCTTTGCTTTATTCCTGCTGTCTTTTACATACTAAATTATAATAATTGTTTTATAAGGAGAACTTCCCACCTCAGTTATCACATGTAATGATCAGTCCCTGGGCAGGTACTGACCAGGGTTTCAGTGTTTCGCCTGACCTGTTCAAACTGTGGATTGTCCATGAAGGGTGAGATCCCACTGCTCCCCATCAAAAAACAAGTGAGAACAGGTTTCAGTCTGTGCCTGTGCTATCACTAGATCTTGCTCAAGACAGATGAATGAAGAAGAGGGCCACGCTTCAGCAGCAGTCACAGTTACGCTGGAGTCGCTAAACTATCAAACTGCACGCAGAGGGTGTGTTTCCCCGTCATTTTAAATGAATCTGAGCAGGCCACTCTGGGAAGGAGCGGTCCTTCGGTCTTTTTCCTGTAGCTTGTTCCCGACATCTCCTCAGGGCGGCTGTGCAGTAAGCAGGATCCAGAAACTGACCTGTCTGAAAACTATCCACACTTGCCCTTTCCTCTCATCCTCTTCCTCCAGGGAGTGTGTGGGGGAGTAATCCCCAGGGAATGTGAGGGAAGGGGAGGGAGCAGTTAGCTTGGGGGAGGTAGATTTGCCCTTTTTGGTACCAGACTGGTTTTATGCTATGTTAGAGGGAATGTACAACCGCAACCTCAGACTGTGGTTCCTCTAGTCAGTCTTTCCGCAACCTCTCTTCCTTAAGCAGCTTCTCCCCTTTCCTTATTTTTGCTACTGCCCTGTTCCTTCAGTTTTGCTGATGCAGCTGCTTTTCAGGGTCTGTGCAATCAGGAATACAATCCATGCAAAAAACAAACCATTAAAAATGGAGGTGTTCACATATATCTGTAGAACCATGTCTTGGGATCAGAAGCGATTAAACAAAATGCTTGAAGTAGTCTAAATAGAAGAAGATCTTTTCCTCCAGTCTTTGAGCATCACTGATGTTTTTATTGTTCCTGATAAGAGAACACTGGAAGGATTCTGTGTTTTGTTTTGGATAGTGCAGTATCTAATATAAGTATCTGCATGAGTTGATCTTAGTTTTGTAATGGTGGCATATCTAGTATTCTGGCATGTCTTTACTATCCTTTTTCCTGTGGATAGCAGATGTGCAGTGGTCTTGCTAGCTGTTGTCCTAGAGCTTTTTGTTAGCCAGTGTTCTGCTATATATTCTTGGTAAGTCAAGGAAGTTGTTTTCAAACTTCTCCGTTGGCTTCATCGCTGTTCTTTACCATAGATGAATTACTAGACTGAGCCCTGGAAAGAATAAACTGAATTCAAAGGCAAGCAGTTTGTAGATCCCCCTATGTGGTGACCGATGCGTGGGTGAAAGGACAGAGCTGGATCCTGCAGTTTCACTTCACTTCTCTTGCTGCAGATGAGGTTTTACAGTGAAGCTGAGTGTTTCAGCTCCCTCGTGCGTATGTGTACCAAAACCACAATTCTTAAAAATAGAACACAAAAAAAATCCCTTGTTTATATTTAGGCTCAGATTTTTATGCAGAAAAGATTTGAGGTGGTTCCTCTTAGTTCTGTTTTCTCTTTCAGGTTAACTCGATGATGTGGAATATGTGGGAAGGGTTTCCCCTGCACCACCACTTTCTGGTTCTCTGAAAGCTGGTTTGCTGAAGTATGGAATTTTGATAATTTCTTCATAATGTTACTTGGTTTCTGATTACTGCATGTGTACAGTAGAAAGGATTGCATTAAACCTAGGTAGTCACTTGAGCTATTTTCAATCACCTGTGGGTGTGACTGTTAATGTGCCATCATTACTGTCAGCTAGTGCAAAATATTGATATATTTGAAAATTATAAAATTATTAGGCTTTCCATGCTTAATAAGTTTTAAAATTTCAGTATTGGATTAAAAAATGAAAGAGCATAGCTATACTCTAAATCTGGGAGGCAGTAAGAAATCCAGAAAGTGTAATTAGTGCATAATAATACATGCATAGAATTAATATGAAGACTCTAACCAAACAGTGCTGGTAACACAGATCAATTTTGCTCCTTTGGCAGCACTGGGAAAGGGCTCCCTGAAGAGTGTGTTGATCCATAAAACCTAATGTTAGGTTGTGCAGAGTGAGGATGTAGTTTAACCTACTGCATTCATACTCTTTGCCAGAAAATGGCTTCTTGGAATCTTAAAAATGTTTTTGGAAAGTGGATTCTAGGCCACTGTATTGGCTTCCAGAAGTATAACTGGCCAAGTTTGACTAATGGAATAATAAGGAAAATGTTTATCCTCTCTTGCTGTTTAATTATTATCATATAATGCATAAAACTTGCTATCATTATCTCAGTGAGAATAATTCCAGAGAACGTAATTTATAATCTGGCTTTGTTATAGTTCTGGCTTTGTAATTGCACTGCAAGCCATGTGTTTTTGTTTTTTTTTTTTAAAGAAGATATTTTTGAATGATAATCTGAATTCATGTAGCTTGGTCTTCCTTGCTGTTTGTCTGCTGTGCTCACTTGAATGATAGTAGCCACTTTATGTAATGGTGGGTCTCTGCTCCCAGTATGTGGCTTGAGACAGAAATTCAGCAAAGAAGTGTGAAGGTCCTGCTCAGGTTCTGACAAGATGTGCTTGAATGAGGTCAAAAAATATTTCTTTTCGGTGTCTGTTTTGAAAAAATCCTTAGGGAAGTACTTTTATTTATTTATTTATTTATTTATTTATTTTAACATCTTCTGTGGAATATTTCCCTTGTTTTTAACAACCTCTATTGGTAAGCTACATAGCTTATGGTAGTCCACATGATCTGTTGAAAAACCCCATCCTAGGAATTTTTGCACAAACTGACTCAGTTTTTTGTTGCGATGAATAGGCTGTGACAAACTAGTGGATTTTCTGGGAAATGCGACTGCAAACTGTCTGGCTTCTGCGTAAGGGTATTCGGAAATCTTATGAAGATCCAGTGTTTTATCATGAAGCAAATGAGTGAAATCATCTTCCTGGAATCTGTGGTCATTTGGGCTTTGGATTGTGGTAAAACCTAGAAGTTCCTCGTAACGAATTCTGGTAAAGGTCATAATCAAGTTTCTTCCTGGTATGTGGTCATGGCACAATACATGAGGACAGGTCACAAGATGGTTGCCTTTTGGCCCTGAGGGACCTGGCATTCCTCAGGGATGAGACCAGCTACCTTGCTTCTGTCTTGATAGAAGTCTAACTCCTGTGAGTAGGATTTGCTGACTAGAATGTGTTTTTTCTCAGGTTGGGGAATATAGTTCAGTCACTTGCTCTTCAATTCCTGGATCTCATGGGACTTGCTGCTGCTAATTGTGCTGAAATGTGGTTTTGTCATGTGGACGAACTCCTACCAACGGTTATTGTATGACTTGATAGTTTTACATGCATGCTAAGCCTCCAGAGAAGAAAGGATGCCATTTACTTCTTGTCACCCCCCCTAAGCATGACTCTTAGCAGTAAGTCGCTTTCTTCCCCAAATGACTTCAAAGCAGTTAAATTTGTTCTGAAATTTCCTTTTAAAGAATGAGCTTCCGGCTGTTACACTTACAGTTACTTTGTAGTTTGTGAGAGGAATCTTGATCTTCTCCTTTTAGTGCTTGTGCAGAAATGTGAGAGTGGCATAGTTGTAGAGCACTATCTGATGTTTCTCAGTCATGATTCTTGGCTCTTATACTTGTTGAAATGTACTTTATTCTTTGGTGTAATGACTTAATTGCTTTTGCTAGGACTTGCATTCAGGCACTTTTTACATTCTAGATTTTCTTCTGGGTAAGTTTTAGAGGTTGAGTTTTTTGTTGTCGTTTCATTAAGGCACTTTTAGATTTGTGTGTTTTTTTTTTTTTAATGTCTTTACTTGAAATACAAACAACTATCTTTAGCCCAGCTGGAGGCTAAATTAGAAATGAAAGCGGCTGTTGGCCATGGCAAAGCTGATGCCTGTGCGATAAAGACAGAATTAGGAAGCGATCGGTCACAGGAATAGCTGATAAAACAGCAACATCATCAAACATCTGATTTGTGGTTGTTTGGAAGAGTTAATATTCTCTGTTTCTTCAACTTCTAGCTTGTTTCCTCTCCTGTTTTCCTGTTCTGTTGAAAGAATTGTCTGTGCTGCTCCCCTCCCCAACCCCAACCTATAGGGGAAGGAGCTAATGATGTAAGATCGGTTCTCCCACCTTTTGCTTGTGGTTTTCTATTTCTAGGTTTGGCTTTGGAGATTCTGCAGGGATTATTGAAGGGGAAAGGCATTCTTGCCATTGCAGATCCTTACAGTGTATCAGCTCTGGTTGGAGCTGTTTTTTTACATACTCAGAGTTTGTGGGAAGCTAAGGCTCCATCACACAGCGTTCCTCAATCTTTCTTTTCACAGATCATCATGGCTACTTCTAGCCCCATTGCTCACCCCTCCTGTTCCTGTGATCACAGCCCCCCCTTGTTCCCTTTGTCCAGAAGGAGCACACAGGTTCCAATGGATCAGGAATCTGGTTCCAGAATTCGGGATCTCCAGCTCTCACGTGAAGGTCCTTTCGTCCCCGGCTGAATTCTACGAACTCTTGAAGGTGAGCTGTGTGTTTCAAGCATGAATGCTTTCTGGGGGTTGGTGATTGCAGTGGCTTTGAAGAATCATAGACAAGTTGGTAGGAATGGACACCTGGAGGTCACTAGTCCAACCTTCTGCTTCAAGCAGGTTTGTTGTCAACAACAGATCAAGTCAGCCAGGCTTTGCCTAGCTGAGTCTTGAAAACCTCTAAGAATGGGGATTTCACCTCTCTGGGCAACCTGTTGCAGTGCTGCACCACCTTACTAGTTTAAAAATTCTGATGTCCAACCTGAATTTCCCAAAGCACAATTTGTGGCTGCTGCTCAGCTGTAACTACCAAGAAGAGTTTGGCTCTGTCATCTCTGTAACTACTCTTCAGGTAGTTGTAGGCTGCTATCAGATCACTTCTCAGCCTCCTCTGTGGAGACTGAACAAGCACAGCTCCCTCAACATGTCCAAAAGGTCTTCTAGGTCATTACAGTATGAATTCTGTAATATTGCATCTCTTAGGTATGTAGCAGGACTGAGATGAGAATTTTTGTTTAGCTCACTTGCTTGAGTCTTTACCTAATGCGTATTTAAAGTAAGTTCAAGTACTTCTGAAACATGATCTTAGATTGCTGCAGTGAACTGATAGAGGACAAGACTTGGGTGGGCCATGAAGGCAGCAGGAGTTAATACTAGCCACCACTCTCTGTGGCGTGTGTGCTGAGCAAAGGGGAAAGGAGGAGAGAACTCTGTTAACAAAGGTCTCCTTTCACCTGCAGGCAGAACAAAGGAGGAAGCAAATGCTTGGGTACAAAGCCTTGACTTAAGGGGAGAAGGTTGGGCTTTCACTTCATTGCCAGCTAATGTGTCGTTTGTTAAGCAGCAGCGGATCTTGAGGAAGGCATTAACTTCTTGTTCAGAAGCAAAACTTTAGAATGGTGGAATCACAAAAAAATTTTAGGTTGGGAAAGACCTTTGGAGGTCATTTGGTCTAATCCCCCACTCAGAGCAGGGCCAACTTCAAATTTAGATCCATCTCGGTTCTGATTAGTTCACAGGATGAACTACAAAGGATTAAAGCAATTACAGAATGAAAAATAGATCATTGGGATTGCCGGTATGATATTAATACAATTCCAAAGTTTTGGCTAGTACTGCTAAACCCAAGAACAGTAACATTGTACTAGTTGCAGGGAGTTCTTTCCTCAGTTTTCCAGAAAGCTTTGATTTCTTCCTTGATTCTGGATGTAACAATGGTGCTGATGTTGCTCTGTGAAGACCTATGTGTATTATATCTTTGCTGTTGGAGTGTTATCATTTTCTTGTGCATTTCCTGGCACCTTCAACGTGGGTGTCTAGGGGCTGAAGGGGCAAAGTGCCCTGCTATTGCTGGACTGGCAGAGTCTGTATCTGGAACCTCCCTTGGTCTTTCTTCCTTCTGAATGGGTCTACATGGGTCCTGGATGCACAGAAGCATAAGTCTTTTGTCTTGTGCTCTTATGAACCAAATAAGGCTCAAAGGAAGGGAGACAGTGTTCTGATTTGGCTAAAGTGATTCTCTTCAGGGGAACCTGCAAGGTTTTCTATGGATTGATTCATTAGCTCCTACTGGTTGCGGAGACCAAGGCTGAACCTGAATTTACTTTCTGCTGCTTCTAGGTGCAGATAAAAACAGCCAAACAGCGAGTGGTGATGGCCTCACTATACCTGGGAACAGGGCTCCTTGAACAGGAGCTGGTGAGTGTGGAAAGGGATTGGGAAGGGAAAAAAGTGGATACAGAAACTACCTACCTTTGCAAAAAACATCCTGTTCTTACAGGTACAAGAGGTGAATGTGAGGTGCAATTTGTAAGCTTGTAATGTCTTTAAAACTTTCATATGTGGATTCACTTGATTTGACTTTCTTCTCTCCTTGAGAGTTTTTTTCATGGTTCCTGGCTGCATTCATGCACTTGTACTTGGGGCTTGGTGTGAAGTAGGGGGAGGAATTTGAAAGGGAGGCATACGGAATTTTTATTATAAGCTTAGTACAAAACTATGGAACTACTGAACATTTTCACAGGATAATGAGCCTGGTTGCTCCAGACTGTTAGAAGTTACTGGCATAGTATTCAAAGGGTTTTTGCAGAACTGTGGGAATGCTGATAATTTTGTTTTATCCTGGAATTTTTCTTGAACATGATTAAAGTTGTAGTGTGCAGTGTTGTTTTGTCCTGCAAATACTGTATGCAGATGCAGTACTAGCTCTTTGCATTTAAGACAGAGGTCAGTTTTGCTTCATATTGTTTACCTTTTTTGTTTCCTGTCTTTCCCTCTAGAAACAAAAGCATAAGTCTGACCTTGGCCAAATTCTTACGTTAGAATGCAAATTCCACAGTAGGGTAAAGGTGGACAGAGTTCTGCACAGTGTTTTGTGCCTGGCTTTGCCTGGGCTTGTACACAAGATTTAAATTTGCATGTCACAGTCTCATAGTTAAGGAATAAAACTACCTCTGCATCATTTGTGAACTCCTACCAAGCTTTTTGTTTGGTAATGGAAATGTGTGATTTTGGGATGATGCTGGGATTTTTTTCCTGCTAAAATTAATTGCTATCCAGAGGCTTGAAGATTGCTATGTGCATATATAAAATTAATGCCCTTATATATATTGCTTTAGACTGATGGAATAGGATGTTAGTCCAAAAGATGCAAAGTCTAAACTAGCACCTTTTTGTGTGACTAGGAAAGATTTTTACTGGGGTATGGAAACTTTCATGGCCACTGGCCTCCTGTCTCTGAACACTGTCTTTGTAAGGCTTTATTTACTTTTTCTTTAATGAATAGTACAATCTCTCTGCAGGTGGATTGCTTAGAGGAAGCACTGGAGAAATCACTGCAAGCAAAAGGATCTTCTGACCTCAGAGTTTCCATTCTTCTTGACTTCACCAGGGGATCTCGGGGTAGATATTATGCGTAGTTTTGCTTACTTCAAAGGCTTATTTTTACACTCAGGCTGGATATATTGTTTTTTCAGAGAGAGGCCGTCTTGTCTGATTGGACCTGCAGGTTTAAATCACATTCCTTTCAAAACCTGGCCCTTTTCATACCGGTGATTATATATTCCACCCCAAAATCTTCAAGCTGAGCAGCATTTCTTCAGAAAATAGGTGGTTGGAGCCAGAAGATCACTGGGCTCAACTCTGCTGTTTCACTTGTGCTTTCTTGCTTGCTTAGTTCTTTTGCCAGTGCATTTGCCCTTTATCAGTCATGCACTTTTATGTTTTCTTTTTTTAAAGGAAGGTGGGAATTGGTGGAAGTAGCAGTACACTTAACCTGAAACTTTTGTGGTGACTCTTTGTAGCATATGTTACTAGTACTATGTGTGACCTGCTTAAGAAGCTTGAATGGTGTCAGTCCTGCCCAGTAATCATTTCCAAAGCCCATTCATCGGTGAACTTGGGATTCTGGATGTAGATTTTAATAGTGACATAAGTACAAATGAAAGCAATTAAAAAAAAAAAAAAAGTGTTAAGTACCAGCAAATGAGACAGGAGCTGATTCTGAAACCAGCTTCTAGCTGAGGAGCTATTTTCCCATGTCATAACATATCCCATGTCTAGCGTGATCCTGTGTATGAAACCCCACTCTGTCTCCCAGGCAGGAAGAATTCTCGAACAATGCTAATTCCATTGCTGCAGCGATTCCCCAAGCAAGTCCGTGTATCCCTCTTCCACACTCCAAACCTGCGGGGACTACTCAGGCTTCTGATTCCAGAGCGTTTTAATGAGACTATTGGGCTGCAGCACATCAAGGTCTATCTGTTTGATGATAATGTGATCCTAAGTGGGTAAGTCTTGCCTCTTTAGGCTTTTCTGTGATTCGTTTAGCTGAGGTTTTGGTGCGAGATATGCATGCTACTGATGTTGTCTGATCTTCATTGTTTGCATCTGGTCTTACCATAGTGATCCTAACAGTGATTCTGGTAAGTGTTCTGGTGTCAAGATTCAAAAGGAAGTGGCCAGTTTGTACTTCAGTCTTGTGTGAGGAATGATACCTGTAAAATAGGCAGGGGCTCTCAGGATCATATGCCTACACTCTGTTCTGGAACTCAACTCTTTTTTCTCTCTCCTAGTGCAAACCTGAGTGATTTGTACTTCACCAATCGTCAGGACCGCTATGTTCTCCTGCAGGACTCTCCTGAGATTGCAGACTTCTTCACGGAACTAGTGGATGCAATCGGAGATGTGTCTCTGCAATTGCAGCAAGATGATACAGTCCAGATGATGGAGGGGATGGTGCATCCATACCAAGGTGGGAGGGAGTCTCCTTATCTGGTCGAATGATACAATCCAGAGGATTAGGGGAATGACAACAGGGGTGTTCTTAAGGATAACGTGAACTCCCTCCATTTTTAAACTGCTGAGTGCTTGACTGTTGTTTACGGACTGTGGTGAGACCCATTTCTGTGCCATCCACTATTAAAAACAAGATTACTTGAGTTTTGAGACCAAATCCGTCAGAGTCTTCCTAGCACAGTGGCTGTCACCAGCTAATCTGGTGGAAAATGCGAAGTGTAGAAGTTCCTCCATAACCATCTCATTGCTTCTTTTTATTTCTGCTACTTACAACCTTAGATGAGAACTTACATACCTTGCAAGGTTCTTATCTATTTTTTAGTTATTGAGGTCTATAATTCTAGATGTTCTGTGTGTACATGTTCTGAAAGTTTCATGAATATACTGCTATTTCTGGTAATTATTATTTTGTAGTTGAGTCTATTCTGGGAATTCAAATGAATATTGAATTAGGAAGACTGAGAACAGGTGTTAAAGCGGGCAGAGAAGGGGATCTAGCTGTCAAGTTGATTGCATCATAATAGGTTTTTGTCCTGGCCTTGTGCACTGCTGTGTGATGTAAGAGTACACTGAGGGCAATAGTTTATTTTGTACATTCCAGTTCATTCTTGAAATGTGGAGTTTTCAAGGGTTGCTGTTTCACCTTGGCCCTGGTCTTTTCATTTTTCAGTGGATTTTTGAAGCTGCTACTAGTTAAGTTTCTTACCCCTCTCAAAGTTGGATGGTGTTCCTCTGTCATATAGCTTTGTTAACTTTTGAAACGTGAGTTTTTGAGACTTAGGAAAGAAAGTGGTGTGATCTTTGTACTAGCTCCTTTTTATTCTAATATTGGTGTCCTGTTGGTAGTTTTTCCTGCTATGTGATAGGTGATGCATAGCTCTGTACCTTTAGGTCTTGAAAACAATCTCTTGTGATTCTCCTGCAGGAGACAAGATGGCTTACTGTGAGATAGCAAATCAGAGAGTCATGGAAGTGATCAACTCTGCCAGGACACGTCAAGAACTCCTTCATGCAAAGACTTTCCACAGCAGCCAGGAAGGCAGCCCCTTGTTATCCCAGCAAGACTCTCAAGCATCTGGGGATCTAAAACCAGAACCCGACACCTGGATTTATCCCTTAATCCAAATGAAACCCTTTGGGATTCAAATAGATGAGATGGTCACAGAGACACTGCTGACGGAGGCTGAACGGGGTGCCAGGATATATCTTACCACTGGCTACTTCAACCTGACGCAAGCTTATATGGACCTCATTCTAGGCACTAGGGCCGAGTATCGGATTCTTCTGGCCTCACCAGAGGTGAATGGTTTTTTTGGTGCCAAAGGGGTGGCAGGTGCCATTCCTGCTGCCTATGTTTACATTGAACATCAATTTTACGGTGAGGTCTGCTGCCTTCACCAGCAGGAGAGAGTTCAGCTGCAGGAGTACTTCAGGACTGGATGGACTTTCCATGCTAAAGGTAAGATGGCCATTTCCCAAGAGGACTTGTTTGGAAAGCATTCGAGGTTTACATGTGTTTGGATTGTGAAACTAGTGAGGGGAAGGCTGGGTGCTGAGTCTAGATTTAACCTCCAAAATTTTCATCCAAGATTAAAACCAACTTGGATAAATTTGTATCACTCAGGGGACAACCATGCAAAGTGATCTCTTGTCTCTGGATTCCTGATTCAAATATAATCCCAGAGATTATATGAGGATAGTCCCTATGGTGGCAGTAAGACACTGTCAACTAACAGTTCTGAAATACATCAGTTTGGAAAGCATCTGAGCAAAGGCTGAGCTCTCTTCTGGTTTGAGATGGCCTCAACTTGTGCTATATTATGCAAGGTGTTTTAACCAAATTGTTTTATCCCTCTCCTTAATGCTAGGAAAAGGAAATGCCTCTTGATGTGAAAGAAAAGGAGGCATCTGGTTGAATTTATGACAGCAATAGCAGTTGTGATTCAGTTTCTCAGTTTCCTGTATTCCTCTTGCTAGTTTACTCAACAAGTGGCAGCTATCTAAGAATATGAAAGAGACCCTAGTTCAGGATCTGTAACAGAAGCAAGAACCCGAAGGAATTAACTAGTATTGACTCCCCAGTGGTCCCAGACACCTGGTTCTCCTGGCAGTAGGCATTTGTGTGGATGATTCAGGTGTTAAGGGATTTGTACCAGCTTCTGTTTACAGTATTCAGGAAAGGTCAGCATAGTGAATAAATGCACTCATGTGCCTTCCGAGAGATGGAGACAGTTGGAGGGGGAATTGTCTTCTGTAGAAGACCCCAGACTCTTTCTTGCTTAACTTGACTTCCACAAACCCAGCACTGCCTTGACCTAGGCATGAGTCTGTTCCCCTGCCTGGTCGTTGCTCATTATGTCTCTCCTTTTTCCTTCCAGATAACTCGGCCCTCGCTCTTCCTACTTTATACCCAATAGTAAATATTTGATTGCTTGATCATTGGCTTTAATAATGGGAATAGTTTAGGAAGTCAACTTAAAAAAAAAAAAGTAAATAATTAAGTCTGATGCATGTGACATTGAGCTCACACCTTTATAAATATTTAGATTCTTATGGTCCTCACCATAACAGTGCAGCACCTCACAAAATGTGAGTGTGGGCTGAGCAGAGACTTCTTTGCCATGTTCCACAGCATCTTCTGTTACTCCGGTCTGCTGAAAGCAGAACTGTCCACTGTGCAACTTCCTGTGATGGCTCACTGGTCCCCTAGGACAATGTGTCAACTCTAACACTGTATGCCATACCCCATCTGGCACTAATTAACATGCATATTTCTACAACTGGCTCTGCAATGTTCTGAGGGACATTTTCATTGTTTGCAGCATGTATCTGATTAGAACAGTGGAAGGATGCAACCCCTGAGCCAGCACAGGCCTGTTCCAGAGGCCATGGCCTGCAGTTCTTCTAAGTTTGTTTGTTTAAGGATATTAGCTGTTAATGATTGTGGGAATGCCTCTATTTACCCTGCTTCCTGCAGGATTGTTCAGAAGAAGGTTCAGAGGTGATAGGGAGAGAAAGCTGCTGAGCAGGCCTTCCCTTGACTAAAGAAAATAAGTGTTATTAGTTTGCCTATACACTGTAACTACAAACCTTTCTAACCAGTGCTGTGCCTCTACTGCAGTGATGTCGGTAACTCTAGTGCAGTAAAATCCTTATCTTAGTGCAGAAGTACCTTTAAGGAGGAGCCTGCCTGGCTGGGAAGTGGTATGTGATTTGTGTTCCAGGAAGTACATGCTCAAGTGTTCTGTGGTTTGCAGGTTCCTCCTCTTGCTGGGCACTGTTGACTCTGAGTGGGAATTTGTGGTTTGGCAAGCATTGAGCTAGGAAAGCACGGGCTCCTTTTCCAAGGGATCAAAGCTCACCTGGTAATCAATCCCTTTCGGGCAGGCTGTGCCTTCTAATGGAAAGGCTCTGGGCTCTGTCTACTATGTGGTGGTCTCTCTTAGAGGAACACAAGACTCTCCAGGAGTTCAGCAGTTCCAGTGCTTGGTGGGAGGGACAGAGTATTAGATGTTCACTCTCCTGTTTCCATTTCCTCTTTGGAGTGCTGGAGGGATCAACTCGTAGCTCCCTTTTCTGGCATGCTCTGCCCTTTGGCAGATGTTTGATTCATCCGACTTCCTTTTACAGAAGTCTTGCAGTGTGTGTGAGACAGAGGATAGGATAGAAGGGAAAAAAGGAGGAAATCTTGGAGACAGTTGAAGGGTAATTGTACATGAAGTCTGACTCCTGGAAGAGGATGTGAGATCCTTAGCAGCAAATAGTGTATGTTACTAGTTCCTTCTCAGGCTAAGACAAAAGACACCCTTTAGTCTCCTATACAATCTGGCTGACTAGTACTGAATGCTGTGGTGCTGTGGCTTCTGTATTGTAACCCCTTTCAGCTCCTCTTTAAAAACATTTTAGAATCTCACGCACAGCTTCCAACAGCGTGTCTTCCTACCAGGGTTGTGACTAGCCTTAGCCTTGCTCAGTGCAATCGTAGCAGTCCAATTCAGAATGCTGCAGAGCCAAAGGGTGAGTGCGGTAGGAAATACAGACCTTTGCGATGAGAGAGACTTTCCTAGGCTTAACATCATGAAGCACACCTGCAGAAGTGCAGATCTGCCTGTCTGCTGCTGCACTGCAGGGTGTGGTGGTTGTGGGTGACAAAGGCATATCTTTTAGGATTAGGGACCCTTCCATGCAAGTATCAGGTGACAAAATGCCAGGCAGGTGGCTGTTTGCTCTGAGATAAACCTACCTTATTGCTATTGAATGGTGACTGGGAAACTGCACTTCCCCTTTCTGGAAAGGTGAGTCACTGTTTGAGCAAATTCTTCCAGGTGGCCGTAAAGCTAAAAGCATAATAAAGACTTTAGGGGTGCCTCTTGGTTGCATAGAAAGAGTGAGGAAGCATGTTCCTCTTCGTTGCTGCCCAGGCAGAGCTCTGGCCAGCCTTTGAGAGCACAGTTGCTGTTGGGTTTGGCCCCTGGGCAGGCTGTTGTCAGTCACATTTGCTGGTAGGAACTGCTGAATCTCTGCAACGTTCAGAGGCTTTTTTGTGGCTCTCGGAGATCCCTGTGTTGGCATTCCTGCCCT
Source organism: Apteryx rowi (assembly GCF_003343035.1). Lineage (NCBI taxonomy): Eukaryota > Metazoa > Chordata > Aves > Apterygiformes > Apterygidae > Apteryx > Apteryx rowi. The sequence goes on along the minus strand of NW_020450901.1, from coordinate 177,688 downwards.
TCTGTGGGTGGGGGTAAGCCTGTGGAACAGCCTTTCATTTGGCTAATTTATGGGCAGTGCCAGTTGTGAGCCAGAGGTGTAACTGAAAGTGGCCCAGAAGCTGCTGACTCTGTCGTGATGTGGGGGTGGGGAGGAGGTTACAGGAACAAGCGGTGAATCGGCAGCTTCTTACTCAAGGCATTCTTGGAACTGCTTTGGGGTTGAGTTAGGAAACCTGCTTCTATTTTAGGGACTAGGTGGTTTTTATGCTGCAGTTTCTTCGTTGTAGTCTTTGTGTGACTTGCAGCAGGGATAAGCCATCTGCTAGGGAGCTGCCCAGCACTGTTCTGAGCGCTCGTGTCTTGTTAAATATCGAGCAAACAATTCCTGGTGCAGCGTAGGTGCAGAGAATGGCCATACAGGTTCTCCCCAGCTACAGCTTTGGCTCTCCTGCAGCATCCCTAGCCGTTCTTTCCTACTGTGTTATGGTGATGTGCTTGCGAACAGTAGGATGTTTCCATCTTGGGCTTGAAAAACAGCCCTGGGTTGTATCACACGTGCTCTTGCCTTTGTACTGGCAGTTCTGGGACTTGTAAATTGCTGTGGGGAGCGGAGTTGTCCACTTGTGTCCTACATTGCGCTACGTTAATAAATAGCAACAGTTTGAATTCATCTTCTGGAGGCTCCGCAGGAAGTGAGTGGGTGTAATAATTTGTACTTCTCTTACTCCTGTGTATTTCATGTTAATTCACCTGTCAGAGCATGGAGATGCCTGTTTTATGCAGTCTTGGGAAAGGGGTTAGTCACTGTGCAACTATATTGCTTCCAGTTCTGGAACTGATTGGTTCAGTCTTCAGTCCTCACTGATCTGATGCTCTGTTGCTTGGTGTAGGTTTTCCCTGACTTGCTGCAGAGTACCCCAAAACTATTTGTTTTATTTCAGTATTTCTGAGATGTCCTGGTGCAAAATGATCTCTAACTTGATGATGGTGACGACTCATTCTGAATTATTTTTGGGGACCTCTGTGCAGTGTACATGCTTAAAAATATGTCTCCTTGGTGTGGTGCCGAGCATGCTGCTGCCACCCTGTTAAGAGCACAGAAGTTTGGACAGTGCAAGCTGTGCAAGTGTACCCCAAGGCTCATACTACAAGACGTGCTGGACTGTCCACAAGGAAGCGTGTTGCTGACAGCTTGCTTTGTGTCATGATCATTTACAGTAACTGTAAATCTAACATGTTTAATTCATTTCTTCTAACTAAAAGCAATTGTTTGAGGCTACCCCAGTCGTTTCCTTTGTCTGCCATGCTTCCTTTCTTCTCCCATTTTTCCTGCAGGCCTCTGGCTATACCTGGCAGGAAGCAATCTTCCCTGCCTAACTCTGATTGGCTCTCCTAATTTTGGATATCGATCTGTTCATCGTGACCTGGAAGCTCAGGTTGCAATAGTGACAGAAAATAAAACTTTGCAGCAGCAACTCCATCAGGTAAGTGGATGATAAGGTAGGGATAACATGGATGTTGTGCTTCTTGGTCACATAAGGAATGGCGATGATGCAGCTGCAATAAAAACCTACAGCTACAATAATTCAAAACCTTCTTGAGCATAGGAAGTCTCAAGGAGCTGTCAGTTAAGTGACTATTGATGAGCTGCCTGCTGCAAGTGCCCGGTTCTGGGAAATGGAGGCCGTAACGGGAAAGAACATGTGTCCCCAGTGAACTCAAGTATTGGGAGTACTCAGGCATTGGATGCTGAAAGAGACACAGCATTCAGAAAGGATCTGCTGACTATCCTCTGGTTTACTGATCACATAGCACATTCTTAGCCTTATCCCCAGTATTTGAGCATTGCCGAGGTAGTACCAAGCTCTGGGATAATGAGATCAGGCTTTTTGAATTGCTGATCTTAGACTTCTGGATCACTTTGCATCTCATGTGTTTGGCATTTGTTCCTACAAAAGATTTCCCAATCAACTAGCTTTTTGGTGACTTGCCCATAGGCTATGGCAGTGAACAAGGGGCAGAGGATCTTAGTGTAGTTTCTACAATAAGTGGATTTCTGGGCTGTTCAGATTCCTCGTGAAGTTATATGCTGTAGCTGCTAATCTTGGTTACATGTATTTTTCAGTGGTTTAATGTTACAGCATTCCAGTTTATCAGTTTTTATTATTTGTTATTTGGATTGTTCAGCACTTCTGCTGCTTCTCTAAATCCTGACTGATTCTCCAGCTGTCTTAACTCTGAATCTTCTTCTGGAATTTACATTGTCCCAAGTAATTTCTGATGTAGTACTCTGATACAAAGCAAATTGGTTTGATGCTTATGTCTGTGATTAAGAATCTGAAAAATGTATTGTGTTAAACTGAGTCCTGGCATAAGAAGGCAGAGTTGTCTTCAAGATCAATGGGAATTGCCCTATTGCATCAGGGCTCTTCCACTGAATGAGTCAGACCATATCTTATCAAAAACAATTCTATTACTGGAAGAGTTGCTTGAATATTTCAATTCATATCTTGCCTCTACTTGTTCCTAATGGAAGGGGAGAATCAATGAAAATATGACAAAGGAATTTTGTCAAACAGTACTGGAGTGATCTAAATGAAAGGACTTTAAACTATTGCCATTTGCTGGAAGCTGACTTTGAGATTGCCTTTCTGTTTACTATTCTGTGATCTTTGTTTAGAAGACTTAATTTTATGCCAAGGTGATAAAGCCTCTAACAGAGTGGTATGTTTCCTTCTCAATGCAAATTCGAACTCCATTCAGCAGTCTGGCTGAAATGTCATTTTCAGCCATGTAAACAGATTAAATATTTAGTTTTTCCAGTGCTCAGTTTACAAAGAATCATGACCTATAAGAGTATATTCTGAGCTTTTATTTTTCATTTCTTTTTTGAGCCTTTAAGCTTTTGGCCTTCTTAATAATAACTGAACTTTCAAATTTTCAGATAATGTGAAACAGCCACTTCTTCATAGTAAACTTGTACACTACCATGGAATCACTTTGCCTACAAGATGTCCAGTTCCATTTTAAAAATGATTGTAAGGTTTGGGAAAAGTTCTCAGTGGTCTGGATATCTTTGGCTGCTTAACTGAATGAACTGAATATTTTGTTAAAATCACTGACCTTCAGTCCAGATAACTTTCTGGAAGTGAGACCATCACTGTATCAGACGACTGTGGTGCAGAATCTTCACAGCAGTATTGATCATAACTGTTGAAACATTTTTGATTTCTAAAATTGACTGATTTGACACACAAATATCTTCCTTCTGGTCTTGATTCATCTTTTTGGTGTTCCTTTCCAGTGCTTGGTTCCTGCTTCCCTCTGCCACCCTGAATTTTAAAAGTGCAGAGTTATGTTCTATTATTTTTGACAGCTTAGCTATGGAAGAAAAGTTTAAGAACAGACTTACTGTAGATGGTCTGGTCCTTGTTTGCCTGTGCTGCTAGAAACCTGACTAGATTTGCTAAGAAAACCACTTCTACCTTTGATCAAACAGCTGCTTTCACGTGCTATGCGAACATGTATTATCATTATGATGGTTCATTTCCTACTTCAGCAGTAATTGTGTATATAATGAAGAAGCCTAAGTGTTTCTGGTAATTTAGTTGAAATCATGACTGCATATTCATTTGAAAACAGAGCACTTGAGCTGTGTCTAGAAAGAGCTGCGTAAACTAGTCTCTTGAGATTAAGATAAGGTTTCCTTTGCCGGCAATTACAGCTAGGGATTTAGGATTTTTCTGAAACTGAAGTTTAGTTCTGTAATAGCTGTAGAGCAGAAAAAAGCAAAATCTTCCACCTTTGCATTTTGTAGAGTTTAAATTGCTTGATTTTTGGGGTTCACTTAGCTCAGTGATAGTTATCCAAAGGTGGAATGCAGCAGTAGGCAGGTTTGAAGGACCAATCCTGTACTAACTAATGCCTTGGTGGTTTAGTTGCTCTGTGAGTTGCACTGCATGGAATGAGATGCAGAATGTTCAGAATTGTGGGAGAAATTATATATCCCTCTGGCAGGACCCATGGCCAGTTTTATCTGAGAATTGCCTCTTATTAAAAGCCATTATATTAGAAAAAAGGTGAATTTAGGTCTTAGGATTTACTGGGATGATATTTCTTTCTCTGTATAGGAGCAGGAGCAGCTTTACCTCTGCTCAGGTGTAGTCTCATCATCGACATTTGAGCAGCCAAATCGTTATGTGAAACTGTGGGTGAAGCTGGTAACACCTCTGATTAAGAATTTCTTTTGAAAGAAGAAATGCTGCTGATTTGGGTGAGTTTTTTGTCACTTTTGGGGGGAATTTATAGAGAGATGACTGCATTTTATTAGTGCAGTGCCCTTTTCTGTGATGTGGAAAAAATAAATGATGGAAAAAGATGTTGAAAAAACAAACATCTCTTTCTTTTTTCTACTGGGGAACCTGTCACTTTAACTAGAATCATTGCTTGAGGTCTGTATTGGTCTTAGTCTGCTAACATTTCTGGAAAGGACAATGAAAGAGAACAAATATAAGGGTATTTCCCATGCATAGAAATAAAACTTCCACTTTTGAAATGTCCCTTTCAAAATGTTGTAGAAAGGGTCAGTGTATATTTTATCTTGACCAGCTGATGGAAAACATTGTGAAAGTATTTAAAATGTTTTACTGTCTTTTAACTGATATGTGATGGGAAGTGAGCGTGATGAACACAACAGGGAAATCTTAACGGTATTTCCTATGCAAGAAGGATATACCTCATCACTTGATAATGTATTTAGAAAAGTACTTTGCTTTACCTTTTAAATGTTGGTTAATAGGGGCAGTTGTTCTTGCTTTTTCTGCTTTGTATAGCACCCTGGATTTGCCTGGCTGTTCAGCTGCCCGGGAACGGAGTCCCTCTGAGCTTCATGGAATCACTCTCAAGTTTTGTCTGTGCTGTGCAAATCATCCATTCAGTTAGCACCAAAGTGTGTGCTCTTGATGCTGAGTGTTCACACGTTGGTTTTATTTACATAAGTATGACCTTCATCTCTGGGGTCATATATCTGGCTACTTCATGCTGAGATGTGTTATGTCTCTCACCAGTTATGGGTAGGGCATTAGGGGACTCTCAGTGCTAATGTGATTTTTATATGCTACTAGCTGAAAGTGGGAAGCCCAAACTATAATGCATGTCCTGAACTGTGCAAACAAGGCGGTTGGGAGGCTGAGTAAAAATGTGTTAGAGCACAAGTTTTGGCTACCTATGAGTTTTTACTGTTGGAATTTGTGTAATATGTTTTGATCTTTTATTGCCAGCAGTTGGGATTTCTAGTACTTGAAAAGGCTAAAGGTAAGTGTAGGGCCTGATGGTATTCATTCTAAATGTTACTACTTTAGAAAGAAACAAGCAGCTCTACTTGCTTCCACTTGTGTTTTTTTTTTTTTTTTTTTTTTAGCAGAAGCTACCACTAGCAGTCAGGGCAGTTTTGTGCAATTGTCTGTTTTAGAACTGATTGTTCAGATGTTTTATGGTATGGGAGGATTTCGGAGAATTATTTTATGCAAAAGGGACAGGCATTGACTTCCATATGATGGCCAGAGCAGCTGTGATCTCCCTAGTAGTTGGTACTGCTGCTTAAAAAAAATCCCGTGAACGAAAGGGTGGAGTAGATTTTAAACCTAGAAGTGGAAAGAATCATACTTCAGAGATTTACCTGTTCATGGCTGACTTTCATCTGAAGACTGATGAGGAAAAAGCTTTGTCTCTGTGGGAGAAAGGTGAGGGCTACAAGGTTCATAAAACTGACCTTGCATCCATTTATCTCAAATAGAGGTGCTGGTTATACAGGACTTCTCTGGGTTGTGCAGGTGACCTGTGGGTGAACTGGACCAAATCTGTCCCTTTCCTTGTTCTGTCTGGTGTAAACGGATAAATGTTTCTATGCAGGAATATTTAGTGCACACGTCTTGATGGATTTTTGCTCACAATTAGCACTGAGTGATCAGATAAATAGCTGTGAAAAGACACAGAGCTATGAGAAGGAAAGGAATCCAGATGGTTGCATGCAAATGTTCCATTTGGCTTCCTTTAGTGGTCTGGCTCTTAACCAGCACTTTATCATAAGCCACCAATTGAAAAACAGTATCCGTCATGAGAAACTCCATGTACTGTAAGAGCACTCCCCAACTGATCAGCAGTTCCAACACTGTTTTTATTGATACTTTGCTAAAATAGTTCTGGAACAAACAAACTTGGTCTAAGTAACACAACTTTATTTTTTTGGCAAGTAAAAGCATCTGGTGTTTTCCATAGTCATTAAAGTYTAGATCTGTAAGAGTAGAGCAACAGCAGCAAGAATCCACTTAGCTGCCTTTTCTTTTGTCTTCAGGTTAAAGGTCCAGACATAGGTGGGACCTCGCATCCGTGTCTTATAGACAGGACATTCATAGACGTTCTTGGTGTCCATGCGGTCCACAGGGATGGCTCTGATGAAGATGACTGGCATCATAGGCGTCAACTCCTTCAACCGAGCATCTGCGATAACACCAGAAGGGATGTCCCATCGAGCGCCTGCAATATTATGAAATTGTCAGGGTACCAGCTACCCAATGGCTCTTTCACTTGGAGGGGGCTGTCTTCTGTAGCTAATAAAGGGTGGGAAGGAGTTGTTCTGTAGCGGTACAGTTGAGGGATGAAGTGTATAAGTTGGGTAGCCATGGCTTAGTACTCTTTAGGGCTAACATGTTATCATCTCACTGTGACTCATGARTGCATTTTGCCTTACTAAGTGTGGGATGTCTAAATAAATTCTGCTCCCGCTCCTCCCTCCAGCCCAGATTTGCATGGAAGTTGCATAGCTGAAAGTAGAACTTGGCCACAATGGGACCTACAGTAAGCTATCCTACGTGGTCTCTGCTCTTTCTTACTTTAATTGGACCCTCCTGGTGCTCTATCTCATTCACCCTCATTTTTTTAGCAGCAATTATTTGGGGTTTTAAGTTTCCTGATTTATCTTATTCACACATCAAATAAAAGCATATCCGTTCACCGTTCCATGTAGCTTCAAACAATCCAGTCCTCAGATTCATATTTTGCAGTCTGAATTTCGAAAAAACAATTTCTGGTTTGTGAAACTCTGCTTGTAAACTGGATGGGTGCTGCCCTCAGGTGGCGCGTCTAACACTAGTACGGAATAAAGGCAGCTTCTGCCTGATGGGGGATCTGAAGGGTGCCCATAGTGGAATCGGGGCAGTAAGTAGTCTTTGTGCTACACAGTGCATGGTAGCAGTTTAAATGAAGGCGCATCCAAACATCTGCACAGAAGAAATAGACTCTGAGCTGCAGGGGAAATCCTGCCCTGTTGAAATATGCAGTGTGTTGTCAGATTCAAACTTCCCAGTTCATTTAAATTGTAGCTGATGTAGAGTTTAGCAAAGAAGAAACTAGGGGAGAGGGACCTACCAAAGCAGACATGTTTTTGCATGAAAACAAACTGCTTCAGAAACAAGAGAAAAGCTTAAATCACTGCTTTGCTAAAGACAAGAAGTAATAAATTAAGAGTCTAATAGTTTGAAAATCGGTCTCACTTGCTTGGAGCTTTTGCAAATTCTGTATAAATCCCAAATTAATAAGTTGGTGGATATTAATGCTTGCTCCATTTGCAAGAATTTTTAAGGCTGAACTGGACTTTGTCTGTGCCTGAAACATCTCGTAAAAGATGCAGCCTTTTACCTTCCATGAATAATCCATGTACATATGAGCCTTCTCTGGGTGGAGCTGTCATATCCTCACGGTTTTTCTTGGTCACTTCCACTGAAAGACACATCTTGTCCAGTGGCCATTCATTTTTTCTAGCCATGGACTGCATGATAGCAGTGAGAAAAGACTGGGGATTAAAGAATCCTGCTAGCCACACCGTTGCAGGCAGCACAAAGTCCGTTGTCCAGACTTCTAGTTCCTGCAAAATAAAATGGCAAAGCACTTTGGAGCAAAGCATGGTCTTTGGGCAATGGAATGTGGTTTTGAAATATGAAGTGACAAAGAGCTATTGTTTCACTGTGCCTAATATACAAGCTTTGGAAAATCTTCCAGATGGGCAGACTAGGATAGATGTAGTTTGTGATGAGTATCAGGCTCCACTGCATCAATGGAACTTCAACTGTTAATTTGGATTGCTGTAAATACTGCTATTTATTTTTTAACAAAGTCACGCTTTAAATACATGGCTTTATTATATGTCTTTTCTTCTGAGACATTTAAAGTTATGATTAGGTTATCTAACGTTCTTTTGAAATGGCGATTTACTCTAATGGTGAACCCTTCTTTTCAGACTTCTGCTTTCATTCTTGGGGTAACAGGCCATTTCAAGTACTTCAACCTGCTTAAGTTAATGTTGAAAAATAAAACAGTTAACCACTCTGTACATTGATGGGGTGGTTCCTGGTCTTCTGTGGCATCCATTTGCTCCCTAAGCTTTAACTTAAAAAAACTGCTCACCCTAATCCGGAGCAGCAAGTCTGCATACCAGGCGCCTAAGCCAAGAAGAGATGGATAGGCAAAATGTGTCCAGGATTCGGGTACGTTGTCATAGAAGAGAGCATTCGCCAGCTCTTCCATATCTGATGTAATAGTTAGCTCTCCCTTTAAAAGAGAAAAGGCTGGGTAGTTTTATCTGAAGAAAGCAGGACTGATGGAAGTACTCAGTCTCAACGCCGCTATAAAGCACAAGACTTGTGCTGTCTGGCTGTACCTAGCATGGTGGAAGTTGCAAGAGAGTGAACAGTGGTAACCAAGCAGTTTGTACAACACGAGTTTGAAACTAAAGCAAGAGCCATTGGCAAATCATGAGAAATTACCTGGTAGGGAGAGGAGCTTTCTAACCAGCTACCTCGCACATACCTTTAGTCCCAAATTTAATTCTTTCAAAGAGCGCCTGATTTCATGGGTTAAGATGTTCATTCTTTCACATTCCTGGAAGGCAACCACGACATATGGTGTCTTATCCACTGCCTTTGCCATGGTCTCTGCTATATTGAATGGCTCTGGTAGCTTCTCGATGATCTCATCTAGGACTGACTTCACCTGGAAAAAACACCCCATAAAACTGCTCTTATCTAAGGAACAATACTGTGAGTTAACAGTTAGGTTAGTAAGACTTTTTTTCCTGCCTTCTTTCTTTCCTGTGTTTCCTCCTTTGCTGCTAATACTCTGTTCTTTTACTAAGTGCTCTTGGATCTTAAAAAGCTGTAGCTCTGTTGATAGCCAGGAAGATAGGGACTGAAGCCAAAGAGGATGTGGAATTCAAGTGTAAAATCCAAGGAGCCAGGAGTAAGTTTTTTTTTTTTTTTTAAAACCATCTGTATTTTTAGTAGTTGTCATCATGAATGGAAATTACTAAGCCTGCGCCATCTGGCTGAAGATGCAGCATGTGAACCACATTTTGCCACTGGCACATCTCTACCCCCTCCGAGAGTAATCATTTTGAACACTGCTGCTTTTGTAACTGTACTGTGTCTGGATCAAGTAAACTCAGTGAAAGAGGTTGGGCATCATTTCAGTCCCACTTTCTCTGTATGCTTATAGGTTTCTCTGAGATGCTGGAAGAGAACAGCTGATGGTCTTATGATCTGCATGAGTAGCTGCCTGCCTCGTATCTAAATTGATGCGAGACCAAGGAAGAGGGGAGACGTTACAGACAGGGCAGGGAAAGGGAAGGAAATAAGCAGGCAAACATCACCATTACTTTCTCTACCCTTGCTATAGCCCTCTAGGATAAGGTAGTACTTCTGCTTTTTCAGCATCTGTAGAATAGTGAAATGTTTGCTAAGTGTTTAATTATATTAATGAAAACAAAGACTGGGAAAGTTACTAAAATGGAAAGCAGAGCCTGGTGGCAGAGACATCAAGTGCAAATATACTTAAATAAAAATTCCTTGGCAGGAGTGCCCAGCTGAGCACCTGCCTGTTCACAGCTGAGACTGCAGGCATGACGTAGTGTTTCTCACGCGCTGTGAGCTAACAAATCTCCCCCCTTCTCTAGGCTGACAACTTGTATCGTTATGTACCGTGCTAGAATTACAACTCTGTACTTCTCTGCGCTGAGAAGAAATCAAGTCAGGTCACAGAAAGAAATCAATTCTCCATCATATTCTCTTGTCCATTAGGTGTGGACCCATGTCTTATCCTCCCCAACTAGCCATCTCAAGGCTGCTGAAGTTTCATCGTTTACTGTGAAGAAGTAGAAACATTGCTTGCCTTTTCCTCTCGGGAGATGCCCGAGCCTCCTCCAGTATCTGATTCTTTGGGTTGCATTTCTAAAACTGTCCGAAAAAGCTTGTCTGAAGTGACAGTCAGGAAGCCAATTTCTGCATTGGGGTGAAGGCCGTACAGGTACGGGCTCTCCGGTGGCAAGTTCTCATCAACGTATTCATGGTAACCCTAGCACAGGACAGATATATTGACAGTAATTTAGCAGATACTTACATAGGGTAGCTAGTTTTGCTTCTGCCTTGAAAATACGTAATAGCTTTTCTAGTGATGGTGCTTCATAGCTAGCTGATCTTGTTTATTAAAGGTATTTTTACTCTTGTCTTACCTCAGTTTTTTTCCTTACCACCCCAGCCACAGGAATTATTTTCCAATGATTCTGCACGTTGCCACTGGACTGAAAAGGTACAACCTTTTTCCTACACTCCCTCTCGGTTTGCATGAGGGAACTCTGACTAGCATATACTAATCCAGAGCAGTGGTTTTTCCACAGCGAATTGTAATGTTAATTACCATATCCTCAGATGAGAGAGAGCTTTCTTACCTTGTAATCCAAGTTGGGAGGGATCAAAAACCCTGGAGCTAAGTACGTTTCACCTTCCAGCATCTCTTCGCGGATGTATTCAGTCAGGTAAGTCCGACATAACCGGCGATCCCAGTCGTCTGTGATATGTCCACCGTACATAATTTCACCAAAGAGGTACCGGAGATCATCCCATGGTACCTAGCAGGAGACACTCGCTATAAGGTCTCTGTAGGCGATGTGGCTCCCGAAAAGCCCCATGCAGCAAGTACCAGGCAGCTTCACGTGTTGCTGTAGAACTGTGGGGCCACGAAACAATTTCGCCCAGGTTTTCCTGCCCTGTAGCTGTCTGATTTAGGACCTGCTGAAGCATGGTGACATAAGCAAGTGGGGTGTGTGTGTGTGTGTGTGTGTGTGTGCGTGCACGCGCGCGTGTAAGACCATGGGCAAGCAGCACCCTCCCCTACGAGTAGAGCGGCCAGTCCTAGTCATTGCACCGTCATTCCTGGTGCAGGCTTTGCCTTTCAGGTGGACGGTCATGTTTAAAGCAGAAAAGCTTTGAGGAATGAGTCAGGCCTGAGCCAGAGCAGGCACTCCTGAGCCTCAGGCTTTCCATGCAGCTCACATAGTGTTAAGGACTCTGTGCATCTCTTCACATGCTAAAGCTTGCAGTCAGCTCCCTGGGGAGACGGAGGGGAAGAATTTTACTGGCAAAGCTATGTTTCCTTAAAAGGAGGAGTATGTGCAGTAAACTGATCAATTTTTAAAAAAATGTTGATTGTCATAATGGGGGTCGTGCTGATGTACGGTTGTTTTGTAAGTGTCCTTACCTTTGGGTTAGCCTCCAGGTAATTATACAGCACGTTAACTGATATGGTCAGGTCACCATTATTGAAGGGGTAAGATCTATTCCATCCTTGTGCTCCAAATTTGCGCCTTTCAGCCACCACCGCGTGGAAGTAACAGAGTGCAAACAAGATGCATTTGAACTCGATTTCTCTGCTGCACATCTCCAAAGTGTCCTGCAGTGGAATAAAACTGAGTGTGAGTTTGCATGCAAGAGTGAATGTCACGTTGTCCATCTGTCTATTAAAGAAAATTAACAGGTGATGGCAAAGCAGAACTGAAGGTCATTTATTAAAAAAATGCATAAAATTCTGTTTTTAAAGAGTTGGTGGTTATTTTCTGTGCTCACTTGTTTATAGTAAATTAGGAATGTGCATGCACTTATAGCTCTGACCCTAGAGGCTGGTTGTTCAGGGCACCAAGCAGTAGTGTCTTTAGCTTCAACTCTGTGACAGATACTAGCAATGCAGGAGGAGGTCCCCATTTTAGCAATCCTCCGAAAGTTCTGCTTATCCCTGAAAGCACATCACGGCAAATTGGTGTGCTTAGCCTGTCCAGGAGAACTACTGGCGCTGCATGCGCTGGCTTACGGCATAGCAGCTGCCATCTGTAATAGCGACCCAAGAGAAAGTCAGTCAAAACAGAACTCCGCAGACAGTGCAGATTAGAAGCACTGATACAAAAATGCATGAAAAGAAACAAATTCTGTAACACAGCAAGTGCACCAGCTGATAAAAGCCAAAGCTGTCTGGTGCTGTCTGGCTACCTGTGTAAAGAGGTCCAGCGCTTTGTGCAGGTTGGCGTGCATGCCCGTTGGTGGCTCATTGGTGATTTTAATAGCATTTTCCAGCAGTCCCTGAGGAATGATGTGTGCTTCTGGGCTGGGGGCTGGCTCAGCACTCATAAAGACCCTGTAATCTGCGTGGCTGCCAGTGCTGTATCGCTCGACCTTTTTATCCAGCGTGCTCAGCCACCTTGCAACCAGGTGGATATTCTGCAACAGAAAAATTCACTGTATATTTTGCTTCTAAGTTTTAATCTCAGTCCACCATATTCCTCCTTAATTTTTGGTGTGGCCTGCTGTGATAGCAGGTGTGGCGCTATTTTATGTTGCTCAGGCTGGTGATTCCACATTAATCGTTGTTTTGTTAGCATGGTATGTGGTATACAAAAAAAATTATGCTTTTGGTGAGCTATTCAAAAAGAAAGGCTCAAGCTCAATTAAAGCTTACCGTCCGAAAGCCTAGTCAGTCTCTGCCTGCCTGGATTCTTTTGCACTGAGATTAATGGATGTTTAGGGCCAGAAATAATTGTGCAGTCTAACCACAAGAATAGCATCAGCCATAATTTCTGTTTGAATGGAGTTTCTCTGTCTCGCTCCTCTCTCCTTCCCTTCCTCCCCCTGCCCAAGACTCCAAGTCGGAGTTATTAAAGACGGAGGGACCCTGTATTCTCCGGGGCCGCCGTCACGGCTGTCAGCGAGACAGCCTGGGGGGGTAGCTGCCCTTCTCCAGCCATCCAGGCGTATCCTGAAAGAGACGCCGTGCGGTCTTAACGCCGTTTCACGCCAGCCGGATCCTGCTGCTCTCCCAGCCTCTCTCTGGCCCCGAGGTCCCTTCCCAGGGCGCCCAGCTCCCCAATAAGCAAGGATGAGGCTGGATGCTCCGTGCAGGCCGGGAAGGGGGGAGGCAGCAGCTGCTGACACTCCCCGTGTACCAGCCATCACAAATAACACGTTAATGAGAACGGACCGCTCGGGGCGGAGAGGCGGAGATATGGGAGGATTCGTGGATGCTGCAGGTCTGTACACAGCCGGACTTAGCTGGGCGCTGCACGACGGCCGCGAACGGAGCTGAAACCCCGGGGCGCACTGGGGGCTGTCATGATGCAGCAGCCGTCAGATACCTGCAGAATGACCCAGTGCCCTTGCACAGAGGCCACATCCAGGGCGTTTTCTGCCACGATCTCTTGGCCTTGCCCCAGCGACACATTATGGATTTTCCCATTGTCGATGGTGAAGTTCAGCTTTCTTCCTGGGAAGGGGAGAAGAAAAGCCATGGTATAAGATGCCTTTTTTATTAGTAGTAATATGAAAAATGGGGTTGTACAGCTCCTGTTTTCGCTGATGAAACAAACAACAAAAAAGGCTTTATGAATTGAGATCTAATGACGCTGGTCTGAGAAAGGGGGGAAATACCAATTTACCTAGGGCTTCCACATCTTTCAGCGGGTCAACCCCAGGAGAGAGAATGAAGAATATTGCGGTGGATGGACTGCTCTCTTCGTATGACTTAGAAAACTCAACGCTTCTTCCTTCCACAAACTTACTTCCCATCTTCTCTTCCACAAAGTTTCTAAGGAGAAATAACATTATACACGTTAGCTAGGAACAAATGCATCCAGCTGATCATTGACTTGGCCAGGAAGGCCCCTGTGAGCAGGAATTTTCACTAGGAAGGCTGACGCTGCCTGCGGGGGATCGTTGAAGGGAGATTTTCTTCACGCGGGCTGCGTTCGGAGCTGCGGGACGGTTCCTGCGGGGAGGCTACGGGGCCGGGCCGTGGGTCACCGCACCTGATGGCGTAGGTCATCCTGTCCGGCCGCATGCACCGCAGCATGCACAGCTTCTGCAGGGCCGTTTTGTTCTTCCATTCCTTCGGGAACACTTCCTTCTCGGGCGCCTCGGACTCCACAAATTTTTTCCATCGCTTTGCCGAACCCTCGATGTCGCTGTCCAAGTTCTTGAACTCGTCCATTTCCGAGAGGACCTTCAGAGCCGGCAGAAAAGGACTAAATCACCCACCAGGCTCTGCTGACTCTCGGGCACCCCGGCACTGCCGGGGGGCATTTCGCTGCTGCCGCTGCCGCTGTGAGCACGCCACCGTGGTGTTTGCCACCAAACCAGCGCGAGCGGCTGCTCTGGGCACGTCCGCTTCACAGCAGCGAAGCCTCCTCCGGCAGCCCGGCGAGCAGCAGCAGCGCTCGGCGCGGGGCAGAGCTGCAGTGCCGCGGGCTCCCGGGGCTGCGGGTGGTCGGCGTCCCACCAGCATCCTCCGGGCACCGGGACACCCTGGGGCTGGGGGAGAGCGTCGGCGCGGCTGAGCGCCGGCCAGGTGGTCGGGAGCCAAGCGGGGACCGAGACAGGCGCCTGTGGGATGGCCTCCAACCACGAGAAAATGGGCTTTGCCGTCGGCATCACCTTTTCAGGCTAGAAAAGCCCCTTTCCTGGTTTATTCCTCATACCTCCTCCATGTGCAAAACGCGGAGGACGGTGCTGGCGAAAATCTAGGTGACCAGCTGCCCTGACACCTCCGGAGCCGCGCGTTTCACACCGGGCGTCTGGGCAGGGATCATCCCCTTCCTGCTCTTGCCGTCCCTCCGGCAGCACCGTGGGAAACTCGCAGCCTGACCAACCTTGATGCCGCCCCAGCCCTGGGGCTGCAGGAAATCCACGGGGGACACCACGCCAGCCTTGAACGGGAAGCGCAGGAGGAAGTCCAGCTCCACCGGGTTCACCTCCTTCTTCATCGTCAGCACCTGCCGAGTCCAAACGCCGGCAGGGAGGCACACGGGACCGTCCCCTCCGGCGCCCGTGGGGACCCTGCCGGCCCCGAGGGCGAGCGCTGGGACGGAGGAGCAGCCTGCTGGGGCCGTGCTGCGGGGGGGGGGGGGTCCGCGGACGGGGAGCTACCGCGTGCCCCTTAGTGACACGGAAATATGAGACCGTCGTGTATAAAATAACAGAAATTCACAGCAGCAGCCCCAGACGTCCGTCCGCATTACCTGGAAGGCAACCTGGGCCAGGAAGATGAGTTTGTCCCTCTCGAAGAGCCCCCGCGCCGTGTACATGAAGACCGAGTAGGTGATCTCGTCCGTCAGGTTGATCACCCGCTGCTTGACGTTGTTGGCTGGAGCCGTGCACTGGATCGCTTTCTCGAAGACCGCGTCGAAGGCCTGTGCAAGGAGCCGGAGGCGGCAGCTCAGCACCTGCGGTTCTGAGCGCTTCACCAAAGCCTGAATGCAGAAACGCCGAAAGACCTGCCCTGCCCCATAAAATCAATCAGCTCCTGGTTTCGTGCTTGCCTTTAGTGAGAACTGGTAGATGGGGTTGATTTTGTTGAGGTCGCTCAGGATGAAGTACAGCAGCGATGCTCTTTCTGCTGCTGGCCTGTAGTTTTCTCTCGCGACGTTTATTTGCACTTCGGTGACTTTAGCTGCTTTCACCTCAAGACACACACACCGGGGGGGGGAAGGGGGGCATGTTATCACGGCATCTTTGCACATGCTGAAACAGCCCCTAACCTCCCGTTACTGCCCCCAAAAGCCCTGAGCACCCCGAGCACGGTCCGGGAGAGCACTCCCGGTGCCTGCGGCGCTGCAGCACAGAGCCGTGGGGCAGCTTCCTTACTTTTTCCTCAATTTCCATGGCCGTGCGCTTCGTTATTTCCAGGTTCTCCACCAACGCCGTGTCTCCCAGGAAATCCCCCGATGCAGCAGACAGCCGGGCAAGCAGAGAATCCTCCAGCTCCTTCAGATTGATCTTAAATTCATTCTGGCTTTTTGTGAGATTTGCCTATAATGCACGAGAGAGACATGAGTCATTCGAGAGCCTGCAAGGTAAAACTTCTGGCGTCAACCGCAGTGATTTATGCCGCGAGCTCCCTAATGAACAGCAGGCAATAAACTGTGGAGCAGCAGCAGTCTTGCTGGCTTTATCTTCTTTGCTATTAATATAAATCCTCCCTTTATAAACACAGCACTAGACAACACAATAATGCATTTATCGGCTGAGCTATGGGTCACTGAAAAACAACAAAAATGTTTCATAATGTCATCAAAGCGCCGGTGCAAGAAGAGGCTTGGAGCCCTTCCAGGCAGGCGCCGTCACCCGCAGGGCGAAGCGGCGAGCGCTGGCCTGTGCCAGCCCTGGGCTCCGCGGAGCAAGCGCCGGCCTGATGCCCGGCCGTAAAAGYGCCCGCCGCAGGCGGCAGGGTCAGATTGGGGCTCGCTCAGCTTTCCGGGGACAAACCCTCCCCGYGGAGGCGCTGCGGCCGGGTCGGTACCTTCAGGCTCTCCAGGTCCGGCCGCTCCTTGGCCACCACGGCCGCCAGCAGCTGGTCCTCCAGCCCGTCTCTGGTCACCAGGAAGTTGATCAAAGTGCACTGAGCCTGCATCTCGGGCTTGTAGTGGGGGTTGAAGCATTTGGTGTGCAGAATCAGGCGGAAGCGCGGGTGGTACGCCACCTCCTTGTCGCCTATCTTAATGTATCTGCGTAGTTAATTAGACAAATTAATTCCTCTAAGTGTCAGATCATTYGGCAGTAGCTCATCACAGACAGCGCCCCGCGTCCCGCATCCTGCATTCGGGATGCTTGTGGACGCGAGGCAGCCGGATTCGGGGCACGGCCGCAGGAGAAGGGACGGCCGAGCCGCAGCTCCTCCGGCCTCGCCGGCTGGCCAGGCCCCAGGGCTCCCAGTCCCGCGGGGTCTCCGGACCCGGGATGCGGTGGGAGCGGGGCTGGGAGCGCCAGCAGGAGCAGGGAACAGCCCCGGCCCCGTGGCTGAGGTTGCTTCTGGTCTGCCAAGGAAAAATCCTCCCTGTCGATTGTGCTTTATCCTACAGCCGCGCCAGGGAACGCGCGCAGCTTCAGTCGCTAAAGGAACTGGGCCAGAACGGTCCGAAAGCTCGGATCGACTAGACGTGTCCCCGCGCGGGAAACACCGCGAGAAAAGCGGGGGGACGCGGCCGGGGCTGGCGCGAGAACGGGGGGCAGGACCGGCCCCAGCTGCTGCTGTGTGAAGGTGGAAACCGGCGCTTGAGGGGCGCAGCGAGGGCTGGGGGGGGGGGGGGGGACGCCGGCGCGCGCTCACCGTCCCTTCTTGATGGTGTTCCTGCCCAGCAGGTGGTCCAGCACCTGCTCCACGGTCTCGCCGATGTTCTCGATGAGCAGCGTGTGCCCTTCGGAGACGGCCTGCTCGACGGCGTCCAGGTAGCTGCGGCGGGAGGAGAAGGGAGGCGAGGGCTTGGGTGCGGGGGCGCATTGGGGCGTCCCGGCCCCGGCAAGGCGGGGAAGGGAAGGGGAAGGGGAGGCCAACCCACTTGCTCTGTCCCAGCCGGATGGCCTTCAGCTCCTCCCCGTATTTGCTCTTG
Source organism: Apteryx rowi (assembly GCF_003343035.1). Lineage (NCBI taxonomy): Eukaryota > Metazoa > Chordata > Aves > Apterygiformes > Apterygidae > Apteryx > Apteryx rowi. The sequence continues at coordinate 159,958 of NW_020450901.1, read as the reverse complement.
ATCCACTTGATGCCCTGGAGCTGGGCGTCCACGACGAGGGGCCAGCGCWCGGTGTTGCAGAGGATGGTGGCGTTCTCAGCGGACGCGCGGTCGCCGGGCAGCCCCTGGTTGCTCCAGGCGGCCGCCTCGGCGTCGTCGGTGAGCAGGCGCAGYGGGTCCAGCCCCGGGGTGATGGGGACGGGCACCTGCCGCGGAGGGGACGCCGGGGTGGAGGAGCCGTCGGGAGGGTCCCCGCGGCCCCCCGCCTCTCCGGCCGCCGCCGCCGCCGCTCACCTTCAGCCCGCCGAGGAAGGGGATCCAGTGCTTGTCCATCAGCTCGGCCCGGTACCTCTTGGTGAAGTAGCCGACGTAGGACACGAAGGCGGCGGTCAGCAGCACGTCCCCGCACAGCGTTTTCTCCTGTGCCTGGAAGGTCTCCACGGACTCGGCCCAGCGGACGTTTTCAGAGGCAAGTCCCCCGACGAGCCTGGGGGTGTTGGAGGACGCGGTGCTGCTGCCGGTCCCGGCGCCCCGGCCGGCAGCTCGGCGCTGCCCCGTCTCCCCCGCTGGGGCTGCCTCTCTCACGCGTTCTGGCCCAATTCTACTTTGTGAATATTTTTAATTTGGAGGGCAGGGGGGTGTCTGGTTTTTGCATGGATCTTCGTGTCCTCCGAAGCACCTTCCCATCGCTAGGCAATCYGAGGCAACAGCCGATGATCTCAGCTGGTTTCCGCCCCTGGCAGCCCTAGCGCTGCTGGAGCCAATATTTGCACGATACCTGTTTGCTAACGTGATGACTCTGTTCGTGGCATCAGCCTCTTGCTGACATTTGATTTTTTCAGCTGTAGCTTTCTCAAATTCCRCAGTGAGAGTTGCCAAATTGGCATTCAGATCCTTTAAAAGACAACACATTTACAGTTACCTCCTACACATACAAAATGCGATTGCAGTAAGTTTGCAAGCCTGGAGAAAGCTTTGCAGACACTAATGAGTCTGCAGGCCCTGGTGTGAAGATGCAGCTCTTCCACTYGGGCTCCAGGCTACGCAAACGATAAGAATCTTTCTAATTCGTTTTTGGCTTCTTGCTGTGACCCAGAACTGCATCGTCTGAGGCTGCTCTGCAGCCGCGGTGGACGCCGGCCAACGCAAACAGCTGCTGGCTCCCGCAGCAGGCTCTGGCTGGGGACGGCCCGGGAGGGAGCACACACTTACTGCAATTTTGTTCTTAATACGAGCGAGTTTGTCTTGCGCCTCTGCCAGCTCCGCGTTAGCCTCCTCTAGCGCCTGCCTCTTGGGCGCGACGTCGCAGTAGACCTCRTAGAAGCGAACGATGTTCAGGCACCAGGAGCACAGACCTGCCGCGGCTGTCGACTTCGACCGTATAGACTCGGGGTCAAAATTGAGGTCTGACTGATAGGGCCTGGAAAGGGAGAACACACGCCACTGCATCCCCCAGTGCCCGGTCCCGCTCCCCAGGGGGCTCGGAGCGCTCGTGGGCAATATACTTCATACATGCAATACTTAACTCTTTCTGCAGCAACCTGGCGACTTAAAAGCAAGAGTGGCGTTATCCTCCCTCTGCTTTTGCCGACGCCTCCGTGGTGGCACCGCGCTCGGGGGAAGACCCCGCCTGGGAGGAACCGGCCGTTTACTCACTTAAAGGCTTTGAGGCACGCTTCGGGGATGTGCTCCTTGTCGAACTTCTTTAAGGCGTCCAGGAAGGTGTCCACTTTTCCCATCATGATTTTTGCTGCCTTCCAGCTTTTATCCTTCGGTATCCTCCCCCCTGGCGCTGTCAGGATCATCACGGCTGCCGTGACATTCACCACCGCTTGCGGGGGGGACCCGAAGGACTTCAGCTCCGTCAGGTTGTTCTGGGAAGGGACGAGAGGGTCGTTCTGCGCCGCTGGGGACSCTGCACCCGACGCCCCCCAAGACCCCCCGCGTCTTCCACCTTGTTGAGGGTGTTGAGGGCCTCCTGGGCGGCGACGAGCGCGGGCTCCGCTTTCGCCAGGTCGGTCTCGCAGGCGCGCTGCTTCTCCGCCACGTTCTGGGGGGGCGGCATGGGGAGGGACGGCGGTGAGCGTCGGCGCGGGGCACGGCTCCTGCCCTCCCGCTGCTCCCACCCGCCGCGGCAGAGTCGCTCCGGGCGGGCAGCGCGGCCGGAGCAGCCGCCCCGGGAGCGGCGGGCGCTGCCTACCGTGTTGATGACCTGGACCTTCAGCTCCTCCTCGTCAGCGATGGCTTTCTCCTTGCTGACTTTCTCCGTTTCGACGCCCACCACGTGGATCAGTTTATCCGCGTCCTCGTTCTTCTGCTTCAGCTCTGCCTCCTGGATCGCCAGTTTGGCCTTCAGGTCGTCGACCTGAACAGCAGGAGACACGGGAGCAGGTGGGACGAGCAGAGCTGAAACACCGCCGCAATCCTTCCCCGCCTGCCCACCCCCAGCCCAAGCTGGCGAGCTCTTGGTGGGGCAAAGCTCGCACCTGGGAYGCCGTGCTCCGCAGCTTCATCAGGCCGTTCTCCAGCCGGTCGATCTTTGCAGTGAGTTCTTGCCTTTTTTTGGACAGCAGATTTTGGTAAAGCTTTATCTGCTCCAGAAAGGTTTTCGGCGTGGTGTAATTATAGCGTCTCTCCGTGGCCAGGTAGGTCTTGGACATCTCATTAACGCTCGTGTGGACGAAGGACATGAACTGGCTGATGGAGACCTTGACCTCTGGCTGCGTTGGGAACACAAACCGCTCTGTGGCTGAACACCGAGGCAGCGCAAATATTAAATGCAAAACCCGAGCTTTCATGTAACGTTAGTTACACATTTAACTGTAGAAGCTGGAAGGCAAGGCACCGCTTTTATATTAAATAGCACAACTCATCAGTGGGAAACGTAGGTTATCACAACGCTAACAGCGTTAGTTCTCGCRCCTTCCTTTGGTTTCCCGCAGACTCTAATCTTCCAGGTGAACCTGTGCTGCACCAGAGAGCTTTTGTTTTTTAAGCATTTGATGTTTTCGGGCTGTTATTTGCATTGTTTTAAGGACAAAAGAGAACGTAGAAGACAGATTCCTCCTGCATGCACTGCCTGAGGCCGCAGTCTTTTCCTTGATCCCGGAGGCAGCTGTGGGCTCACCCAGGTCCCCCGGCTGCACCGACTCGCCCCAGGTCCCCGTCCCCGCGCTCGCTGCACCGATGGCACCGGCTCACCCCAGCTCCCCATAGCTCCCCATCCCCGTCCCTACACTCGCTGCAGCGAGGTGAGATGCAGAAGTGCTGGACACTTCCCAGGGTGCCGGTTTCCCCATTGCTGCCAGCTCCTCGGGCACCGGTGCGGTGCACGAGCCCTGCAGGCGCACGGTGCAGTGCAGTGTGCCCCGCATGCCCGGCTCGCCAGCCCACGCGCCTGCCCATGCCCGCGGCCGCTCACCTCGATGCCCTCCGTCTCCTCCAGGAACCTGCTGCTGACGGAGACGAGCGCGTCCTCCGGCCACTCGTGGAACCAGTCGATGGCGGTGCAGCTCACCACGGCCGGGAACTTCCTGGCGCGCACCCGCAGCGTGGAGCCCACGGGCGAGAAGCAGAGGATCACCTGCGCCGGAGCACGCAGGAGGGTCGCGCGGGGTCCGCGTCTCCCCCTCCGTGAAGATCCAGGATGCACCTCCTGCCCATCGCACCCCCTCCGCGGCGCCCGGAGAGGCTCTGCGCTTGCACGCTCCAGCAGCACCCTGCTTTTCCCGGCGGTGCTGGACCCCCCCCCCCTTGGCAGCTGCAGCCGGAGCCACGGTGCCGCGCCGGCGTCTTCGTGGCAGGGCTGTTTGCGCACCCAACCTCTGCTTCGAGGGAGGACAACACGGGGTGTCAACAGCTGCAGCCCCGAAGCAGGCGGCACTGAGCTGGCCGGGGACCCTTCGAAAACGTTTTTCAGTCGGACTCATTACCACAATGTTGTGTGCGCTGTTTGCAAATAGATTTTGGATTAAGCGAGTCAGAAGCACTTACAAAACACCCCTTTTGGGTGAGCCCCTACCTTTAACTGTCGCCTGACTTTTTCTATAAATAGTTTCCAGCAGTTTTCCCTGGAGTCTTGCAATCCAAGGAACTTCACTTGTGGCCTCATGGAATTCATAATGTTTTCCAGATCATCATCCTGGAAAAGCCCCGGTATCTCTCCAGACGCCAGGAAGTCGTTGATGAGGACCAGGAATGGTTCTTCGGCGACCTGGGAGTCGGTCATGAGGAAGACGGTGGGGATGTTCTTCACGGCGGCCTTGATGTACTGGGAGGCGAGGTCCAGCTGGGCAGGAGAGAAACCACCAAAACCGGCTCCTCTCAGCCCGAGCAGCTCTCCGAAGGGGCTGGGCTGGCTCAGTTGGCAGGGGAAATATCTCATAACGAGAGAGGCAGAGCGGGGACAGGCAGGGCCGGGCTGGCGTCTCCCTTTTCTTTGCCGGGTGATGCTGCACATGAGACCACGGCAAAACTCCCTGGCAAAGATGCTGGTGCTCCCGCACGGACCTGCCCTCACGAAGGGGATGGGCTGGGCACAGGCTGCTCCTGCCCGTCCCCGAGCTGGAGAAGCCCTGCTCGGGGGTGTTTGGGGAGCCCTGGTGCAGATGGCACGGTACGTAAGCACCGAGGGACTAGAGGAGGGCACAGAGCCTTCGTGCCCACCTCGGACCCGGGGCTCGCTGTGCAGAGCGCGAGCAGGAGGCTTTTGGCTCCACTTACATGGTTTGCACAAGCCTCCGTGCAAGCAGGCTGAGCTGCCCCGGGAGACCGAGGGGAAAAGCTGCTCTAACCTTAAGATCTGGAACGCCGTATCCCTTCCTCAGTGTAATCTGAAACACGTCCAGAGCGCTAATATAAGCTGCCAGCCGGGAAAGACTTTGCTTCCCACTGCCTCCGACTCCCACCAGCAGCGCGTTCCCTCGGGGAGACTCTAAGATCCGACTAATTCTGCAAATATGAGACACGGCGTCTTCAAACAGCACCTAAAGAAAACGAGAGGGAAGGGTTTAGCATTTCACAGCAGGAAAAGCCGTGGACACCCCTGAGGCTGCAAAGCTGAGCGAGGCGGCGTTGCAAAGTCCATCTGTCCACGCGGTGCGAACGCTGCCCGGCCGCGGACCGGCTCGCGGGGCCTCACCAGGTTCATCACCGCATTGACCTCGTTGTAGCTGTCCAGGGCCTCCCCCAGCAGCTTGTTCAGAGATGGCCAGTTCGGCACCGGCAGGTACTTGGGCTCCCCGACGCCCTGGGCGAAGTGGCAGTAGATGTTGGGCTTGGCGAACACCTGGTCTTCCCTGAGGTCCTGGGGAGAGGTGAAGAGAGCTGGCGCGGCAATCCCTGGCCCTGCGCACCCCAAAACACAGCCCTTGGGGCCACAGCGCGCTCTCATTTACCGGCACAACTTACATTGAAGAATTTTTTGCAGGTGGCGGCCAGAATGCGTCCGAAGCTTTCCTGGTCCTTATCGTCAAYGAGCTTGTCCCCGTACACCCGCCCAGCTTCGTGCAGCCAGAGGCGCACCAAGTCCAGGGGACCGCGGAGGCACTCGGGGGTGGAGAACAGCAGCCCCTGGCAAACACACAAACCTGTCGGTCCTCGGGGGGGTTTTCCCACCGCTACTTGGAGCTGAGTTAAAGCGCTGGCTTTGGGAAAAGGTCCCGGTGCATCTCAAGGAGCTGGTAYGCTGCAAGGACGTGGCACAAAGGAAAGAAAGGCACAGGTGCGTTTTAAAGGAAATCCCCCCTGCCGGTACCTGGAAAATGTTGGAGAGGTCGCGGAGGTTGAAGAGGTAGTGGAACTTGATGGCGGTCGGCAGGAAGGTGGAGGTGACCTTCTGGTGCAGGGCTGCTCGCGGGAGACAGGGGGTGAGCGGGCAGGCGGGTGGTGGAGACTGCCGCGCTCAGCGCGGGGTCCCTGCGCCTTGCTCTGCCCCGTTTCCCTCTGAACTTGGGCGGACTGAACTGAACCTGAAATATTAGTTTGACCATTCCCAGGTGCAGCGGACTGCAATTTGAATATAAATCAGAGAAAGGGAGGAATGGGGGTTTCCTCTGCGCAGCGCGGTGACCTGAGGTGCTGCACGGAGCTTCCTGGGGCGGTGACGGTTCGGCACGGCTTTGGTTTGCACCGTGCTGGCCGGGGTCCTGCGCAGCGCGTGCGGGTGCCGAAAGCCGCCGTTCGCTGCCTTTCCGCCCCCCCCCACGCGTGACGAGGGCTCACCCAGGGCGGCCGCGATCAGCTGGGCCTGCAGCTTCCGGACGGCCGGCGGCATCTTGCGCTGAGCCAGGTGCTGGGCGAGGATGGTGCTGTAAATGGTCAGGAGCGCTTCTTGCCCGGGAAAGCTCACCGCAAAGACGCAGAAGTGTCGCTGCAGCAAAGAGCCCRCGCTCAGCCGCCCGGCGCGCGGGAGCCGTTTGCCGGAGCCGGCGGCACGGCGCTGCCCGGCTCCCCGGCGCCTCGTCCCCGCGTACCTGCAGCCGCGAGTCGATGGTGAAGGACCCAGCGGTGGGGTTCATGCAAGCCACGTACTGGCAGTTGTGAATGTCCTTCAGGGTCAGCTTGTTCCTGTCGTACCTGCGCCGGGCGAAGGGACAGGCTGTCCACGGGCCGCGTCCCCCCCGGACAGGCTTTGCCCTCAGCATGGGTTGGGGGGGGACGCCCCATGTCCCGGGTGCTTGGAGGAGCCTGGTGCTGCTGCTCCGGGTGCTGCTCGTGGCACCAGGAGCATCCTGTCCCCACGGCCCGTAACACTTGCTGCAGCCGATGGGACTTGTCGGGCTCTTCCTCCCTCCAAGGAAAGCCCTGTGTCGTCTGCACCGCGCTCCGTGGTGCCCCCACAGGCTGCTCTGCCCGGAGCAGAAATCCCCCTCGCCAGGGCTTCCCCGGCCAAGCCTCGGTGCCGGAGCCAGGGCTGTTTGCTTTGGACTGATCCGCATGTTTGGGAACCGCGAGGAGAGTTTCCCCGTTTCAGTGCCAAAGCCTTTCCCAGCAGCTCCTGGAAGGAGTCATCTGGAGCGAAAGGGGAGGATTCCTGCAGCCCGGACCTGCTGTTCCCGGCAGCGGGACGCAGAGCTGGTGCTTTTCCGCAGGAGGCAGCACGGGCAGGGACACGGCCCCGGTGCTGCGGGGACAGGAGAGGCACCAGCGTCCGCGTGCCAGGACACGTCGCTCTGCCCGCGCTCACGGCAGCGGCAACGCCACCGCGCCAGGGCAGGAGCGCGGCGCAGACCGTGGCCGCGGGATGGGCTCCATGCCGATGCACCCAGATCGGGGACCGGCCCCGCCGTGCGTACCAAGCTGGGGTTTGGGGGGACGCGGCCCCGCACCGGGGATGGTGCCGCCGCCACCGCGCACCTACCAGTGCCCGTGGTCCATGTGCTGCCGGATGAGCGTGTGCGGGRCCACGGTGCCGTACTTGTCCACCTCCGGCATGTTCATGTCGTCAATGAAGTAGACGAGCCGCCGGGTGCCGGGGGGGCCGTAGTTCCTCCCCGACTTCTTCTCCAGGGGCTTCTCGAGAATGGCTGCAGCGGAAGAGAGCGGGTGGAGCGGAGGGAAGCGCCGCGGCGCGGGGCCCGGCAGCGCAGCCCGGCCGCCGGCTCCGGCCAGCCCTTACCCTGCAGCATGGCCGAGGTGGTGTAGAAGTTGAAGGGCACGGACTGCACCAGGTGCTCGTCCGTGCTGAGCGCCTCCAGCTTGTCCCCCATCATGACCGACTTCCCCGTCCCCGTGTTCCCCACCAGCATCACCGGCCACTGCTTCTCCATCAGCAGGTCCATGAAGTAGCGGATCCGGACGGTCTCGGTCGTGTGCACCATGGAAGCCTAGGGGAGATTTTGGTGTCAAATCTGACAGTCTGAGGGCGCAGCAGGATGGGGGTGTGGGTGGAGGTAGCATCCGTCATTAGAGCAGCTGGCGACATGTCTGAAGCCTGGTCTAGTTTTGCAACTCTACCAGTTGGTCTAATGAAAGATATTATCTCTGCCTACAAATCTGGTCCCTCTCTAACACAAAAGGTCTCAGATGCCAGGTTACTCGAAAGGCTTTCCAACCAAAGATAGGAGCTGTCAGAGAACCATGTTATTAAAACAAAACAAAACAACTCCTGAAACTTTCTTCCCATGTCTCTGTTTAGCCAACACATAGACAGGCACTTTCCCCTTCCCTTGACATCTTCAGTACAAGCCCCCCCTTCCCAGAATGGCATTTGAAAAGACATGTGCAAATAATATTCTAAAGTGTGTCTTGCATTCAGGCAATAATTATAATTGGCTCATGAGAATCTGTGAAGCCACATGTTCATCTGAAATTAAAATAAGAAGAGCTGCAACTTGCAGCTCTCACTGAGCTTGTGTCAAAGTAAATCAAAACCACAAACAGCCGTGGGGTTTGCCTGATGCCATCGGTCCGCACGCTGCGCAGTGGCAGACGCATCCTGAGTGTCTGCCCCGTTCCAGATACCTGTCCTTGCCCGTAGCTGCTTGGGGGAAGAACATTTGTTAATGAAAAAATTAAAAAAATGTAAATAAAGACAGCTTGTGGGAAATACCTGTAAAGGGACTTCCGGATCGAGTTCAAATTTTGGCACCTTTTCAGTCCAGAGCATGAATTTCTTAGTTTCTGGGTCGATGTAATAGTCGAAAATCGTCCCCTGAGAGGGGAACTTGACGGTTTTGAACTCGTTCACCCACCACTTGCTGAACTCCACGCGGTAATCCACAAGCTAGAGGGGGCGGAAGGGCCGGAGTGTGGGCGCGCGGCCGGACGCGTGGTCCCGGCGGGTCCACGGGGCGCCCGGGCGGCGGGACCCACCTGGTCGTGGAACGTGGCCCCCCCGAAGGCCCAGGCGCAGGCGAACACGAAGTAGAGCTCGTAGAGCTCCCGCGGGGAGTCCGGCGGCGCGTGCTCCGGCGTCAGCAGGCACTCCAGCAGGTACAGCGTCGTCTGGATCGCCGTGATCTCGGGCACCGGCGTGATCTTTTTGAAGCCGGACTTGAGCTTGTCGAGGCACGTGGGCAGGTACTTATCGAACAGAATCATCAAATTGGCCTTCTCGGACTGCACCGTCCTCTTCTCGATCCAGCTGGTGACGACGCTGCCAAGGGGACGGAGGGGGCCACAGGTCAGGATGCCAGCGGATGCTCGCCCCGGTCCCGGTCCCAGTCCTGGTCCTGGTCCCGGTCCCGGTCCCGGCACGGCGCGGCGCGGACTCACGGGTTCCATCCCAGGTCGGCGGGGTTGATGTAGAGGATTCCCGCGCGGGACACGGTCGCTGGCGTGGCGGTGCGCAGGTGGCTGATCTCGAAGAGCAGCCGCATGGTGGGGTTGAGGGGGATGCGCTCGTTGCTGGCCAAGGTGAGGACCTGGGGGGGGGGGAATGTGGCACGTCGGGGCGCTGCGGGCTCGGGGACGCCCGTCGGGGTGGCCGACCTCGGCGTGGGAGCCAGCCCAGCTCCGCGGGGTGGGACGGCACCAACCTTGTTGTCATCCATGACCGTGTTCAGGGATTCAATCCACATGGGGTCGATATCTCCGTCGAGGATGATCCACTTGGGCCCCTTATGGGTGATGTTGGCCAGGTCGCGCATCATGGAGGAGAACAGACCTGCCCCGTGCAGAGACGTGTTTTTTCCCTTTCCATCCCTTTCCGCCCACGGCGCGTTCGTCAGGAGGAAYGCATGGCGCTGTGCTTCCCCTAAGCACATTTGCCCTCCCTTCTCTTCCCCTCCTCACGCTCTATTAAAAAGCCACAAGGAAAGGTCTTTTCCGCCATGGCATCAAAGATGCAGTGTTTACAGAAATGCATTTCATGAAAACATTTGCTTATGCGCCAGCCACTTGCTGGAGCTCTTTATGTGCCGATTCCTGCTCRGTATGACCGACCTTTCGTGTGGCTGCGTGCCCAAGCTGGGGTGTCTCACCGTCCTTCCACTCGCGCGTCGACGGGTGAATAATCCCAAACAGCTCGTCGCAGGTTACAGCTTTCGGGTCCAGATCCACAGCGACCGGCCTCTGCTTCATGGTCTGGTAAGTCTTGTTGAGGGTCTTCAGCACCTGCAGGGGTGGCAGGACAGCGCTGCTGAGCCGCTGGTCCCGCGAGGACATTTGCAGCCGGACAGTGTGGCCCCGCTCCCGCCGGCCCCTGGCATCCAGGCCCGGAGAGCTGCCGGGGATGCTCCAGTGGACCCAGTTCCCGGCCGGCTTGTGGGTGCGCGGTGAGTCCGGGAGCCCCGTGCCGGCGTCACCGGTGTCACTGGCTCCATTCCTCACCCACAGCGAGGTCGCCTGCCCCGGGCACCGGCACGACCTGCAGAGCAGCACGGGGACGCCCCAAACCTGCCGCCACCCCGCCGCACCGATGCCGCCGGGTTACGGGGCTCGACACCGGCCCTACCTGGGACTTGCCGCAGCCAGCGTTGCCGATGACGAACACTGAGTGCCTGACTTGCAGCAGCTCCTCCAGCTGCACCACCTTCAGCACGAAGCTCTCCTCCGCCTGCAGCTTCAGCTCCAGCATGGACTGCTTGATGACCTGCCGGGGAGAGCGGGCGCTGAGCAGGCAGGAGACAGCCGCCACGGCCTCGGTGGGGACAGCAGCGGTGAACTGTGCCGAACAGACCAGCCTCCAGGCAGCTGCCTCTGCCCCAGCCTTGCTCTTGGTCCAAGTATCTCCACCCCAGCTTCTCCCACGCTGATCAGAGCCGCATGGTACGAGAAGACCCAAGAGTCCTGCCCGCGCTCGCACCTTCTCAAAGTTGAGGTCCCGCTTCCTGGGGACATCCAGAGCTGGGAAAAGGTCTCCAATCAGCCCCATGAACATGGGCAAGTCGTCCGTCACGATCTTGGGGATGTTAAAGTCCCGTAAAGCTCTCATCAGGACTTGGTCCTCAGCGCGGCCGGGGTCCCCTCTCTTCAAGGAGCCTGCTACCACCAGCACGGACTTGATGGCCCGCAAACCCCAGTCGTAATGGTCCTGGCAAACAGGCAGCAAAATATTAGAGTTTCATTTTGGTGAAAGAGAACTGTTTTAAACAAAAATGTGGAAGAATATCCCCACTATTGCCCCAAACCCAGGTTGTCAACACTGTGCCCAGCAGACTCATCTTAAAGTGAGCTTATTTACAAGGCAAACCCTATTCAGCTAAGAGATGAATGGCAGTCTGTCTTGTTTCCTGGGAAGCACATTTTTATTTGCTTGTAAATCACTTATGCTGGGATGAATAACATCTGGATGCTCTCATCTTAATAGGCTATATTCTGTTCTATTTTTGAATGCCTTTATTTCTTCCAGAAGGCAGAAATATGCCATATGATATACCAGCATGGGGGTGGAATTTGTCCAGCCATAGACCCTGAGCTATGCAGAATGCAAGCCAACATGTTACTACCAGCTGAGAGGTTTTTAAACTATCTATCAAGTTCTAAATTCAGATTAACTCTTTCATCTTAAAGAACCATGGAATAGTGTTAAATTACCTGTTTAGACAGTAGCTCTTTGCACAGCGTATACAGAGTAATAAACTTTCTTGCTAGAAGCTTAGCATCAATAAAACCTTCTGCAACAAGCATGATTTCACAGATAAGTTCAAAATCTGGGACGACCATGGCACAGGGTCTGGAGAAGAGCAGTGAAGGGTTAGCAGGGCCTGTGCACATTCACCCGTGTGCCCCCTCACCCTCCTGCAGCCGGGTAAGAATCTGCATTTGGATTTTCAGTACGAATCCTTCAGTACTCCTATTAGCATCAGACAATGATTTAGGCTGGATGGGATCTCTGGAGGTGTCCTGCATGGAGCAACCTCCTGCTCCAAGTGGGCTGCATTTCAAAGCCAGATCAGGTCGCTCTGAGCCTTTTCCAGTTGAGCTTTGAGTTCCTCCAAGGACAGAGATCCCACAGCCTCCCCAGGCAACCCCTTCCAGTGTTTGACCACCTCTGTGGGGAATATTTTTTCCTTATTCTCAGCTGGATTTTTCTTTTGCTGCAGCTTGTTCCAGGTGTCTCTGGTCCTTTCACAGGGCACCGCCAAGGAAAGCCTGGCTCGGACCTCTCTGCAAACCCCCATTAGGCAGTTGAGGACGTCAATGAGATGCCCGGAGCGTCCTCGTCTCCAGGCGGAGCAGAAGCTCCCCCAGCCTCTGGCTGTCCCAGCGGCTTTGAGCACGACTGTCTCTGGGATGTCAAGGTGTTTCTTACGCCAGGGCTGCCGGTACACACGAATATCCACATTTGCATGAGCAAAGGCTTAGTTCATGTTATGGGACGCAGCACACGGGTGTTACAACAGGAGTAAAATACTGTAAAGATTGCTAGTTAAACGGTGACTCATCTGCTTACGGGTACCTGAACAGAGCTTTTAAATTCTCAGGCAGTTCTGTCCGTCCCGCGTAGCCAGGATTCATCGTGATGAACAGCCCGACCGACGGGATCAGAGCTATCATCTCCCCAAGAAAACTGAATTTCTTCTTTTTGGCACGAATTGCATCTTGAACGCACTTCACCTGGGCAGGCGAGCAGAGGCGTTAGGGTGGCCAGCCCCGCAGTGCGCCGCTCCGCGGGCCCCTTGGCTCAGCTGCCCAAACCCGCGGCACCGGGGCTGCACGCGCCGGAGGAGGAGGAGGAGGTCACAGGGATGGGAGGCAGCCGGGGCTGCGGTGCTGCCTCCGCGCTTGCCGTGACCTGCTGCCCTTAAACGTGCCCAAACCCTCCGTATTGCTGCACCTCCCCTCCACGTCCCTCCTAACGCGACAGAGGGATTAATAGCTGCAAACAGACGCTCTGAAGGTTGGGTTTTAGCCTGAAACAGCACCTGGCATTCAGTACGTGGATCAGGGCAGTCGGAGTGGGAAGTCTGACGGGCAGGACTATATCCCTGGCTTGACATGCAGAATAGCGGTCTGCTTGGAAAACCCCTACCTGCACGGCAATGACGGACAACACCTCCACCGAGATGCGGTTGAATTCGTCGAAGCAGCCCCAGGCGCCGGTCTGAGCGAGCCCTTTGTAGATATTGCTGCAGGACTGCGGAGAGAAGCACGGGGGACGCTGTAGACACACGGGGGCTGCGAGATGGGACTTTGCTAGAAAAGCTCTTGCTTTTAGGCTTTTCCCAGAGGGGGAGCTGGGTGGCGTTAGGGCCACCCCAGACATGCATGGGGAAGGTGGCTCACCGGGAGCCGCGGCGTGGGAYGGCGCCGGGAGCCGCGGCTGCACCCGGACACAGCGAGCGCCGGTCCCTCGCCGGCAGGCAGCCAGGCAGGGGCAACAGCCCACCCGCCCGGCGCGGTTTAGGACACCAGCTTCCAGGTCCAAATTTGGGCACGCAGCCCAACGTGGGAGCGGGGGCAGACCGCAGCGGTTTGCAGCTTGCACTCCCGGGCTCTACCGTGTAGTCCATCTGCTCGGAGCAGTTGAAGACGTAAACCATCATGCCCACGGCGCGGCCCAGGTCCTTGGTGGTCTCCGTTTTCCCGGTGCCGGCGGGGCCGGCGGGGGCCCCCCCCATGACGAGGTGCAGGGACTGCGTCAGGGTGATGTAGCACCTGCGGGCGCGGGGCCGGGCTCAGCGGGTGCCGGCGGGGATCCGCGCCGGCCCCGGCGTCGGGAGCGGGAGCCGAGCCCTACCGGTCGGTCAGCGGGGTGATGACCAGGCGCGGGGTGTTGCCCAGGTACTCGTAGGAGTACTGCAGCTGGGCGTCGCAGATGTTGGCGTAGCAGTGCTTCCGCTCCTCGTCCCAGCGGTGCCGCAGCTGCGACTGCCACGTGAACGCCTGCGAGCTCTCCACCTGCGGAGCGAGGCGCTGCGGAGCCGGCGGGGACCCCGCTGCCTCCTGCCCGCCCGCCTGCCCGCGGGACCCCGGCGGGCACCACGCTCCCGAAAACGCATCGGGGTTGTTTGCAGCTTCTTCGCGTGCGGGAAGCATGCGGACGGGTCAAAATGCAGCGCCTGGCGCCAGCTCCCCCCGAGCGGGGCAGGAACCAGGGAAGCTGCTTCTTCACCTGGCTTTGCCTTGGTCTTAAAAACATGTTTTTTCACAATCCCATCACAGGCAGCTTTAGGTAGTGAACCACAGATCTTGTAACTCCTACCTTTGCAAGGATCATTTTGGCCACAACGTCCCTGGCATGTACATCTATGGTGCAGATTGTCATGATCTTCATTCTGTCTCCTGCAGTTAAGTTTCCAAGGAGCAGTGAAATCAGTGCATTCAGCTGATTAATCTGAAGAAGGAAAGAAATGATTAACACAGAAAAACGACTTTACACTTTGCCTAGCTTTCTGTGAACCACCCCCAGACCGAGTCTGATAAGAGCAGAGAGGGGCCTGCAGCATGGCTGCAAGTCAGAACTGCGGGAGGCAAACCTGCTTTTTGTTATAATCTTTAATTGCATTTTCATATCCTTCCTCCAGTCTTGAAAATGCAATGCCAACTTCTGTAGTCCACCAGATCTGGGTGCATGTCAGAGCAATCTGCAAGAAATCGCATGGAGAAAACGTGGCTGAGGTCTGGTGCCTACGGCTCCCCGTTCTCTGTGCTCCTCCGTCTCTCAGACTGCAGACAGGTAACCTAAATTTCATGGTGGTTATTTACTAATTCTGCTCTTAGCCAGAATTTTAAAGGGATCAGACTTTAGCGGTTCAGCATTAATGGGCAGCATCTGGTTTCCCATGCCCCGAGGCGCAGTGCAGCCTGCACAGGCTGCACAGGTTTGCCGAGCCCACCGTCCCCGGCGGCGCCGTACCTGCGCCGGGTAGTCGAACACCCATTGCTCCCGCGGTTTCTCCTCGTAGGTCACCACCGCCTCGGGGATGAGGTGCYGGAGCGTGGAGCACATCCTCTCCAGCACGCGGTTTAGCCAGACCTCCACCTAGGGACAGTCAACCCAGAGAACTTAGCGTTTTACAGCAGTTTTCTGCTCTGGTTGTGGATGCTCTAGCTTTTCCCTGCGTTAAGTAAAATGCTGCGTGAAAGACCTCGGCGCACGGCCCCACAGTGCACTTCAAATTGCACTTTATAGCATATGGTCTGAGGGTGAACAAGAGGTAGAGGAAGACCATACTGCAACTGCCTGAGTGGCTGCAAGGCTGGATAGTTTTTGTATTACTCTTATACTGCTGCAGGTCTGTTGTACAGTCGCTATGTGGATCCCATTTCTAGGTCTTTTTGGCTGAAAGGCCTCATGATTACATTTTCAAGCTGCTGCCAGACTGTTATGACCCAACAAGCAAAAGACTTGTCTCCAGCCTTACACTGCACACACGGCTACTCCCCAAAAGCTCTGACTTCCACAAAACGTTGCTGACCTGGCCAGATAAGTCGCATTCTTTGTCCAAATCCACGTACTCCTCCTCCTTGCTGAACATCCCCAGGCCAATCTTCAGGGGCTTGTTGTCCGGACTCATTTTGAACTTCAGTTTAGCAAGACTATCGAACAGCTTCGACAGATGACGGGACACCTGAAAACAGGCACCACAGCAGGGTCAGGAGCTGCTGATTCAGGGCAAAGGAGTATTTTACAGTTTTGATTACGCCCTTTTTACTCTTATGCTGTTGCATCCCTGACAACCAGTGTACCAGGAATGTAAACATGAAATGTTTTAAAACCACCATAATGAAGTTAGCACATGAGAGACAAAGGACTTGCCTCATGCTTTACAGTCAAACCATACCTCAATGGGCTCATTTCCGTTAGATAAAATGTCAAGCAGGTCTGCAGAAGAAACAAAGTAGAATCTGGGAAAAGCCAAGCGTTTTGTCTCTAGGTATTCGGCCAAAGCCTTCTCACAAAGGGCCAGTCTAACAGAAAACAAGGAAGAAAAGCTGCGGTTTAAAAACAAATCTTTTTTTTTTTTTTTTACTCCTTGCAAAGTAATTGTCACCTTGGGGAAGATGTCTCTTTGGCTGCTAGGGAAATTAAGCTCTTCTTTTGGCCTTAGAAGAGGCAGTGGAAATTTCTCCGTAATGCTTCATGGGGATGACTCAAACCTCACCTTTTCTGCAAGGCTTCTAACTTGTCATAGAGACCGGGTTTATTCGTTGCTTCAATTACRCTGGGAGTTTTCACTGCATCTGCCATTAATTCCTGCACGAGGAAAAATGATTCAGTTGAATCAAACCCACCAGTGGGTTCTCGAGGGGGTCCAGGGAGGGGCAGGTTACTTGCTTTGAAGTCTTTATCGATAGAGTCAAAACTCTTGGAGTCTTCCGGCAGCTGATTGCGGATGTCTTCGGAGCCGATGAAGATGCTCTCGAGGTGACTCCATGTTCGCTGCACCTCAAACCAAATGCTTATGACAGAGTCGGTGGTAGACAGCTTCTGTTGCCAGCTTGACACCTCCTGAAGGAAGAAAGCCAGGTACTTGGAAGTCATCAGGTTCTGCAGCTGCACTTGGTTGTCTTCCAGCGTCTCGATGAGAGTTTCGTCGGACTTGAGGAGCATGGTGCCGGTCCTGGCGTGGGGCTCGTGCTCGAACTGCATCGCCGACCAGGTAACGTCCAGGGCCTTCAGCACCTGCAGGCAGAGCATGAGCAGAAATGAGCTGAACTCTGCAGCTATCAAGGGGCGACAGTCCTATGGAAACCCCTCCGGAAAGGCAAGCCGAGCAATACGAGCATCTCGCCGGAGCACGTGCTCCGCGGGTGCCAGCCCACGCGTGGTCTTCAGCCCCCCGAGCAGAAACACAAGAGCTGAAAGTCGCAGAGCAGTGCCGGAGCACAGGCTTATCTGCAGTAACGGCGGGTACAACCCGAGCCGTGTTTGCTGTACCTTCTCCATGCCTGACTCTTTCACGGCTTTGTCCACGATGCCGCGAACCTCGTCCTCAAACTTGTGTAGGTTCAGCCGCAGCAGGTCAGCGAGGGTCGTGTCCTCGGACATGGTGAAGTTCACCTGGAGCAGAAGTGACGTGGTCAGGGGCACTGACACCCCGCGCAGAAACACCCAGCGGCTTGCCCAGACCAGCTCTCTCGTTAACACCTACGTTTAAAGAGCCTACACAAATATTCACGTAGGGCCACCTCTTAAATATGATTTCAATGATGTCCATTAATTTTTAAAGACTAATTTCTTTAGCCTCCAAGTCGGCCTGGGTCATGGTACTTTAGTGACTGCTTTATAAGAGCAAGAGGAGCAACTGCACGCCGAGTGCTGATGACTGCACGTGCTTGCACAGGGGCACGGAGACTTCCCCGTTCCCATCTCCTTGGGGACTTGCAGCTTGAGCCAGGAGCATGGAAACTCCCCTGTTCCCATCTCCTCGGGTGCTCGCAACTTGAGCCAGGAGCACGGAAACTCCCCCGTTCCCGGCTCCTCAGGGGCTTGCAGCTCGAGCTGGGAGCTGGAGTTTGCAGCTGCTTGCAGCCATGCGCCCATGGGCTGAGCTCTCCCAAACAGCCTCCTAGGCTTTGGGGAACGTGAAGAGATCCCTCTTCAATACCTCTGCCAACAACCAAGTGATTTCATGGCTATCTGAAAATCTGAATTATCTGATTATCTGAAAGGTCAGAAAATGCAGGGTCAAGGCTGGCAGCTCAGAGCTAGCTCAGATCCCTTGCACTGTTTCCTGTTTACCTAATAAATGAGTTGTTAACAAACACGCAGCATTTTACAGTGCAGCACAAATAGTCCCTAGAGCTGGTTCCTTAAAAACACAGAACCAGGAGGAATCGGGGTAGCTGTATTTGGATGATTGCTCCTTCTGGGCGCTGAGCACAGTGCAGCTGGGGATGGGCATTTTGGGGACCACAGCTGCAAAGGACCATTCCCAGCTCCACATCAGTTACTAGGAGTTTCCCTGGTGGCTGGAAATCTTGGGAACCACCTGGATCAGGCTGCCAAGAGCCTGCGGGCCAGAGCCAGGGCCAGGGCTGGGGTGGTGGTCCGGGGGGGAGCAGCGCAGGGGCCGGAGCACCTTGGCTGCCTGCATGAGCTCGTGCCAGTGCCGGTCCCTGATGGCCGGGTTCTGCAGCTCGTTCACCGCGCGCAGGGATGTGATCATGTTCTTCACGCTGTTGTCCAGCCCTGTGAATGCATCCCAGCTTCTCATCTCCTTATCTAAGCTCCGAATGTCTTTAGCAAACTTCTTAGACTCGATATCCATCTGCTCAACATTAATGTCCTTCCATCTGGTGGTCTTCCAGTCATCAATGCTGGTGTTAACCTGCGTTTGGGGGTACCTTTTCTTAGGCCGTAAAATCACCAGGAGCGCCTGTCAGCACTCCTCCCCTGCACAAAAAGAGCTGCATAACTACTGCCAGCGCACCCAGCACACCCGCCACGCCAAAAACACCCACGCTACCCAGTGCCAGCGCACTCAGTGCACCCGCCACGCCAAAAACACCCACGCCACTCACCATGCATCATGGCAAGCACGTGTGCTACCCAGCACCGGTGCACTCAGTGCACCCGCCACACCAGAAACGCCTCTGCCACCCAGTGCACCTGCCGCGCCAGACACGTGTGCTGCCCAGTGCCAACGTGCCCGGTGCACCCGCCACGCCAAACACACGTGTGCTACCCAGCTGGCAATTTATTAAACACTCATCTCTTACGGTGATGAGGCTCGCAGAGGAACTATAACAACTTTGCATCTCGGCTAACCCATGGTGCCCGCGCCTGCCAACAGCAGCTTGCTTTCCAGCCAAGGCTTGGAGGCAGCGCCGGTTGCCCTGCCCTGGCCGGGAGCCCCGTGCACCCTGCAGCTGTGGACTGCAGCAGGCGGCTACCGGCAGTCACCATCTGCAGACACGGGGCTGTTTTCCTCCACACTCCCAAGAGGCTCGTTTTGCGCATCCCCGTGCTCCTGCCTCCTGCTCTCCCCGTTGGGCTGGCTCGCAGACCCCAGCACGTACCAGGACGATCATGTCCCAGAGCTGCTTGAGCAAGCGCACTTCCTTGTGGCAGGCTTTGAGCTGTTTGTAGTCGGGGACGGGCACTTCAAACAGCCCCGCCGACGTGGACAGGGCTGCCATGTCGCTCTCCAGGGCGGCGATGCTCTTCTGTTGCTAGATGGAGAAAAAGAGAGCCTCAGCTGTGCCGTGCCGGGGCGGGCAGCGCATCCCAGGTGCACTGCCRGCAACCGTGTGCCAGGAACGTGCTTCCCCCTCCGGGACGGCTCCGTCCTTTGGCATCTGCTGCATTGCAGCAGGGGACTGGGAAAGCCACCRCTGCAGGGCCAGGYCCCCCCGGCGCGCTGGTCGCCCTTYTCCATCTGCCGGCCAGCTGCACCCCGTGCTGCAGGGATGCACGCTGCCGTGCATGGACCCTGAGACGGCGGCGCGCTGCCGCGTCGGTACTGCCCTCCGCGGGGGGCAGCCAGGCCGTTACCTTGTTCAGGGACTTGTACGGGTCCGGGTCGGTGTAGGAAAAGGGTGCGTTTTCCCGGAACTTCTCCCTGAATTCCTGCTGCCGGACCTGCGAGGGGACAGAGGGGCTGCAGTGGCGGGGAGGCAGCCGCGGGGAGAGCAGAGGGCTCTGCCGATGCCGAGGAGCCTCAGCGAAGAGCAGACGGGCTCCTCCTGCYGCCCCTGCCCCTTCCTGGACCCGAACCGGGCACCTCGAACTGCTGGCATTTCCTGCGGAGGATGTTGACCTCGTTGGCTTGCAGAGGCGCCACGTTCTGCTTCACCTGGAAGGAGAGCTTCTTGGTGTTGTTCCACTGCTCGGGGAGGTCCTGCAGCGGGGACGGAGGTCGGCATCGGGCATGCCGCGCGGCCGCCGGCCGGCACCGTGGCTGCCACCGGGCCGCGGGGACTCGCGCCCAGCCCCGGCCCGTGCCCAGCACCACCCACATGGAGCTGCTGGTGGATTTCCTCGGGCATCTCCTCGCCGTATGTCTTCAGCAGCGCGATCGTTTCCTTCAGGGGCTCGAACATGCTGTCCGTAGTCGCCTGCCTGTCTTTGACCCTCATCAGGTGTCCCATCACCTCCACCAGCCCATCATAATCTCCCTCTTGGAGAGGCTTAGTCAAGCCAGCATTTGCTTCTTTCATGAAATTTTCCAGCTCCTGGAGACTGAAAGACAGAGGATTGGGTAGTTCATGCGACCAGGCATCAGTGCAAAGGAATAAGAAGTCAAAGCCTGGTTGCTAACAACAGCCCCTATGAACGCTAGAGAAACGGTYGGCACAAGCTCGTACTCGGGGACTGGTGCTGCTGGGTACATATCTCCAGGGGCTCAACATGCTGGAGGTGCCCAGGGCCCTTCTCCCAGGCCCCTGCGCTGAAGATCTCAAGGCACGAGACAACCTGCTCCCACCCGTTCCTTCGCTACCCGGCACGCGGAGCCGTCTTTATATTCCCAGCGAAACGCTACGGCAGGAGCTGCTCTACCTGGTGGTGATGTGGTCGCTGAGGTGCTGCTGGAGCACGAGGCTCCAGCGCTTGATGATGTTGAGGAGCGCCTGCTTGAAGGGGCGGCAGTCGCTCTGCAGCCAGCCGTCRAAGACCTTGGAGGTCTCAAAACTGGACACCTCCTCATACAGCTTCTTGTAGGAGTCGATCTGGGAACCAGAGACGGTAACAGCCCTCGGCTGGGGCTGCCCTGGGCACGCCGGTGCTCCCTGCCTCCCTCCTGGTCTGCGTGGACGYGTCTCCCACCCCCAGGCCCCTGCCCTGCTTCACCCGGGGTCCCTCACCTGCTGTTGGAACTGCCCAAGAGTCGGGGGCACGTGGGGCAGGTACTCCTCCGCGTGCAACTCCAGCTCGTCGGGGGTGAGGGCACGGCCGAAGGTGAGGAACCGCTGCAGGAACTCCTGCGGGTCGTCCAGCCACAGGTAGGAATACGTCTCGAAGGAGGCCTCGTACTCGCTCGCTTGCTTCATGACGCTGACCACCAGGGAAACCACCTCCTCCTGCATCTCGCTGAGGTCCGCCATGTCCTCCAGGTCGGTCTGCGGGGCGGGCAGAGCTATCGGGGATCGGGTCCGAAGGGGACCCACGGCATCGTCCACCCGGCGGTGCACCTGCAGCATCCTCCACCTGGTGGTGGACCCAGGGCATCCTCCACCCCACCTCCGCATGAGCCGGGGAGAGGCCGACCCCCGGAGAGACTGACCTTGTATTTCAGCTTTCCCTCCACCAGCCGAGGAATGAATTTTGCAGACGTGTAGATATCCTTGAGCAGGTTTTCCACCAGTTCCAAGAAGCTGTTGTCTTCTCCCACCTCCATCGGCGGGAGGTGTCTCACTTGGTCATCGTACAGCTCCATGTGCGCCTCGAACAAGGGGGCCACGTTGGCCTGAAACACGTTAGCACAACCTGCGTAGCTGCCGTCCCCAGCCCGCCCCGGTCCCCTGCCCCATGCGCCGGCAAAGCGGGGACCCCGGCATYGCTCCGGCGTTTTCTACCTAGGGATCGCGCAGGGACCACTGAGAAGGGCAGGTTTAGCAACTTATTAAATGCCTGAAGAAACCAGACGGTTTGTCCCCTGTGCGACTAACAAACGCACTGGCACATCCCTAAGCATGGGCAAATAGTCACAAGATAAACCTGAACGTACATCAGGGACCATGTTGCTGAGCAGGAACTGTAAAGATTTGTGAATAAGTTTGAAGAATCCATCTAATACTATTTCATCTATATATTCTATGTAGTTCAGCCATTTCTCTGATGACTTATCAGCCTTAAACAGATCTGCATTTTCCTGCAAGCAGAAAAAAAGTATGCTAATATTTATCAACAAATATCAAGCGTATTACCCATTCCTGTCCAACACTCTTGCAAATGAGTCCTCTCCTAGGGCAAGTCGGGGGTTTCTCCTGCATGACCGTTTTACAGGCCCTTCTCTTTGTGTCAGCTGTGCGACAGCCAGCGATTGCAGCCACAGATCTCACCTGAGAAGGCAGCGAGTTCCTGCAATCCATGTAACGTATTTCCTGATCTTTTACAGGAGTTTCGTCTCAGTAGAGACTAGAGAATTGTACCCCAAACCTGAGCCCAGCACTCCCCGTTACAAACCACGTGAAAACACTAGTTTTCACAGTACTGCAGCATGTAAGCGTTATATACAATCTTCTCTTAAAGCAATTCTGATTAAAGCATCATGGGATGTTTCTCACCATCACCATATTCTGAATCGTTACGCCTACATCCCTAATTGCAGCGTAGCGCTTGTTTAAGTGATTTGTTTTCCCATCCAGGTCCAAGAGTGCCGTCTCCTTATTGTCTTTTCTTTCAAACAAGGGACTGGCTGAGCACTCCTGCAAAAAAGAAGGCAACACTCCTTTTCTGCACTTGGAAAAGAGTAATTCCCAGGAGGAAGCTTACCAAGAAGAGCATTTTTAGAGTGACTAGCAAATGTATGTTACCTCCATAAAGTGGGTGATATTTTCCACATTTAACTTTGCTTTCTGGATTCTGGTCTCTAAATTATACAAGATATCTCTCATCTCTTGAATGTACTCCATGACACCTGCGAGGAAAATTTATGTACAAGTTTGAGACAGATTACTTTCAAGCCAGGGAGCCTAAATCACAGCAAGCAGAACACAGGCACTTCAGGGCTATTTGCCACGGCAGGGACACGCTGCCGCCCCGAGACCTGGTTCACCCGCACGCACCTGGGCAGCGGAAATCTGCATTTTTGGGTGCAACCACTGTGCCGAGCGCAGGCGGGACCCTCTCGTACCTTCGTGGTGCCAGAACAAGGTCTGCTCTGCCTTCTCCAGCTGGGCGTCTACGGTCTCCAGCTCCCCGGCGATCAGCGGGAGCTCCACCGGCAGCACCGTCAGCTGGATCTGGGAAGCCAAAGCCCCTCCTGGTTGGTCCTGCAGGGCAGGGAGGGCACCACGCTCCGGCCTGGGAGACGCGCTCTTTTGGCTGCTGGTTTTGCAGAGGAATCGGGGCTCCCGCTCCAGCCGCACCACACGAGGAGGATGCGAGGGCACCGGCATCACGGCGGAAATCGCATCTAGCAACCGGCGCTCGCGCAGCCACCGCGACGGGCAGCGTCCCGGCATGCCAGGGATGCGCCTGGTGCGCTCAAACCACCCTGGGCTTCCAGGACCTGTCTCGCAGTAGCCCCCTTCTTCAAGGGGCTCCCAGCGAGTCCGAGCCTGGCTTTCAGCAGGGCAAGCGCTCCAGGCGTTGGATAGTTACTGCTTTTCCAGGCTGCCTCCCCCGGTAGAACTTGCCTTATTGTACCAGCCGACAATGAGGTCCAGATTGTCCACAAACTTTCGGAACATCTCATTCTGAGCAAAGAGGCTCTCTGCGCTGCCTGGAATATCCTTCTGATTCTGGAAGTTCAAGTACTTGACTTCCCGTAGAACTGCAACGAGCTGCAAGACACAACGACCAGAAACGATTTGTTAATAAAATTTGAAACATTTCATGAAAGCCTTATAAGAAAGGTAGATGATTTACATTCAGATGAATTATTGTCAGCATTGCCCAAAGCACAGCTCCAAACTGGTGTGCAAATGCATTTAGGTATCTGCGAGTGTTTTGCCTCAACAAAAGCATCAAACATAAAGAGGGAGCTGGGCTCAGGCAGCATCCGCTGCAGACGTGGACCTCCTCCCCAGCAGTGCCTTCGGACAGGGCTGCGTGAAAGTGCATGAGCACCAACCTCTTTGCCGAAGTTGACGCTGATGAGGGACGAGTCAGGATCTCTCAGTATCAAGGGCTGCTCCAGGTTAAACTGGCAATCTTGGTCGACTCTGCTTATCCACTCTGCGTAGGTCTTCTCACGGTAACCTTGCAGCAGCTCTATCATCTCGTCGTATTTCCCGGACACCAGCTGAGCTTCAGCGCTGGCCATGACACTGTGCAAGCCATAATAAATAAATTAATAAACTAATGCGGCAGGGGACGAGACCCACGTTGGGACCGATCCGCGCAGGGCCCGTCTCCCGCGGCTGAGCCTCGCTTACGGGTGGTCGATGGCGAACAGGTCCTTCCTGGGACCCTCCAGCCTCTCCTGGAGCTCCAGCGCCCATTTCAGCTGCCCGGCTACCGGCGGCATGTTTTTGTTGATGGGGGGGATACCCCCCGTCGACTTCGCGGACGCCATCTGGGCATCGTACATTATCTTCGCGTTATCCAGTTCAGTGTTAAACATTTCCAGCAGGGCTGAGTAATAGGGGGAAACCTCTGCCTTTATCAAAGGTCGTTCCAACAGCGATGAAAACATGTGCACCAACTAAAGAAGAAAGAAATGTGTTAATTTTTTTATACTTCAAAGTATCCACTGGTACAGTCTGCTGATATGGTCTTTCCCAAACACAAGGGTATGCTGTGCTTAGCTGCAGAAAGTACGTGTCTATCCTCTGCTTAAGCAATGAAACATTTTAGGGGGTTTAAAAAATTCCAGAGGGGTTGGCTCAGGGAATTGGTGAATTTTCTTTTTTCTCCCAGAAGCTCATTTCTGCCATGGCCACTTTTGTTCAGTAGATCCTCGCACATGGAAGTGAACACAAAATTGATGAGAAACTCCAAAATGTGGATTTATTTTTTAAATGGGAGAAAACACAAGATCTTCAGCATTTCCCATGGAAAAAAATTTGCTTGGAGTTTAAAAATCGTTGAACCATTAACCTTTAGGAGGTAAAAACATTTTGCTTTTTATGTCAATTACGTTTGTTTCTGGCAGAAAACTGTTTCATGGACCCATTTGCAACAAGCTCCAGTATTCACATCCTCGGGCTGCATCTTTCTGGGACTCCCATCTTGTCCCCCTGCTTTAACCTGCTGGTTGCTCAGAACGGGACTCGCACATTGAGACATTTGGCCTCTTTAACAGCTTTTGGCCACCGTTCATGCGTTTAACCTTTGTGCAAATTCACCCATTTCAGCTGGTTATTGCTGACCTGACGTGACCTCGCCCGGACGCCTGTGCCCGGGGAGAGGATGTGTCGCGCCGCGGGGGCACATGTACCTTGACAGCAGATGCCATGCTGCTGCAGTCATCGAACCCTTGGCAAAAGATGGTTGTCAGGCGCCTATCCAAATCCTGAATTTTGGTCTGGAACGCTGCAAAATCTTTATTCAATTGCTGTCAACAAGAACAAAATGATTTAAGCGGTGGTAGCTTCTGCATTTTAGTCCCGCATCCTTCCAGAAAGGCACTCATTTAATCGGAAAGGCACTGAGATGCTGTGATTTTTTTCTAAAGTGAGCGCGCTTGTTGCCATGGTGACAATTTTGCATGCAGGTCTTCTGGCTCGTTCTGCCAAGCAATTTTTTTTTCATTTAGCAAATGCATACATTTTCATATCAGCATTCGCTCACCTCTTCTGCAGGATCTAAGGGATCGTATTTGCAATCGGCAAAACCCTTAATGAGTTCGGAGACCTCCTCGTAGATCTGGAAGACCTGGCTGCTGAAGATGTTTCCTCTCACTCCTCCCAGCTCAACCTTCTCCAGCTTCAGAAACTCAATAGCCGTCTCGTACAGCTCCTGGCGAGCAGAAACACCCCTTGCGTGCGGCTCCTCCAAACCGCCGGCTCCGGCTCCCCGGTGCTCCAGGGCCACCGGTGCAGGTGCCGCGGCGCCCGGTCGGGGGCAACGCAGGGAGCTGCCGGGTGCCACGAACGTGCTGCCACACTCGCAGCAAGGCACGTGCTGGGCATGAGCCGGCGGCCACTGTGGCCAGCCGGCACCTCTCCCTCCCGCAGCCGGGGCCGCTGCTGGCAGCACGGGGTGAGTGCTCCGAAACGCTCTGCTGTCACCTTGATGGTCTTCAGCCGGTGCAGGAAGGCGTCCAACCTCCTGAAGGCGAGGGACGGGGGGAACTCCCAGAGCTGCGGCTCCTCGCCCTCCTGGGGGCAGCGGGGCCGTCAGGGAGCGGAGCCGCCGAGCCGCGGAGCCCCGGTCCCGCGCCGTCCCCCGCAGCCTACCGCGAAGAACGCGGGCATCAGCTCGGCGCAGCAAGCGCTGTAGGACTGGAGGAGCCTCTCTACGGTGGCAACGCTCAGCCCGATTCCTCCCAAGGTCTCCTCCATTTCTCCTTGCAAACCTTTCATCACTTCCTCGGGGTTCAGGAAGTTACGGGTCTAAAAAGGACAAGCGGAGCCGCGGGCTCTGGGCAGGCGGCTGCTCCTGGCACCCCGCGATCACCGCCGCTGTCCCCACCTGCTCTCGGGTGACTTTCCGTCACCCACGTCTGCCCCAAGCCCTCTCCAGCCCACATGGCGGCCGTGCTGGTCCCTCGATTAAGGGGCGTCTCTCAGTCATCTCAACTCCTCCCAGCCCGACCCGTGTCCCGCTCCGGCTCCGACAGCGGGAAGAGGCCGCGGGAAGGGGTCCGACGCCCGCCCAGCACTGTCGGGAGCAGGAGCCGCCCTCCTGCAGCCCCTTCCTGGCCCGGCGCCCTGCCCGGGGCGGTACCATCTCGATGAGGAGGTTGCAGATCTCCCGCAGGATGACGATGACCCTGGCGGGCGTGTTGTAGTGCCGGGAGCGAGCCCACACGAGGCAGAGCGTGTAGAGCACCCGGTCGATGCAGGGCTGCAGCTGGGGAGTGGTGCAACGTCAGCRYGGGGCTTTTGGGGCCCTTGGCACCGYGCTAGCAAGGGCCGTGCCRTGCCGTGCTGTGCCATGCACCCGCTCCTGCTTGGACTAGGCGGGCAGGATGTGCCCRGCTGTTTTGCYGTGCGTGACTTACCTGGGTGTAGTCTGTTTGCTCCATCTCCTCCAGCAGGATCTGGAGCGGTCGCAGGTGAAGGCAAACGTCACGGGCTTCCTCCAGACCTAGGTCAGAGGAGAGGTTCAGCACCAGCTGCCGGGAGGCTTCCCGGAGCCGGAGGGAGGCGGGTGCCGGGCACGCACCCGCAGCCACGTCGCTGAACACGGTCTCCAGAGCGGGCCAGTAGCAGCTGTTGGCCTTCTGCAGGATCTGGGCTATGGCGGCGACGCGGGGCGCGAGCAGCTGGGAGGCAACGGCGGCGGCTCAGCGCCGGGCTTGGCGCCGGGTTGGCAGGGCGGCGGGGGCCGGGACCAGTACCTGCTCGTTGATGCACTGCAGGTTGTCCAGCYGCGCGTGCCAGAAGTCGAACTCGGCCCGGGGCAGCGGGTGCAGCCCCTCCAGCAGCGGCTGCGCCGAGTCCTTGCTCAGCACGTCGCCGATCTGGTGGGACCAGTCGATGACGACGGTCTCGATGGAGCGCAGCAGGGAGCTGTCGGCAGCCGTGGACAGGCTGGAAGGCAGCTGGGTCACGCTCTGGTGTGGGGAGGGGCCCCCGCGCCGCCCGGAGCACCCACCTGTCCAGGACGGTGCTGGAGCCGGCCAGGCTGTCCAGGCGCTCCGGCAGCGGGAGCAAGGGCTTCCCCTTGATCTTCCCGCCCATCACGAACATCTCGTTCTTCAGCCGGTGGGCTTGTCGCACCACGTCGTCCACCACCACCCGGGGCCACCCCGCCACGTTCTCCTCGCTCAGGAGCAGCGGGTGGACCACCTGGGGGGAGACGGCTCGTCGGGGCGCCCGGCCGGCACCGTGGCTCCTGCGGCAGCAAGGGGGCAGCACGCGGCGGCCGCGACGACCCCCCGGCTCTGGGGCCGGACTCACCACTTAGGAGGGCTTTGGGCGGGCAACACCGTTAGCAGGAATGTTTATAGGACGTTTGAGCGAAATCCACCTGGTGAGACTCACCGAGCCGGCGCGGAGGAGGCGACCCCGGTGCCCGCAGGACCCACCTCCTCCACCACGGCGATGAGCTGCTCCACCGGCGCGGGGCTGATGTCGCCCACCAGCAGCCCGGCCTCGCAGTTGTCGCGGGTGATGTTCTCCCGCTTCCTCTTGACGAAGTAGACGCCTTTGCCCTTGAGGGCGGGCGGGAAGCAGCCGGCCGGCAGCAGCTGCCCCGCGGGGCTCAGCGCCAGCACGAGCTCCAGCGCGTCCGGCTTCTCGAAGAACTCGGTCAGGGCGGCCGCCGCCTCCTCGCTGCCCACGAACTTGGGCCACTTGTCCGGCTTCAGCCGCAGCAGCGGCGTTACGAAGCGCTCCATGAAGTCGTGCCGCTTGTCCGGCGTCGCCATCCTGCCTGCGCCACGCCGTGCCGGGACGGCCGCGCTGCCGGGTGGGAAGGGGCGGAGGCGTCGCTCAGCCGGGGATAACTGGCACCGTCAGCTCCGGACCTTGGCGCCGGCTGCGCCCTCCTCGCCGCCCGGCCCCTTCTCCATCCTTTCCGTGCGCTGCAGCCTCGCAGGGAGCCGGCTGGAGCGTCCCTGCCCAGCCCCACTGCCCCCAGCCCTCCCCGTCATCCCCCAACCTGCCCCATCGCCCCCTGCACCTGCCCCATGGTCCCCAGCCCCATCGCCCCTCTGCCCCATGGTCTCCTGTCCCGTCACCCCCTGCCAGCCTGCCCCATCCCATCCTGCCCTATTGCCCCACCACACCTGCCCCATCCCATCCTGCCCTATCACCCCCAGCCCCATCACCCCCAACAGGCACCGACCACCGTCCGCAGCCCAACCGACTCCAGCCGACAGCCGCAGCCAACTGCCGCAGAACCACGGAGCAACCGCTGCGGAACCCAGGTGCAACTGCCACGGTGGGGCCGGAGCTCCGGCCCTCGCCTCCCACCCAGGCTCGGCATCGCCGCTCCCCTCGTGCCAGGCAGGCGGCCGCGTCCCCCTCCCCTGAGCCCCACCGCCCCGGCGAGACGCGGGACGGCAGCGTCCCGGCAGCCCCGTCCCCGCGCAGGGTGGGCCGCGGCCGCAGAGCTGCCCCGAGGGCGCCCAGCCCGGCCCGGCCCCGCACGCAGAGACCACACGAGGGCCGAGGCTGAGCGCAGGTTCGGTGTTTATTTGCTGCAGATCCTCAGTACTAGTTTACAAGGCCGTGGCAAAAAAAAAAAAAAAGTTAGAATCAGAATAAAAAATTCCTGCCACACCGCCACCCTCCCGGAGAGAGGTCTCTGCACGGAACAACGCCGACATACAAAATAATCTAAAAGGAGAAAACTATACAGAAATATTTACACCTCTGATAAATAGACTAATACTGATCCAGGCGCCTCTCTCCAGGCCTGTGCGCGGCGGCGGGGGGAGCGGGACGGGACGCGGGTGTTGGCACGGGCAGCGGTGAGGCTCCAGCCCCGGCTCCCTGTGGAGCCGCCCGGGGCCGGGGCCAGGCCGGTCTCCCCTCGCGGAGAGCAGTCGTCYCAGCGCGGGCTGCGGCCGCATCCCACCGCTCGCCAACGGGGCTCGTGCCGGAGGCGAGATGGTGGCCAGCCCCGGCCGCGGGGAGCGCTGCCCCCGGGAGCGCGTGCCGGCAGCGCCCAGCCAGGGCCCTCATCTGGGTGCTGYCCCTTGCACCCCGCGGTGCCCGGGCAGCGCCGGTGCACGCCGAGGCGGTGACAAGCTCCGGCCCCAAACCCGCRGCACTGTGCCGCTCGGCACGTCCCCCGGCGCGGGGCACGGGTGGGACGGGAGCCTGGGACGGACCMGGCCCGCTACAACGAGGGCCAGGAGCGGTGCCCGCGCAGGGCCGCTTCCCCAGCCACCCTGTGCCCAGCGCCCGTCACCCCCCCGAAACCGCCGGCCGCGCAGACCCGGGACGGGGCAGGATGCCCCAAGTGCTCCAGGACCAAGTGCTGGGGGGGAGCCCGGCACGGGGCTCCCCGCGCTGCCTCCCGACCCCTGGAGCGTGCCTTCCTCCTGTGCGGTGCTGCCTTGGGCATCCAGACCAGGAAGGACACCTAACGTGCCCCCCGCCCGGCTCCAGCATTGCCCCCCGGCCCCGGCCAGGCCGAGCAAGGCGGGAGGACGGCACTCGCCCCCGGCCCTTCCCACGCGCAGACGAGCCCCGTGCAGACCGGGGGCGAGCGCCGGGGCTCCCTGCGTGCAGGGACCTCCCAGCTTGAGCCCTGCTCACGCCTACGGGGAGGCTGCTCTGCCCGCGAAGATGATGTCCTGGGGACGAGGCAGTTGCGGCATGGGGGGGGGCCAGACCCACCGAGCTGCCCGTGCCCCCGCGGTAAGGAAACTGCGAAGCTGAAGCTAGGTCCTGGGTGCGGAGGGCCAGGCTGCAGGGAGGCCCCAGTCCCGCAGTGGGCTTGCTCCGTCTCCGGATGCTCACGCTGCCAGGGACACGCCGGTCTTGCAGGGCCAGCAAAGGCTGCTAGTGTCTCTTCGTGGAGGACACCTTCTTCTTCCTGGCAGCCAGCATCTCRTAGAAAGGGTCCCTGCTGATCGCTGCCCTGGCAGAGAGAACGAGGGCCGCGTTAGCCGCGCAGCCAGCTGCAAGCAGCTCATCCTGGTGCGGGGCCGGGGGCAGGTCCCTCCGTGCCCCCGGGGACGGAGAGCCGCCGCTTCCCCCCTCCTCTCCCGCAGCCCAGGGGAGCACTGCCCTCCCGAGCGCGGGGAGGGCGGCAGCCGGGTCCTCTCCGCTCCCCGCCGGCCCCCGGCCCAGCACTCACTTGATGCACTTGATCCACTCCTCCTTCTCCTCGGGGGTGGGCGCGGAGATCCGGTACACCGTGTGGTTGCCTTCCACCACCCGCCCGTCCGCCTCCGTCTTGCAGGCCTTGATCACCTGGTCCTTGTTGTCGGGGATGTAGAGCTCGAAGCAGTTCTGGGGAGGGAGGAGACGTTTCAGAGACGGCCGCTGCCCTCCCAAAAGGGGACGAGGCACGAGCACGGGGGCTGTGGGCGCTCCCCTGGCGGAGGCACCCCCAACACCTGAATGGGGATGGACTTGCTGCGACCGTCACCCACTGCCCTGCGGCCCCAAGAAACATGCCGGTACCAAGCCGGGATGCCGAGGCAGGCGGCCCCGGCCCGAGTCCTGCCTCCCGGGTGCCGGCCTTGGGGCTGCACCCTCCCCCCGGCGCTCCCTTCTCCGCCACCCCGAGCTCCTGCCACCACCGAAGCACCAGGAGACGCGCCCCCCCCCCGCCCGGGGGCCCTGCGGGGCACTCACCGGCTTCTTGGAGTCCTCCACCTCGCGGATGCTCAAGTTCTCCAGGGGGATGATGCCCCGGGGCTCTTTATCCTGATGGGGCCAAGCAGGGAAGGGGGGCTTTAGCTGCAAGAGCCCCTCTCCCCGCACAGCCCCGTAGTGCTGCCCGGCCCCCGAGGTCTGCATCCCGCACCCCCGCGGTTGCTGGCACCCCAGTGCGCCGGGAGGCGTGCGGCCAGCCCTGCAGCCGCGCGGACCCACGGCGTCCCTCCCGTCCCAGCTCGGCGCGCCTCCRCCCCGGGGCCACTGACCGTCGTGTACTCGAAGTAGTACAGGCAGTTATCGGTGAGGATGAACCAGCGTCGCTTCCACGTCTTCACCCTGCCGCCTGGGAGCAGAGAGAGGCGGGTTGGGCGCAGCCCCCGGCGCTGCGGGGCCCCTCGGCGCGCRCGGGGCGGGAAGCGCGCGGGCACATGTAGGCTATGGCAGAGCTGGAGCCCACGACAAGGACACACAGGACAAACAAGCATCCGGGCGCCGGGCGCAAGCAGAGGCAGCCAGCCCCGCGGGCGCCCGCGCAGGCGCCGGGCGGCAGCAGCAGCAGCAGCAGCAGGCAGCACAAACCACGCCGGACAGGGCACGAGCAAGAGCGGAAAGCAGACGGATGAGGATGGAGGCGGAGGATGGCGGGAGGGCAGGGCTGGGCTGGGTGCGCTGAGCCGTTTTCCACCGAAAACGCTGATTCACCAGAAGCGAGAGYGCTTCGAGGAAGCGCGTCAGCACGGTCAGAGGGACGTGCAGCGAGTCGGCCTCGCAGCCAGGCAGCGCGGGGCTTTCTGTTTTGCAGCAACCGCTCCGGCTGGCGCCGGGCTCGGGGATGTTCGGTTTGAGGAAGTTACGTGGCTGCTCCCCCAAAAGGAGAAGCTGCTGCTCTCCCGGGCTCAGGGGCTGCTCCGGCAGCCGGGGGTGCCGTGACCGCAGGGAGAGCCCGGCTCCTGCTCCAGCACCCTGGCACGCTGCGGCTCTGGCGTCGGAGCGGGCGGGTGGCAGGAGGGGGCAGCATGGGCACACAAGCACCGCGGGCGTGCTGGGGAGAACGGGCTCCTCTCCCCCAGCCCAGCCGGGCTGCAATAAAAGCAGACCCCTCTGCAAAGCCCCCACGCCTCCTTACTGCCCCCTTAGCCGGGAAAGGCTCCGCACCCCAATCCCTAACGCCAGAGCCAGGGGGTGCCAGCATTTCCTAGGACAAAAAGGCCTTGCACCTCCCTGGAGCCAAGCAGCCCTTCCCATCCAAAAACCCAAAGAGGGTGCGACCCTCTCCAGCCCTGCGGCGCCGTGCCCACCCTCCGCAGCCCACGTCGGGCTCCGGCTCCCCCAGCCCTCGCCCAGGGCGGCGGGTGGGAAGAGGCCGCCAGGCGCCCGGCTGCGCAGGGAGCTCAGGGCAGGCAGGGCCTCCCGCGGCGCAGGGCTGCCGTGGGGCTGGCCCCAGAGCCGTGTGGCGCCCGCGAGCCGGCACAGCCCCGCTGACCGTGCCTGCCGGCCTGGCTCGGCTCAGCTCGACCCCCCGGACCCGCAGGAGGGCAGCGCCGCAAAGGGGCAGCCCACGCGGACGGCTCCCATCCGTGCCCCRCGCTCCTCCGCGCTGCACCCAGCCACCTCCAGGCACGCGGCGTGCCCGGCGCACGGGGGCTGGGGGCCCTTCCCGCGGACACCCCAAAACGCGCCCCAGCCGGGCCCCGTCCCCTTGCAGCGCCGGAGGCGAAGACCCCGCAGGGCCGAGCCGCTGCACACGCAGGGCGAAGCACAGAGGCGGCCGTGGCCTGGCCTCGGCCCCCGCGCGCGGGGAGCGTCCCGTGGGGCCGGGGCGGCTGAGGGGGCCGGCGGGCCTCGGGGAGCGTTCGGCGTCGAGGGAGCCCCACCAGCCAGCGTCCCTGCCCTGGGCGGCCGCGKGGAGCGGGGCTGCTCCCCTCCGGCAGGCGAGGTCCCCGGGGCGGTGCGGTTGGTTAGCAGCAGCAGCAATGAGACTAATCACCAGCAATTAAAAACGGAAAGGAAAGAAATCAATGAAGCTCCAGCAGTGTGAGCAGAGCGGGGGGAGAGGGGTACGTACCTCCTGGAGTTGGGGGAAGGAAAGGAAGAGCCAAAATCATGGAAACATACAAATGAGGGAGAAAAGAAAATTAAAAAAAAAAGGAAAAAAAAAAAAAGGAAAGAGGGGTACGTACCTCCTGGAGTTGGGGGAAGGAAAGGAAGAGCCAAAATCATGGAAACATACAAATGAGGGAGAAAAGAAAATTAAAAAAAAAAGGAAAAAAAAAAAAAGGAAACCCCAAAGAACTCAACCCCCCTCGCCCCGCGCAGAGGCCGCGTGTGTGTCAGCAGGGTGGGACGGCAGCGGGGAAGCCGTGAGGGGCCTGCCGGGGCGGCCGACGCGGCCTGGCTCGCTGTGGCTTTGCGGGACTGGCCTCCCCTCTGCGGGGGCACGGGGCGGAGGGCGCAGCCCTCGCTGCCCTGGCCGGGCCTGGGGACGGAGGGAGGCCCAACGCTCCCGACTGCGGAGCCCTTCGCTCGGCACGTCCCCCTCGCCGCCCCRTTAGGGGGCTGGAGCCGAGGCAGCCGTGAGCGCAGGGATGCTCCGACGTCCTCTCCGACCTCCCCAGCTGCAAACAGCCCTGGCACGGKTGGGAGATGACCTGCCCTTGCACTAGTCCCTTCTGCCAAGCGAGCGCTGGCTGGCTCAGGGCCGGGAGAGGCAGGTCTGGGGCTCTCCAGGGCCCCCCACGTCCTCCCCGCCGCGAGCGGGAGAGGCGGGCGGCTCTTGGTTGAACACCCAGCACAGCCCTGCCTGGCAGCGGGCAGCGCTCTGCTCCAGTCGGAGCATGCGGAGGCATAAGGCCCCTTTCCAGTCCCGAGGGGGTGGCAATACAGCAGAAACACCCCCCAATTAGAGGACGGAGTCCCAACCCTCGCAAGAGCCCCAGGGGAAGGCCACTGCCAGAACCTGCTCCTGCCAGCACCCGCCTCCCTCCCCCTTTCCTCACTCAGCCCAGGCAGAAAATTCCCTAACAGCTGCTGAGATGAGAAGCCACAGGAGCCAAGGCGTGGGGCACGGCTCGTGGTCTGCGGGAGCCGGGGTGCTGCAGTGGGGCCGCGGGGATGCCATGCATGCTGCCTGCATGTGGAGCCGGGATGCGGAGGTGATAATGCTGTGGGAAGGTGAGGCAGGGACCGGTCTGTGGCATGGAAGGGGGACGCACGCAGCCTGGGGGCAGCTCGCCGTTCRCTCCCTGGGGCCTGCTCCAAGAGGACGCGGCTGTGGCTTGGTGACGAGAAGGGCCTCGTGGTCTCTGTGCTCTGACACCAGACCCCGTTACCAGCTCTGCACCCCAGGACTTGCCCATCCTACAGCGGGCAACGCCGGCAGCATCTCCCGGGAAGCCTGCCTGGCCACACCGCGGGGCCTGGTCAGCTGTGGCTCCGGTCCTGCCGACAAGCCCAGGGAAGACGGAGGGCTGCTGGACGTATGGACGCTTTCCCTGTGAGCTGAGCCCATGTCTGCAGCCCCCCGCCCCTCCGCAGAGCCACGCTCCGGAGCTGGGCCGGAAGGCTAGGTGCAGGCAGCCCTGGCGCCTGCTCCYGCTTCCAGGCAGGTGGCTTGCACCCATGGCCCAGCTCCATCCCCAGGGGAGAGTTTGCCCTCCCCAGGCCACATCCTCCCCTCTGCCAGAACTCACCTAGCTTCAGGAGCCAGCCCTCCCGGTCGGGGTTGAAGAAGGTGTGGGTGAGGTCATTGCCGTCATCCTCAGGGATTTTGAAGGGTTCATTCTTGATGCTTTCATAGAGATTCTGATACAAAGACACACGGCATCACCTCTGCTCCTCGGGAGCCCTGCGAGAGGCTGGCTCTGCACCCCAGCCCCCGGCCCTCTGCACCCCGTCCCTCACCCTGAGCAGCTCCTCAGGTAGGTCCCCCCCGTCGTTGATGCCTCGGTTCATGGCAATGAAGCGCTCCGCCGTGGGCTTGTCCTTGACGTTGGGGTTGTGCAGGCTGGTGTTCAGCATGATGATGGCAAAAGAGAGCACGTAGCAGGTGTCTACAGGGACAGAGGGGGAAAGTCAGCTGCAGTGCCGGACGGCTGGGGAGAGGGCGCTGGGGCAGCCCCTCACCTGTGGACTGGAAGACCCCGGGGTTGCACTGGCAGTACCGCTGGGCGAACGCCTCCATCATCCGGTCGATCTTCTGAGCCTCCCCTGGCAGCCGGAAGCTCCACAGGAACTGCCTGCGAACAGCGAGGTGTCACACTGCTTTAGGGGCTCCAGACCCACAAGCCCTCCAGCCCTGCTCACGCTGCTACGTCCCACCACAAGCCCTTCACCCGCCTCCCCAGCCGGGGTGCGGGCGGTGCCGTGCGGGACACGGCTCAGCTCCCTGCCCCTGCCCCAGCGCCTCACTCACCGCAGGGCCTGCACGAGGTTGAGGTCGGTGAACTCGTGCAGCTCCACGAAGGCATGCAGAACTTGGATGTTGAACTCATCCCTGCGGGAACAAAGCCAGGACATGAGGGATGCATGATTAGCCAGTCCTGTGACCGCCGAGCTGCACAAGGGCCCCATCTCTCCCTGCTCTGTCCCAGACTCTGCTCGTTTGTGGGTGGAAAACCTACAGCTATGCCCCGGCCCTAGCCCTGGGCTGGTTTGCACGCACCGGCCTTCTGCAAGTGCCAGCTACAGATCAAATAGCCCACCAGCCAGCCCTGGCACTCAGCAAGGGGCTGGCATGAAAGGCTTGTGTCACAGAAGGCCAGCAGCCCCATGTCCTGCTAGGGACCTGCAGCCAGCCCCAGGCCCTGCCTGTGACCCCGTGCCTGCACTCAGCTGGCAGGGCTGCCCAGGAAGCTCAAAAAGCTGCTGTGTCTCATCTCTCAGGTTGTAACCCCAACCCTGGGACACCCTCGGGAGACCCGTCCCTGGCCCAGCGTACCTCTCACCCAGGTAGTCACCGATGGCTGTCTTGTTGAGGCCCTCCCCCTTGTAGAGGAACTGAGCGATATCCTCGCATGTGTTCTTCAGCAAGTCGTTTTCGATCAGGAACTGGATGCCCTGGAGCAGTGCAAGAGGTGCTGCTCTGGGTCTTGCTGCTGACCCCACCAACCCACTCGCCACCTCCCCAGCCACTGCTCCCGGGCGCTGGCTCTGCCCCCAGCTCAGGGAGACGGCCAGGCGCCGGACCACGAAGCGACCAGAGCCCCCAGCAGTGCCCCATCCCTGGATAGGCCAACGAATGCCTTTTTGACATGGCCCTGTTTGGAGCCTGGTACTCCACTCCCCGCCTGGCATACCCCAGCAGTACCTTCTTGGGATCCATGTTGAACTTCTTTCTGCCCATCGCCACCTGCTTGTTCCTCTGCATGTTTTTCCTGCAAGGCACAAAGCAGCTCTGAGTGCTGAGGAAAGACCTGGCTTCCACCCGCTCCCTCACCCCTCGGGCAGGGCACTGCAGGGAGATGGTCAGTGTGGACACGAAAGTGCACTGAGCTCCTTCCACCGGCCCTGACCCCCCAGCATCGAACCTGGACCCAAACTGCAGTGGGCGAAGGCAGCACACTGCGCTCCACGTCTCTGCCCAGCTCCGTAACAGGCCAGCACGGAGCTGCTGCCAGCCTGCTGGGCCCCAGAGCAAAGGCGCCGCCGAGCCAAACTCACGCCATGCAGAAAGGGGTGCTGGGCACAGAGAACATCCCCACGGGACACCTCTGCATGGGGAGAGGCTGGGCAAGCCCTGGCAGCTCGGCGCGGCGGAGCCCTGGGGAGAGCAGCCTTTATGCCCCAGTGGGGCCAGCGTGAGGGTGATTGGAAATGACGCTGCGAGCCAGCTCCCGTCAGCTCTCAGGCCCCCTAATCCCATGCTGGCACCGCCGGCACCAGCTCAGAAAAACAAAGTCAGACAGTCTCTGTGGCCAGACAGGGGCTGAGGCTTGGAAAAACAGACCTCTGGATGCAGCAATTCAGGCTGGGATCCTGTTACCGCATCAAGGAATTAAGAGCGCCTGGGAACGCCACCCGCACCAGCCTGCGAGGGATGGGGCGCGCTGCTCGGCCTCCCGGCGGCTGCCGCGCCGAGCGGGCAAGCTGGCGCTCAGGGCCAGCATCACTGCAGGGGAAGGGGCTTGGCAGAGGCCCCGGGTCTGCCAGGGACCAGCTGCCGCAGGGGTCCTGCGATGGCAGAGGACTCACCTCTCCTCCGTGGATCCCAGGTTCTCGATCTCATTCGTCACTTCTGCTATCTCATCTTTCAGCCGCTGAGGGAAGAGACGTGCGCTGAGACAGGAGGTGCCTCTCTCCCTCGCAAACCCACCAGCCACCCCCAGCTCTGAAGGCAGTGTGGGGCCCAGGAGCTCCCTCCCCTCCCACATCCAAGAGCATGCAGGATACCCCCATGGACCGGGACTCAACGGAGGCAGGAATGAGCCCAAGGGCACCCTGCAGGCTGGCAATAAGAGCCAGGGATCCGAAGGCCAGGCCTCCCAGCTGTGAGACAGGTGCCCTGGGGCCATTCCCCATCCAGAGGCCCAGACAGACCCTCTTTCCCTCCTGCCCCAAGCACTGCCCTGCGGCTGAACCAGTTCCTGGGGCATTTGGCAGTGAGGGAGCTGGCTGCACCCTTTTGCTAATCCCCCTGCAGCACCACTGTGCAGGAAGGAAGAGATTCAGAGGTTAACAAAATTATCTCCTAATCCCTTTAGATCGTGCCCAGCATATGGCAGTAATTAGCCTCTGTTGCCTTAATCATGGACATGACTGATGAGTGTCCCAGATGAGCATTGACCTCGCAGTCATCAACGCCACCRGGCAAGGCGCAAGGGAGCGCAAAGCCCAGGGCTCTGCAGGGCACGAGGAGAAGCCACTGCTCTCTCTGCCCTGCAGGACAGGCTGGTTGCCAGCCGGGGCCTATGTCCCCTGCAGGGATCCTCTCCCCAGCCTGCCAACCCCGGGCCCTGCAGCAGAGAGCCACCGCTACGAGGAAGCAGGGGGACGGATCACGGGCTCCCTGCAGCAGCTGCTGGAGTCCACCCCATGGGCCCAGCTCTCCCCTCCCCGCATTTCCAGCAGCTCCAATTTTCTGCTCCAGAGATTCCAGGAGAGCATCTGCAGGCTGAGAGGAGCAGCAGAGCTGGCAATGCAGGGGGACAGGAGCAGAAACGGGAGCTAYGGCTGACCCACACCCCAGCTGCAGGGCCTGCTCCTGTAAGGGCTCTGCGGCTCTCCGGCACCCTGCAGCAAGCAGGGCCCAGACCCTTCCAGCTGTTTCCCCATGCTCCCCCCAAGGTCCCGCTCCAGAGGCCAAGCACCAAAAGCCGGGGCTGGGGTAGCC
This sequence comes from Apteryx rowi, assembly GCF_003343035.1. Taxonomy (NCBI): domain Eukaryota; kingdom Metazoa; phylum Chordata; class Aves; order Apterygiformes; family Apterygidae; genus Apteryx; species Apteryx rowi. Next base: position 121,764 of record NW_020450901.1, on the reverse strand, counting down.
CAGCAGTGCGAGTCCCACCAGCAGCGTTCCTGAGGAGGAGGAAGGAGTTGCAGCACACTCAGTTCCCAGCTCAGTACCGTCCCCTGGGCCGAGAGGCGGCTGGCAAACACCGCAGAGGAGAGCCAGAGCCCAGCACGAAGGGAGGAGGGAGCAAAGCAGGGGGTTCCCCACAGCTCCAGCCCTCCGGGCCAGCACATCCTCGGTCTGGGCCATGCAATGAGGCCACAAGGGTCCCACTGAGCAGCCAGCCCCACAGTCCATCCCTTCCCACAACACTCCTGCAAGAGACAGCAACGCGACAGGTACAGGCAGGACAGCCCCGAGCAAGGCAGCCTCTTCCCCCTGGCAGGGCAGAGAACAGCTTGCTAGGCCCTTGAGTGGTTTCTCACCCTCCCCCTTCCCAAGAAGCAGGTAAAAGACCCTGAATGGGGATGCACGTGGTCCTGCCCAGYGACACATGCCACCTCCCATGGAGATAACCCTGAGCAAGAGGCTGCCAAGGCAGGGCAGCCAGGGACAGCATGTACCAGGAGGTCCCGCGATGGCCCACAGCACCCCTACCTGTATGTCAGCCAGCAGCTCCTGCTTGCGGCGACGGATGTTCTCCAGCTCCTGGCACTCCTCCGGGGTCAAGTCACTGGGCACTGAGAGGGGACACAGTCAGGTTAGCACATGCGGCCTGCAGAAACCATCCCTGGTCACAGCCAGGCTGCGAGCCAGGCTCCCCGTGCACGTCCACGCGCTGCCCTCTGCTCTCAGCAGGCAGCCTGGTGCCCATCATGAGTGTGGATGTGGAGCTGCTGGGTCACCGGAGGACGAGGGGCAGCAAACAGCCCCTTCCAGGCCCCRTACAGCAGCGCAGGGGTTGCCAAGTGCCCCTGCCGGCACGCGAGGAATGCAATGGCCACGCGCATTCCTATCGCCAAGCAGCGAGCGGCTGCGGCGCGGCGGGGGAGCGTGCTCCAGCCTGGCACTGCCAGATTCCTGCTGATTCAGCCAGCCGTGGCTGGGGCGCAGGGACTGGCGTGCTGGACAGGCGAGAGGCAGCCCCGAGGCAGCCCCGCCGCCCGCCAGGGCCGGAGCAAGGGAAAGGGCTGCCGAAGCCTGGCTGGCTGCTCTCCCTCGCCACGCACACCCCCGCTCAGCAGGGCGGTGCGATGCAGCCCCCGGGGACCTGCTCCAGCCCTCCCCGGCAGCGCCAGCACTGCAGAAGGCAGYGCTGGAGCTGGGGGAGGAGAAGGGGGATCCAGCCCTGGCAGAGAGCAGCCAGCAGCCCCGAAGGGGCAGCAGTGGGAGTCCGGCACAGGCGGTCTCGAGGAGGGCTGCGAGCTCTGGACACAACAAGGGCCCATTGTACCACCGCCTGGACAAAAAAACCAAACAACAGGGCTGCAGCTTCATGCTGTGCTGTGGCTTTCATGCTGGGGCAGGAGCCTGCAGCTGGGGCAGAAGCCAGGGGCCTGGGCTGGGCAGGAGCCAGGGCAGGAGCCAGGGCAGGAGCAGGGCCCCCCAGCTGGGGCTGGACAGGAGTCCGGGGCAGGAGCCAGAGGCAGAAGCAGGACCCCGAGCTGGGTCTGGGCAGGAGCCCGGGGCAGGAGCATGGGCTGGGGCTGGGCACCAGCAGAAGCCCTGAGCTGGGGCAGGAGCCTGGAGCAGAAGCCCCAAGCTGGGGCTGGGTGGTAGCCTGGGGCAGGAGGAGGGCCCC
>NW_020450901.1:108173-119246 GCF_003343035.1 Apteryx rowi | reverse complement strand
GGGCTGCCCCGCTGCCGGAGCGAGTCCTCGGCATCGGTCCCCGGTTCGGGCCGCGCCCGGGGTCAGCGCCCCCCCCCCTCCCGGGGGAAGCGCCCCGGCTCCCCGGCCGCTGGGAGGTGGCCGGAGGCGGCCGGGAGCTCCTGGCCCATCCTGGCCCCGCGCTGGCCTCTCGCCACCCCGCAAACACTCCTGCCTTTTCGCCTTTGCTGCCTCGCGCTCCCATCCGTCCCGGCCCCGGCGCGGTGCAGCACCGCTGCCCCAGAGCACCACGCGACCGCTCGGGAGCGGCCGCAGCTCACGTAGTCRCACCGCGCTCGGCCATCGCCCTACCACGCCAGGGCAAGCTCCGGAGAGAACCGGCTCCCCGCCCGCCCGAGCAGCCCTCCTCCACAGCTGCTCCCCTCCGGATTCATCCTCCTCGACTGCGGGCAGCGGAGCCGAACGCGCCCTTCCAGACAAAGCTCGCCCGCATCTGTGCGGCGACATTAATACCGCCCTGTGGCTGCGCGCGAGGCAAGGTGCCTCTCTCCCCCACCGACACGTCATCCTGGAAGCTCAGACCCAGGGCTGGCAGGCAGTACGTGCCGGTCTTCCTCCTTCGCTTCCAGCTCACGAGCTCCACAGCTCGCAGGAGAAATTCCTGGTGTTCTCCAGCACGTGACCCCTCGCTCCGCGCAGTTAAGTAGCATCCCATTGCTGTTAATTCCTGTCCCCAAGGTCACCCCGCTACTCCTGCAGCTTTCCCAATCCTTGTCAACAGACTACGCCTCCCAACTCTGTCATCGAGTTTCATTAGCTCACTTGTACTCCCCATCAAGGTCGTTTGTGAAAACACCAAAACAAGGTCCCTCCAGGGAGCAATGCAAGAAGAACCCAGCAGAGGCTTCCCCACGGCCCGGCCTGTACCTGCTGGTCTGTCCTGGCCTTCCCGYGACACAGGTGGACACYCRTCTCCCCCTGCTCCCTGGCCAGTCYGCCGGGGCCAAACACCCTGGGCTTCACCAGGTCCAGCGTGAGCTACCAACCTCCCTGCTCCAAACAGCCGCTGCCGGATGGGAGCCAGGCAGGTCTGCGATGACCCGCGGTTTCCCCTGTCCAAACATTATTTCTTTGCTTCGTCAAGGCCCCAGGTACCATCGCAGCCACAGTACCAGGCACGCGGTCTCTAGGCCGTTGCTTCCCATCTCTGCTCAATTCGCTCTTCCTGCTCACTACCAGCAGGCTCAGACTCACCCAAAGTGCTTCCCACGGGGGCCGTTCCYGAGCCTCTGCTGTCTGGGATGCAGAAGCCCTGTCTCCCTTTTAGATTTACTCACATCCAGCTGACACCATGTCCTTTTGGACCAGCACGGTCCTTAACCAAGCATCATTTGTCCCTGAGCCACTTCTCTCTTCATTTAGGGTCACATGCCTGTGGGGCAATTACGATCAGAAAAACCATATCTCTGAACTCAGCGCTGTTTCCTTGCTCCGCCTGGGTTTTTCTGACGAGCTTCCTCCTTTACAGAAGTCCCCCCTGCGTAAAGGTCAGTGTCACCCTGGAGCTTGCGACACAATCCCTCCCGACCCAGATGGAACACTTCCCAATATCTTTGGCATCAGAAACTAGGAAGTATGAATCAGACCCCCCAAGTCATGGGACCAGCTTAAGAGTTACTTCAAATACTGGGGGCATTGTCCGACTTACCGACGCGTTCAAGTCACTTTCCAGCATTTCTTCCTACCACCGGGGCGCAGAACCATTTTCCAGCAGAAGCGCAGCCCCCCCTTTCCCAGCCGCGGGAACCCAGGGTTCCCGATCCCCGTGCACCAGGTCCCACGCTGCAGCYGCGCTCGTCAGCAAGACGAGGCTTGCTCCAGGAGGGCTGAGCTTAATTACATGGTAGTTGTCAGACGCGAAAAACCCTAAATCCTTGCGCTGCAGTGTGTCACCAGGTGAAATGGAGCCGTCTCCCCTCGCGTGCTTTGGGCCCACGGCTCCAGGGAAAGGCCGGGACGGCAGCCAAGGGAGCCGTCCTCCCGGGACACCCAAGCAGCGTGCGCCGCCGGCACAGTCCCCATCTGTTTCAGCAGACCGTGCAGTGCTCCACGTGGGGCTGTCACAGCTCTGCCAGCGCCGTGTGCCCACACGCAGATACCAACAGTCGCAGGGCATCGCTCCCACATGCGCCCCGAGACCCCGGAGGTGGCGGGGGGCCCTGCTCCCCGAGCTACGCTTGCGCTTGCAGAGCCCCCCATCGACCCCTCGCTAAGGCGCCCGAGCGCTCGGCCCCTCGTCGGGACTGCTCGGCTTGGCGCGCGGGCGGCCGAGCCCCCCACGCTCGGCAGGACCCGGGGGCGGCAGGGGGAGCCGACGGCGACGCTGCGGGGCGGCCCGGGGCCCCCGCAGCCTGGGAGAGCCTCCCCCCGCCAGCCGGCACCGCCGCGGAGGGCAAACGCGCCCTCGTGACACAGGCAGGCCCAGCCGTGTCAGCACCGGCGGAGAGGAAGAGAAACACCAGACGCAGTGTTTTTCTCGGGGAAGGGAAGAGGGTGTTAACCCTTCCCCGGCGGCCCTGCAGCCTGCGGAGCGCCAGGTGCCCGCAAGGCAGGGCGCCTGCTCCCCGCGGCGCCGAGCGGAGCGGAGCCAGCTCCCGACGGGCCAATTCGCCGCATCTCAGCAGCCCGAGCGCAGCAGAAGGCTGGCAGGGGAAGGGGCAAAACACAGACCGTCCCGGCTGCAGCCCCGGCACGAGGGATGGGTGCAGCGACCGGCCGGGCTGCGGGGAGCCGCGCGGGCAGACAGGCCCGGCGCCGCGCTCCTCCTGCGGCGGGAACAGCTGCTGCTGCTGCCGCCGGAGCCACGTCCGGCCCCGAGCAGGGCATGAGGGGACCTAGCCCACGTGCCGGGCTGTCGCGCGCAGGCTGGAGGCTTTCCTGCAYGAGCCGGAGAGCACTGCTGATGGCCTCCAGGACTGCGCACTGTCCACCCCCATCCTCCCCTTGCTGGGGACGGGGAATTGCTGCATCAGGCCCTGAACACCCTGCGCATCGCCACAGGGCAGTAAGGGGCACCGGCAGGATTTGCCCGCCTGTCCCAGGCTCCAGGAGAGGCCGTGCAGGGCAGGGACACGTCCCCCACCGCTGCCGTGCTGAGCACAGAGCCCCGGCGCTCCGCTCGCCTGCGTTCCTGCTCCCCACCCTCCCGCCCCGCGCTGCCGGCTCACGCTGCCGCTCATCCTGGCGCCACAGACCCACGCTGCCCCGTGCCCAGCCCTGGCTGCTGAGCTCCTGCGCCTGCTCACGGACACCCGGGGGGTGGGACCCGGGGCAGCGCCGGGCCCGGCTCCCCACGACGTTGGAGAGGGCCTGAGCCCAGCCCTTCCAGGGAAGCGCCGGGACGCTCCCCACCCCAAGCCATCGAAGCTATGCGTGGCCGGTGACACCTGGGATCACAGCACACAAGGAGCTGGCCTTGCCCGCCTCCGCTGTCCCACTGCGCCGCCCCCTCTCCGGGCCGGACTCACCGCTGCCCTCCGCCCTGAGGACCATCCTGGCAGGCTCCGGCAGGCTGCACCCCCGGGTCCGCTGCCTGCATCCGCGGCGCCCGCCTGCCCGCAGCTCCGGAGAGGTGCTGCYCTTCGGGGCGCGGACACCTGCCCTCCCCGGCGCTTCCCGGAGTGAGTCAGGGCCACGCGGGGCCAATGAGCTCCRGGGCTGAGCCGGGCGTCCTCCCAGCCTCGCCAGGAGCCTGCATCGGCAACTCCCTGCTCCTGCCGCGGCGAGCCCGGGGCCTGCCAGCGCCTTAACTCCTCTGCTCCCGGCCGGCGCCCCCAGCTCCCGCGCGGCAGGGGCGACCGGGGCAGCGAGAGCCCGCAGCCCCACGGCCGGGCTCCCCTCCTTGTCCCGCCTCGGGGTTTCGCCTGTCGTGGGGCAGCCAGAGGCCACGGGGAGGGCAGGAGACGCGTCAGCTCCAATCCCTCCGGACGCGGCGGGGTCCCTGCCTCCCGCTGCCTCACCAACCAGGCAGCCGGCGGGAGCCAGAGCGGCCCGGCCTTTCCTTCCTGCCGCTCGGAAGAGCCTCGCGGGGCTGCCAGGACACAGCTCGCCCCAGCACATCTCAAGCTCGCCGCTCGGACGCCGGGGCCCCCTTCCCTCCCCTCCGCCAGCCCAGCAGACCCCCAGACCCTGCCCGGCACCAGCCGCTGGGCAGGTCCCCTCCCAGCTCCCCCAGCATCTCGCTGCGGAGCTCGTGGCCGGGCTGCTTGTGGGGCGCCAGCCCTGCGGCGCCCCGTGCTCAACGCCTGGCCCACGGCGGTGCCGGCGACGTGGCTCGGCCTGGTCCAGCCTCGCGAGCCGCCCGCTCAGCAGCCGGCGGGCCAGAAAGGCCGTGGGGCCGGGAAGGCCGCGCAGACCGCAAGGACGGAGGAGCGCGGATGGACYGCCGGCAACTGCTGCCCTCTGCAGACTCTGTGGCAGCACACAGAGCTGGACTGACCAGAACCAGAACCAGGACTCGGTCCAGGACTCGGACAGCCCGGCACCAAGCCGCAGGAGCGGCGAGCTCTGAGATGAGCCATGCCCGTGGGAGGTCACTGCCCGGCAGCTCCCCCTCTGCTCCGGGCAGCACCTCTGCACAGATACCGCTGCTCCGTACAGGACCACTGCACGGCGGGGTGCCAGGAGCCAGCTGGGCAGTGCCTGGACCAGGAGCAAACCCTTGGCCCTTGCCTGCCCCACCGTCAGTTGCCTGGAGAGGCCGCAGGAATCTCATCTGCGTTGACTCAGCTAAATCCTGCTCCACCAYATGAGAGATGGGAAAACAGCACCCGGTAATGCCTAGCACCCAAAACACTGTCTGCAGATGGGCCTGTCTCTCCTCGAGATCCCCCCAGAAAGCCAGGGGAAGAAGGGTTTAAAAAAGTCTCAAAACGGTCCTTCAGCCAGAGCCGCGCTTGCAGCCCACCCTCCGGCAGGCCCACGGGCTCTGGCTCGTGCCGTGCTCCCATGGGGAGCCTGGCAGCGCTGGAGGAGCAAAAGCCTCCRGGAAGCACTGTGGTCGGGACGGGACCACGGGGAGACCCCCAGCAGGGCGACCCCGCAGCCCGTGGGGCCGCCGCACAGCCGAAGGGGCTCCGTAGAGGAGCCGGTGCCGGGGCAGCAGTGCGTGGCATTGGCTGCAGGGCACCCGCACCGCCGGGCCCCGCTGCACCCCAGCGCCGACGAGGGGCACGCGGGGCCCCGAGAAACTTCCTGCTCCCGTCTCAGCRCCACCACATCCTGTTTTCACTGCGCTCTGCACATCCTGGGTTGCGTCAGCACTGTCCTTCCCCGCAGACAGCCAAGGTACGTCAGGAGAAGACTTTGGGGACAGGCAGCTCCAGGAAAGACCCTGCCAGGCAGCCAGGCCCAGTGGGGGCATCCAGGGCCCTCACGCTGCTTCCAGCTGCAGGGAGCAGCGGGGCCCCGTCACCTCCGTGCCGCTGCTGGGACGGCTGCGGGGTGCACGGTGCTGCAGGCAAGCGCCGGCACGGCCGCGCTCCCCCAGCTGACGACGTGGCTGCAGAGAGCCGCAGTCAATCCCGGCGCGGCCGTGCCCTTCCGCAGCCCCRCGGCTGCACGGCTCAGGCCCACGCGCGCCTCGCCGCCTCTCTGCACCAGCCCCTRGCACTTATTTCCTGCGCTCAGCCTGGAGACCGAGCCGTAGCCTGCTGCTCGGCCACATCCACCAGCACAGACGCAGGACCGGCAGGAGGTGGTCTCACACCCCCAGATCTCACGTTAGAGCCGCCCTCGCCGGTCCCACGCTTGAGGAGCAGGAACCCACAGGCATCAGCAGTTCCCACGAGCTGCCAGCCCGAGAAGGCAGCCCCAGCGCGCAGCAGCAGCGAGGGCTGCTAAGCAGCGACCCACCGCCCAAGGCAGGGCTCGGGGCGGGGGGCGAGGAGCTGGGACAGGACGCRCCACGGCCACGCACGCCTGCCGAGCCGCGCCGGGCTGCTCTTGCACTGCCGGCGGCTGCTGCCGGCTCCCGAACACCCTTCGCCCCAGCAAGGCGCTTGGCACCGGTGCCGGGGCAGCGCCGAGCGAGGCAGCCCCGCGCCCAGCCATCGGCCCTCCTCCCGAGGGCRAGAGCCATACGGAGCCGGAGCCGCGGGCACCACCACGTCTCCCTGGGGAGCCAGGGATCCTGCACGGAGCGGAGGGGAGGGAAGGGGACGAAGCGCCTACCTGCCTTGGCGGCCACAGAGGGGCACAGGAAGGCCTGGAAGCTCGAGGCGCAGAGCTCGCTGACCGTCCCCATGCTGCGGAGGCTGCGGGGATCCTGCGCAGGAGGCTGCTGGCTCCAACCGCGCAGGACGGAGCAGGAGGCAGGAGCAGGCAGAGGCCTGGCAGGCACCCGCCGCGCTYGGCGGCCCCCAGCCTGCCGGCGCGGAGCCCGAGCAGCAGGATCCCTGGTGCCGGGGGCTCCCCAGGCAGCGGCGGACGCCTCCTCGCGCTGGGCAAGGGGAGGCACGCAGGGAGAGACGGAGGATTCCCCGCTCCGGCTGGAGCAGGAGGAACGAGACTCTGGCAACTGGAAGCTCCCAGCCGAAGGAGCCCACGCGCCAGCCCCAGCCAATCCCAGCTCCCTGCCTGAAAACGAATCCACTTGGCGCTCCTGCAGCCGTGGCCCGGGCAGCTCAAAGCCACTTGGAGGACAATTAGTTTGGGAACTTCCCTCCGCGCCCCCCGGCTCGCGGGCGCTCTGCCCCGCTGCCAGCCCCCTCGCCCCCACGGGTGGCCGGCAGCGGGATATTTTTAGAGCGGTTTTATCCCTCCGTATTAGGGATTTAAGCATCGAGCGAGCCGGCRGTTGCATAGCAACCATCGCTGCATAAAAGGAAGGTGCATAAAAAGGCACAAGGCGGGCCAAGGCGATGAGCGGGGAGCAGGGGGATGGGGCGCCGCCGCGGGCTCTGCGGGGCGCGGGGCCGGGACGCGCACCGCGCGGCCGCTCCCCGGCGCAGCCCCGACGGGCTCGGCCTGCCCCGGCAGGCGCGTCCCGCGCGGGCAGGCCTGCTTCGCCTTTTGCCGGCCCCCGGGGCGAAGCAGATCGGGCGGCTCCGTGCCGGGGCGCGAGGCGGCTGTGCCGCCCCGGAGCCGGCCGCGCTGCGGCTGCAGGAGCTTTCGGCTCCGCTCGCGGTCCCAGGGCGGCCGAGGTGCTCCCGCAGCAGGGATTTGGGTGGCTCGCGGCAGGACTGCCCGAAGCCAGCATCCGCTGCCTGCACGGGGGCTCGGGGCCGGCCCGGAGAGGCGGAAGCAGGGCACAGCAGGCGCCCGCGTCCCCCAACCTGCCAAGCACCCGCGGGCGCCCGAGCTAGCCCAAACCGGACAGACAGCCTTTCCTCTCCAAGCGGGAGCAGTTCCGCAGCGCAGGGCACGGCCGTGAGTAACAAGCCCCAGAGCTTGTCGGGGCACGAGGCAGAGCGCTGCGGACGGCCCCGCCGACGGCTCCCGGCTGCAGGGAGCTGGTGAGCGCTGCAGGCCCGGGTCGACGGGCTGCGCGGCGCTCCGGGAAGCGGGAGCCGCTGCAGGAGAGACGGGGCAGAGCGGAAGGGCCAGCCAGGGCAGCTCCGCAGGAAGCCGCCGGAGCGGGACTGCGGCGCGGGGCCCCGCGGCACGCGGCCTCCGCGCTGACCCGGAGGAAAGGCGGAGGTTAATGGCTGCTCCCCGGAGGCCGCGCGGCGCTCTCCGGCTTACGTGACCGACCTCCTGGTTTCCGCGCGCCTTCCCCTTCCCCAGAGGCCCCCGCGGCCGTCGCCACATCACCGAGCGGCGGCTTTCGGCAGCGCCGGCGACCGGGGGGCGAAAGGGCCGCGGGAGAGGAGCCGCGGCAAGGCGGAGCCGGGCGCCGAGCGGCCGCAAGCAGCAACAAAGGCGTCCCTGTGCGGTCGCGGACGCTCCAGCTGGTTTCAAGCAGGGCCAATTAGTATTTCCCAGGCAGAGAGAGCCAGGCACACGGCACGGCACCTCCCCACGCGGGGCCCTGGCTCGTTCCTCAAGCCCTGCCTGCAGAGCAGCATTTGGAAACGTCCCCGGTGTCACGCTAACAGCAGCGCCGGCTCCAGGCCCCCATCCTCCAGCCCGTCGGAAAACCGGGCTCTGAAAAACAAGCCCCCCTCCCGCAGGCTACGTTTCCCTCCCTCCGGCCCAGACCGAGCACCGCGGATGTGCCCAAAGCCGCAGACGGCCCGAAACAACAGCTCTGAGACACGCGGGCCCCGCTTGCGCCCGTGACGTGTAATTACAGAGTCAGCAATGCAGCTTATCTGCGCTCCCAAACACTGATTTGGGCAGAGGAGCCGGCTAATGGCCTCTCCCGCGGTGCTCCGCTCCCAGGAGCCGCCTGCGGCCCGTCGTGCTTCCTAGCGGGGACCTGCCATGTCCAGGTGGTGCAGGGCAGAGCCGCATCCCCGCGCCGCTCGGCTTCATTCACCGGGAAGCCCCGGCACGCTGACGGGTCCTGCTCGGGGACGTGTCCCAGCTCACCCTGCGCCGCGCCGGGGAAGGGCCTGGATGGATCTTCCCGTTTCCCTGGCGCCGGTGCAAGAACTAGGTAGGGAGAGCAAACGGATGCTTTGCCGGCAGCACGCATGGGCCCAGCGCCCTGCCGGCACCGCGCCGGGGCTCCCTGCTCCCCATCCCAGCGGCGTCTCCCACGACCCGCGGTGCCTCGCCAGGCGCGCGGTCACACAAGCTGCAGGCGCTGGGCTGCCTCCAAAAAGCCCCGCTGAACCAGCGCCAAGGGACGTGCTGGGGCCTGCCTAGCCCTCCGGGAAACGGCTCTGCAAGCCGGCAGCAAGGAGAGGAGCATGGCTGGTGCGGAGAGGCGTGGGGAAGCCCCTGCCCTCCGCCAGCCGGGGATCCTGTTATCCTGCCCTGCTTTTGGCAACCCCCAGCACCTTGCACCACTCCTGGCGCCGACCCCCCGCCCCGGACAGCAAGGCCTCCCAAGCACAAGCCGCTTTGCAGCAGGCTGCATCAGCCCCGCTTAGAGAAATGCCTTAATCCCCCAGCCCAGAATGAACAGTAATCCCTCGGGTGCAGCAGGATTACCGCCGCTGCCCAGTCCCCCTCGCCCCAAGGCCTCAGGGCCAGCCCTGAGCCGAGACGGGACCCAGCTCAGGACACCGGTGCCAACGGAGCCAGGATGGGATCAGGCTGCTCACCAGCGCCGCCACTTCCCCGGCCTGGGCGATTCCTTGCCAAGACACCTCCTTCTGCCAGCGTTCCTGCCGGACACTGCAGTGTCTCCCAAGGCCCCCACGGAGCCTCGCCGGCCCCAATGCGTTCGCCACCTGCTATCCCACCGCTTCGCCTGCTCCAACCCAGGGATGGTGCCGGTTCTCAGCAGGGGGGATGCTGAGAAGGGGGTGGAAGCGGAGCCCTTTGCCCCGGCAGGGAGAAGGTGGAGAGCCCACATCTGTGCCGGCAGCTGCTTACCCAGGGATTTGCCCTCTGCTGAGGCAGGCGGCTGGAGAGAGGTCGCGTACCGTGCAGGCGGCGAGGCAGAAACCCGCGTCAGCAGAACCCCACCAACAAGAGCCTACCCCGAGGGTTCCCACCACGTCAAGAGGTGCAAAACCAACAGAGCTCAGGGGCTTTGGGACACCGCTGGGATCTGCTAGGGAAGCTGCAAACCGCGACGCCCCGCTTGGCATTGGGGAGATGAGCAGTGTGGGCTTGGAGGTAGCTGTGCTGCCCATCCTGTACACCACCCTGGGGCCCAAGCAGCTGGGCTAGCAGGCAATTTCTGATGCTGAAGAATGACCCAGGTCATCCTGCAGCCAATTCCAGGAAAAACCGAGAGGCTGCTCTCAGGATCCTTCCCTGCAGCGCTCTCCAGCTAATGGGCTGCTTTTAATGCCTGTGCAGACAGGCACCTCGGGACAGCTGTGCGCCCAGAGAGCCAAGTGTTTATACCTTATCTCAAACAGCAACTCCACCACCGAATGCAGCCGCTTCTAGGGCGGGACACAGCAGCCTCCTAATCTGCATTACACAACCGCTTCGGGCAGGAAGAGCAGCCCATGAGCCAGCGCAGGCCACAGGCCCGAACCGCCATCTCCGAGCCCGAGCAGGGCCCGGGGTGACCTCAGCTCCCAGAAGAACCATCGCCAGCGCAGCCCAGAGCACCAGGACCTGGATTCAGAGGACTCATCCGAACGGCCCCGTCTAATCAGTCCCCAGCAGCCTCCAGCCTCCCCCTCCACAAAGCCCTCGCTCAAAGAAAATTCACCTGCCAGCCCACTCGAGCCTTTCCCATCTAGGCACGCGTGCTGCCTCCTCACCCGGCCCTGCTCTTTGACGCTGGGAGGGAACGTGCTGCAGGCAGAGAGGATGGAGGACGGCTGGGGAAACGACGGAGGCGCATGCAAGCAAGGGAGCCCGCAGCCCCCTGCGCCCGCTCGCCCTGCTCTGCCCCGTGGGATCCTGCCGCCTCGGGAGCGGACCGTGCCGCCCCTCTGCAACGGCGCGCAGACGTTTAACAGATGCCATGCAACGCGAACCCGGCTCCCGCCCCGGGCAGGCCCGCGGGGACCTGCTGCGGCCTGAATTCAGGCTGCTCAGAGGCAGCAGCTGCATACAAAGCGTGAGCGGCGGCGAGACGGCACGCAAGAAGCAGCTCCCCGCCGCCCAGCAGGGCGGCGCGACCAGCAGCGGGGTTTTCCCCGCAGCTCACTGGCCAGGGAAGCGATGCATAGTGCTCACCGCCCCGGGACGTGGGTCGAGGCACCGGGCTGGGGAGAAAACCCCGGTGAAAGGAAAGCGGCAGCTCCTGCAGTGAAGCGAGGGGCGCGAGGGCAGCCTTGCTCCCCAGGACAGAGCCCCAGCGCTACCAGCCCTGAACACAGGCGCCCGAGAGCCTCCTCGCGGCCTGCTGACGCTGCCGGCTGCTGCGCCCGCAGCTCTCGGTTTCGGTAGTCATTTCCTCGCCGGCGCTTCCTCGGCCGCCCCCAGGCTCCTCGCCCTGCTGCACCTGCGCCGGCCCCGCTGCTGGCAGGGAAGCAGTGGGCACGGACGAGGCCCCGACCTGCCACCGGGCCCCGG
>NW_020450901.1:95357-107291 GCF_003343035.1 Apteryx rowi | reverse complement strand
CCGTTGCTTTATTGCACCGCGATCTCGGCAGCAAGCRGGGTCGGTGCCCGGGCGCAGCTCGGTGCCCTGCGGGCCCCACTCCCCCCAGCGCAGGGGAAGACACGGGCATGGGGGCACCGGGCAGCCCCCCCTCTCCCCCGCTGGGGTGACACAGATGCACCTCCCCACCCTGTCCCGTAGTTGCCATAGGGCTTGTCAGCGTGTACATAGCAGAGATAATGAAGCGATGCTGCTGCAGCCTGCGCCCCGCGGTGCTGGGGGGTGGGGGGCAGCAGGCTGGAGCAGGGGTGCAGAGCAGCACAGGGGTGCGGGGAGCAACGGGGTGCAGAGGGAGAGCAGGGCCCGGCCAGCAGAAGACTGAAGGGCTGCACYGCACCTCGGGGTAGGCAGCAGCAGGGGCTGCGCACGGTGCTGTACAAGGCAGGCACATCATCAGCAAGGGGAGGGCAGTACCCCAGAGCATGAGCCCAGCAGCAGCAGACGGCCCCTGCTCCTGCTCCCAGAGCCCCAGGACTGCAGGGGCAAGCTCTGCTCCCCTTCCTGCCCCCCCCCCCCAATCCCCAGGAGAGCCAGGCTGGCTGAGGCATCCCCATGCTGCACACTGTGCCGGACAGAGCAGCACAGGGACAAGAAGGGGCCCAGGAGAAGGGCAGGGTGAAGACAGGGGGTTGGAGCATCCCTTGGCAAGAAGCAGCTCCAGCACTGGGGAAGAGCCCCATGACAGGGTGCCCAGGAGGGACTAACGGCAGCACAACGTTCCCACCATGCAAGCCAGGGCCAGCGTCCCCTTCCCCGCAAGGCAAGCAGATGCCACTGATCACTTGAGTGAGCAGTGACTATTTGCAGGCACTTTCCACTACAGCCCCCCAGAGCCTCGAACCCCAGAATGAGCATAGCTGGGAGAAGGGCTGCCGAAATAGCAGCCTTGACAGGAGAGGGAGCTGCAAATCCTACCTCATCTCTGCAAGCCTGTGCAAAGCTCGAGACCTGACAGATGGCAAGGACGGAAGGAGCGCTGGCAGCTCCGAGCCAGAGCCAGCGCTTGCMGGCAGCGCAGGGGGAAGAGCCCCAGCACCCAGCTCAGGGCAGGGGAGAGAGTGCCCCTCACCCTTGGGGCTCGACAGGCTCTTCCCAGCTACTGCTGAGGGTAAGAAGAGGTGGAGGGAAGCACCCACATTCCACCGGAACCCTGTGGATCTGGAAGGACAGCAGTTCCCAAAGAGGGGAACACAGAAGACTTCAAACACTTCAGCCACGTGGCTCAGCCCTGGCACAGTATACAGCGCCCAGGGCTGCGAGCCCTGCAGACACACTCGGACACCCGCAAGCGTCGTCCTTCCCCACAGAGGCACCTGTCCCACACCAGAGTGGGGAATACGGCATGGGGGGGCAGGCAGCCCCTCTGCTCCCTTCCTCAGTAGGACGCTGGACACCAACAGCTCTAAGGAACACCGTTCCTCATATGGTCCTTGACCCAGGACTGCTCCGTTCACTCCTGATGGCAGGATGCCTGGGATGAAAGGAGCAGTATTAGCACCCGGAAAAGGCACCTGCCCCTCTCCCAACCCCTCCAGAGTCACTCACCCTCAGAGCCGATAGCTCAGACTGGCCACCTTGGCAGGATGCGTCACAGACCAGAAGTTGCGCTTGCTCTGCAGCTGCTGGAAAGCGTTGAAGTGTCTCCTTCGCTCCCGCTTCAGTTTTTTACACTTTTTCACCTGTGCAGAGTCAGGAAGACTCCCAGGGTCAGGAAACAATGTATTCCCCTGCCCTCCCACACCAGTCCGATCCCCCAACACAGCAAGCACTCACCTTTCCTCTGTCAAACTCCTCATCCCATTCATCAATGACTGTCTCATTTCGGGCCCAAGTTGCGTCCCGAACAGCATCCTGGCTGACAGCTGAGATCTCGCCATCCCAGGTCAAAACTACAAAGCAGAGCCATCAGCAGAGACCACTGGGCTGTGCTCCTCCACTTTCCTGTTTCACCAGCCCCCCAGCTGAGCAGGACCCACACCCCCAGGCTAGAAAGGCTGCTGGAGTCCGTCACCTCAGCACTCGACTCCACAGCACCTCCAAAAGCCCCTTAGCTGGGTGCCTCTGGCTGGCTCCTGGGAGCTCCCTGCTGCAGCCTCTGCTAGTACTTGGCTGGGAAGCTCAGGCCCATGGCAGCTCTGCCCCATGTCTGGGGCTCAAGGCAGCGGGGAGCCATCAACTACGCTCCTGCCAGCCTGCTTGCCCACCCCGGCGAGCATTACCTTGTTTTCCATAAGCCTTGTCCAAGGAGTTCCTGAGCAGTTCCTTCACCACGTTGGACTCTTCCTGGCTCCTGTGTCCGGGCTCTAGGCTCAGGGCAGTTGAGCAGTGCTTGTACCCATCTTTGACCTGGCTGTCCCAGCCACACGTTGCCACTGCAGAAACAGGAGTGGGTGAGGACAAGTTGGAGGGAGCAGAAGGATTTTCTATACTGTGCAATCCCTAAAACAGATCTCATCCCGAGAGACACTGTCAGGCATAAAGAGATATCCTTGAGCTCCAAGTCCAGACCAACAGCAGCAGGGTGTCTGGGCAAACTGTCTGGGCAAACTGTGGCCTGTCCTAGGCAGTGGGACTGGGGGTAGATCTTCACTCCTAGAGAGGGGCCCATCGCCAAGAGCTTGGAGAGGAACACACCCTCATGCAGAGCACAGCCTGGCAATGCTCCTGCGATGCCATAAACACCATGCAGAACTTGCAGAAGACTGGCTGAGGGCAGGGGTCAAGAAGACAGGCACTGACAGGTAATTTTGGGGATCGGCAGCCACCAGGACCTGGACACTGGTGTTCTGGCCGGCTCTGTGGGCAGACAAGCAGCCTGGCAGCAGGAGAGGCCGTGCCGCGGCAGGAGCACAAGGGCAGAGAGGTGCCGAGGCCGTACCTGGAGTGCCGTCTCTGGCATGGGAGCCGTTCGCAGCAGGCTGCTCCGCGGCTGGGCTGCTGAGGCTTTCCCTTCGCTTGCGCTTCCGGTGCTCGCTCTCTCCAGCCCCAGTTTCCAAGCTTGGCTGCTGCTTTGCCCTCCAGGGCTCCGTTTCAGCTCTCCTGAAGCTAGAGAAATCAGCAGGGGTTAACCYAGCCCAGCAGGACCAGAGAAAGGCTAGAGTGTGACCTCCCCGCAGGGCAATGCGAGGCACCCAGTCTCTATGGGAAGGACCCAGGGGAACCCATAGCCTAGCAGCAGTCCTGCTGCGCTGCACACGGGGAGGGCAGCAGAGCCAACAGGGACAGGCGAAACCACCTCCAGCAGGCCAACGCTTTAGCTGGCATCACTGCCTGGTGGAGCAAGGCCTGTCCCACCAGAGAGACAAGCCACCTGACTGCAGATCCGGCTCAGCACACCAAGGGCAGCCTGACTTCACACAGAGTTGAGCTGCTCAGGGCACTCGAGTGCCCACCTGGCCCCTCACCTGCCCGAGGGCAGCATCCCAAAGCAGCGCTCTTCCRTCTCTTGTGTTCTCCTCTTTTTCTTTTTCTTCTTGAGCGGGGAGACGGGCTCCGTGCTGGGGAAAYGGCTGGGGTCCGATGCTTGCTGCTTGGGCCTGCTCTCCAGATCCTGACCGCCCAGCCCCTCCCTGCCACCACTGGGATCTTTGACTGCTGTCCCCTTCCCTGCAGGGGACACCGAGCTCTCCTGAGCTAGATGCTTCCTCTTCTTTGGGGGGCTGGAGAGTTCGTCCTTGCCATTCACAGCCAGAGCACATGGGCTACCCTCTGCTTCATAACGCTGCTTTCGCTGCTTCTTTTTGGAGGAACCAGGGATGACCTGGCTGGGCCCCTTCTCCCTGCTGTAGGGAGAAAGGTGGTGCGAAGAGCAGGGAGTGGAACCGTTAGTCAGGGGGGTGGCTGGGAGCCGAGGGGCTGAGTTGAGGATGAAGCTGAAGGCAGGCTTTTCAGGATTCGGCAGTTTGAGAGCAGATGAGGACAGCCTGGAAGACAGGAAAAGAGGCTGACATGATCTGAAAGCCAAATCAGGGGTGGGAGTCCCCTCTCTTCCTCCCCACCCTGCGGGGCATGAGCACAGCACCCAGCTGGTACCATCTCAGCCAGGAAGCCGAGAAGTCAGAATTGGAGCCTGCTCTTAGAGCAGCAGCTGCAAGCACATGCAGCAGCCCTGTAGCTGCCCCACACCGGCGATGGGCAGAGCACCACACGGTCCCCACCACGCCAGAGTAGGAAAGAAAAGTGCTGCTGCTGCACAGCAAAGATTACAAGGGAGACCAGGAAGGGCAGGACAGAAAGGGGCTGCTCACAGAGCATGAAGCATTTCACAGAACAGAGCCCCAAGAGACCTGCCCAGATGCTCAGGGTCCAGGTGCTGCTAGCAGAGCATGTTATTTCCTGGTACAGTGCCAGCCAGCCCAGCACAGATGGTCATCCAGAAGACTTTGCCCAGCAGGCACTGAACTGTCCCTCCCAGAATCCAGTCACACTGCCAGAACGGGATCTGGACCAGGCTGGTGCCTCTTGATCCCACGGGACATTAGAACAGGGTCAGACCCTGCAAAGCATCCTCCCCACCCCATGCCCACAATCAGAGGGACTGCACTGCCTCTGGGATYCAGAGGAAGCCCTGCCAGCCCAGGAAAAAAAAAAAAAAAAGGAGAACTGGCTGCTAAAATCACCCCCCTAGGCCAGCTGTGATGCCAGACAGTTGCCTCATGGACTACTCCAGGGCTGCTGCCAGCTTTGCTGCAGTGCAGGAGCCTGGGAACTACTTGAGCTGCTTACCTGGACTTGCTGAAAGGCCAGGGAGAGGTGGAGTCAGGGTGGGTGGTGGTCGTGGGGTAGGTGTGGTCAGCAAATTGTGGGTGAGGTTGTGCGTGGCGGTCACTTCCGCTCGCCTTCCGCGGGGTGCTGCCCTGCAGTTATTGACATAAATAAAAACTTGGTGGTCTAAAAAAAGAGGTTTCCGTGAGCCAAGAGGAGAAAATAAAAAGGGGAGCCCAGAAAATGGGGAGGGGAACAGACACAGATGGGGAGAGGGAAGTGGGGGATGGTAGAAGAAGAATCAGAAGTGTTTTCAGTTAGAAGCACAAAGGAAAAAAGGAAGGAAGGAAGTTTAAAGAACAGAAATCCTAGAACACAATCCTGGGGCAGACCTGGCTCCGCAGCTGTGTGGCAGCACCCGGAAGGCCAGTCCCACACCACGTGCAAGATTCCCACACACCCCTGGCTGGGGAAGAGCAGCAACGCTGCAATTTTCCTGCTACAGCTCACCCGCTCCCACTCACCCAAAGGGACTTGGGCCCACGCTACCCCTGAAAAGGCTCGCAAGCCCCCCCCCCCACTGCAGGGACTGGCGCAGCAAACGCTCAGAGTCCCGAGTAGGAAAGCGAGAGCCATTTGTCCTGCATCGCTCAGGGATGCAAACAACCCCGGGAACAGGAGGGAGGGTGAACAACCGCAGGGGCCTGACCCCACACCCCTGCCCAGAGGGAGGGCAGAACAACTGCTACAGCCTTGCGGTTGAGGGGCTCTCCTAGCCCACCCCGGCGTAGCAAGATACCCAGCACTATCACTGCGCTTGCCCCAGAGCGGGAGCGCATCCTAAGATGGCACAAGGTACCCAGTGAAATCTCAGGACAGAAGCCCAGACTCACCTTTTTGGCAGAAAGCGCCAGTTTCTTGGCCGGTGGCGGTGACATGGTGCTGTTCAGTTCCAAAGTTGTGTTGCCCAATAAGGAGGATTTCAATTTTGCCAGCTTGGAGTCTTCAGGGCCAGCCGGATCGGCGTCATGGTCAGCAGGGAGGTCTGTGCCATAGTCCGTTTCCTGAGAGGTGCAGAGGCCGCTGGCTCCGTTCTTGGCCTTCTGAGATGCTTTGGCCAGCTCTCCCGCTCTGCTGTGCGCTGGGCTAGCAGAATTGCTGCTGCAGGAGACCCTCTCCGGGGTCTCGGTGTTCTCCCCGCTGCCCCGGCACTCCTGGCTGGGGGCAGGCTGTGGCAGCAGCTTGGGTGAGGTAGGTGACTCCTTGCTCTCCCAGGAGCTCTGCCTGGGGAATTCAGCTTTGGCCCCACTTGCATTGTTGGTATTACAGAAGCCCTGAACTGCTCTGGGTGGAAGAGGCTGCTGAGGGGAGGAGAGAGGCTTCTTAGGCTTCCGGRCTACGTCATCTGGAAGTGCTGCTGCTGTGTGAATGGATTTGGTGGCCAGCTTGGGTGAAGGGGACCCAGCAGGCAGCTTTGGCTGAGTGGTTCCGTTCTGCAGCTTCGGCGCAGTCCCGAATGAGCTCCGGGCCACAGGGACTCCTATCTCCTCTGGTCCCTGCAGCTTCTTCCCTTGCAGCGTGTCTGGCCTCTAGACAAAGGAAAGAAGTTCATCTAGGAGAGCAGTCAGTGAGCTGAGGAGGACACAGAACACCAGCTCTCTTCCCCTTCCCCACAACCCACATGGAAATCCCTGGCACAGCAGGATTCTTCCAACAGACCATTCTTCTTCTCACTGCACCCAACAGATCTCCCTTTATGAGGCTACAGCCCATCTCCCCTTGGTGAGCAGAGGGGCAGCAACTCTGAGTTCTCAGGAGCATTGGCCAAGAGCAGCCTTCCGGACTCACCCGACCCATCAGTGGTGAAGACGTGGGCCCATTGGTCACAGTTTTCTTGATCTGATCAGAGACAACACCAGCGCGGCCAGGCAGGCTGAAGGCAGCTTTGGCAATGGGCCCTTCAGAACTCTTCCTGGCACTGGGGATTCTGGGGAAGGCAAAGAAACGTACATATTAACTGGGAGAATTTGAGCAACTGGAATGCTACGTCTTGTCAGAGATACACAGAAGAAACAGGAGACAAACTCAGACAGAAGCTGCTGTCCCCCTGATCTACAGCAAAACCAGGACAAGGGGCCAGACCTCTCTCCCAACAACCCTTCTCCCAGCCAGGGCATGCAGAAAAGCGTTGGGATTACTTGGGCCAAGCTTCCTTCCCACCTCCAGGCATGTGCTACCAGCCCTATCCCGAAATGCAACAGACATGCTGAAGAGCAGCAGGCAGAGGGGAAACGACGACACAGGGCACCTCTCACCTCAAGTAGAACAGCACATAGGCCTGCTGGTTGAGGACCACTTTGATGTTGCTGGAATGGACCAGGGAATCATTCATTTGATACCACTGTCCGTTACTGGCCTGAGCAAGGAAAACAATACATGGTCAGGCTCTGTCCACGAATTCTCCCGGTCTGAAGAACAGCTAGAGAACTACAGGAGCATCTCCCTTCAGCAGAGCTCCTCTCCACAGCCCCCAGAGGCAGCCAAGGGGAGGAAATGGGACTGTGCACCAGGAGACCAGCACACTTCTTGCAGCAGAGCACAGGCTGTCATCCCATCTGCAGCTCCACACCACTCACATCTGCTAAGCACTCTCCTTTCTGCGCACTACAGGGACCCATGAGCGCCCATCAGCTACCAGCCCAGAGAGGGCTGCCACCAGAGCACCCCGTGGCCTCACCTTCACATAGCAGTAGTAGTGTCCTGCGTGGCAGCTGTAGCCTGAGTGCACCAGCACCGCATAGAGTCCGTACATGACAGGGTCCCCACTGTTCTGGGACATATAAGGACGGATGTTCAGGAACTCTGGGTACCCCACGTCCTGCAGAGACAGGATATCTCAAGTGCCTGCACAGAAGCTGTGTTACTTGCTAGAGCAGAGGCAGCTCCAGCTGTCCTACAAGTCCCATCTCTCCAGGGAAGGGGACCCAGCCTCTCCCCAGGCCGGAAAGATCACAGTGAGAAAGACGCTGGGATGAGCCATACTCCCTTTGCAAGTCACTGTGGCCCCACAGCACAGCTGGTGAAAGACTGCAAACTGTGGCAGAGCTTGCACAGGACTACTTCCCACCCTGCTCTGGACTTGCACCTGCAGCACCTTGAGCTAGGGACAGCCCCAGCTTTGGGCTGCTGAGCACTCACCTTTGTGATCTTGCCTCCACTGAAGTTGGCAAAGCGCTTCAGCGAGAGCGTGAGGACATTGGAAGCTCGGTGAATGGTGAAGCGTTTGCTAGCTGGCACCTTCTTCTTGCATCTGTATGGGAAGAGCTCATGCCACTACACCAGCCAGATCATTGCTAGCCTTGGCCAAGGGGCAATCCCTGCGGAAGTGACTGTGCTGACACCACGCACCACTCCAGGRCACCTGCTCACGCATGACCACGTTTGCTGGCCCTGACCCTCTCCACAAGTGGAGGAGTGAGCTGAAGAACAAGAGGGGAAGGCTTCATCACAGGCTTCCATAGCCACAATATCCCACACTTTTGCTAGGGCTGCTGAGGCAGCAGTGGAGCGGGCAGAGCAGTCCCTCCATGTCGCAGCAGGCTTTCCGTGTGCTTCAGTGCACCCGTGAGCCCTCCCCACRTGCAGGCCCCAGGCACTCACCTGGCACACATGTAGGCATTCTCCCCACTCAGCACATCCGACTTCACAAACAGCTCCAGCGCTCGCACTATGTTTGCAGCTTGCTGCAAAGACAGACAAGAGGTCAGGGCACACGTGGGCTGTTCATGCTACAGCCGGCTCCCTGCCCAGATGCTGGCCCCAAGAGACGTACTGCAGAGCATGAGGACACGGCCACAGACCGCATCAGACCTGTAAGCCTGATGCCAGCTGTGTGCTTGCCAGCGTGCCGTGAGCTGGCAGAGAGGGACAGTTGGCCAAGGACAAGTGGACCACTGACACCAAGGGCTTCATTGGAGGAGTCATGGCTCACATGCAGACAACGGGCACTGCTCTGCCAGACAAAGAGGAGAAGACAGCACAGCAACAGAAGCTGCTTCTCCCTTGCCTGCATTGTTCCTTGACACCGGCAGTTTATGAAGCCTTGAGAACAGCAATAGCACCTTTGCATAAACATCCCCCGGCAAGAGCAGAGCTCTTGACCTTTCCCATCCCAAACCTGGCAAAAGTACCCTGATCTCCAGTGCCACGTCCAGGTAAGGGTCATAGGTGTCCGAGACACTCTTGCACACCGAACATTTCACTGCAACAGACACAGCAATGAGCACATCCTGACACACAGTATCTGTTCCCACCATCTCCGCTGCTTAATTCCCCTCCCATCACACCAGGAGGCAGCTGGAGTGTTCCTCCTCTCCCAAGTTTGGGTCCCAGAGTATAAGTACCAAGATCTTGGCCATGCATTCACAGCCTGACAAGGAGAAGGGCTGGCAATTCCCCTCTTTTATGCTGGGAACGAAAGTGCTGCCAGATAGTTGCAAACACTGGTTTCTTCATGGGATGACAGTGAACCAGGGACCCACAGCCAATAGCTTTTTGCACTGTCACAAGAGGGGTCAGACCCATAAGAGCTGCAACTGTGAAGAACTGCAGCTCCAGATAATTTACACATGCTTAGCAATTTTTCCAGAAGATTTTTTTAGTGCAAGGTTCTCAGAGTAACATCAGCTGAGCTCCTAAAGTCAGAGACCCAGGAACCAGGTTCCAAAGAGAGTTTGCAGCCCCCACTTACCTCGGGATCGCAGGTAGCCACCAAAGATCTGGTGAACCAGAGTTGTTGCCTGGGTCTGGCGATCCAACCTAGAAACAGAAGCACTGGATCTCACACTGTCCCTCTGCAACCTGCAGAGGACCAGGCCTCGAGCTGTAACACTAAGCAGGGACCACCACCATGCAGAGGAGGCCCACTGCCTGTCCTCTGGGTGCTACCAGGCTAGCTACCGAAGGAGGAACCACAGCAATCCAAAGGGACGTGTACGAGTTGAGATGGATCCGTGGATTGCAGCTCTCTGCATATGCACTATAATACTGCACCCTACATGTTTTTCTTCCCGACACACCTGCTGCAGAGACTCAGGGAAGCTACAGTTTATCTGCCATTCTGATTCTCCTGGCGTCAGAGATGAAGAGGTAGCACCAGACTCCCTGATGCATACTTTTTGTCTAGGAGGAGTTACTCCTAGTTGGAGCTCACAGCTGAATGCTAAAGACAGAGGAGATGCAGGCTCCTAGGGATACCAGGGCTCACCCACCGTCACAAACCCAGGGTTGAACTGCTAGCAAACATGCCTGGATTCCTCAGCCATTGGGATAGGATCCAAATCCGTAACAGTCTCAGCATTTGGGGAAAAGGCCGCAGCCATGCTGGAGCACAAGAGTCAAGAGAAGGCAGGCAACAGCTCAGAGCTGTTACAGAGGAGCAGGCAGATGTTGGGTCCTCCACCCAAGGGCGCTTCCCTCAGGTCAGCCTGGCCTGGCACACATTGAAACGGTCCCCTCCTGTGGATGGGGGGGGTCTGGTGGGGCAGCAAGGGCACAAAAGGGGGAAGAGCAGAGAGAGACCCTGGCAGAGGCCCCACGTACTTGGTGCAGCCGTTCAGGCAGGCCTTCTGCATGGCGTCAATGGTGTAGCGCAGGAACTCGTGTGCATCCTCCTGGCTGCCAAAGCGGAAGTGTCGGGCAATCTCTGCAGGAGAGAAGAGAATCAGCCGCAGCCTCAGCGCTTGCTGCAGCAGGTGCAGGCACTCCCTTCCTCCCACGGGCAGGAGCTCCAGGGCTCGAGCCCCGTCAACCCAAACCAGATRTCAGGTTTGTGCAGGCCATGGGGGAAGCCGCAGCACGGTCCATGAAGTCACCAGCCCAGCCCCAAGCAGCACAGTAAATCCAGTGAGTCATCTCTTAAGGGCTGCCTAGCAAGACATGCCCCAGTCGCAAAGGTTCTGCTCGGTGCGTTAGTCACTGCAACCAAGCACTGCTACGAGAAGAGAGGGAAGCCATCCTTACTCTTGAGGTCTCGGATGAAGGACACTGGCTTGATTGCATTGCCGCTGTTGGCAAAAGCCTGGATCATGTGATTCTGCATAATGCACATCATGCAAAAGCCTCCTTGGTGACCTGGAGCAGGAGGAGAGAAGAGAGGACATTGGGGAGATGAAGGCAGTACAGGGAAAGGGGGATCTTTGGCTAACCCAGCACAGCCATTCTTAGTTTTTCCCTATGAACTCTGTGCTACTGTATAGCACCGGGGACAACAGCAGAGGATGCAGTGCAGGGGGCAACCTGGATGCACAAGGACCAGCTCACATTACTCTGACTTGCGCAGCCCAGGTCACAAGCCACAGGGTAAGTCCCCACTACAGATGGGCCAGGGCCCACTTGGCTGGAGAACAGGCCACAGGTAACTCACTGGGGGAGAGCACAGGCTGCCACTGCAGGGCAGACGCTGCTAGAGCCCCACAGACAGGGGTCACGAGCCCCACATGCTCCCCTTGGCCGCAGGCTCAGGGCGCCGCCCACCAGGACCCCAGCTAGGCCCCCTTCCAAAGCCACCCAGAAGTAGGACGACCTGGGCTGGGGTTTTGCCTGCTCCACAGCCCTCTGCCCTGATCCTCATGCATTCCCCACTGACGGCGAAGGTCGGGGATCTGTCAGTTCAGCCCCCTAGGGAGCCGGCAGACCCCACTGGGCTAGTCTCCCTGTTCTTAGCTGCTCCCACTAGGGACAAGTCTCTCCACAGGTAAGAGCGTACAGAGGCTTGCAAATGTTCCTACAAACCGGGAAAAAGAGCTATATACAGGAACGAACAATCGGGAGAGAAACAGGCAGGAGAGAACTGAAGGTGCATCCAGACACCGGCACACTCGTTGCAAGAGCCACACGCAGAGACGCCGAGTGTAACATCAGGGAACGGGACGCGCAAGCGCTGCCGCTTCCCCCATCCCTTCCCGCCCGGCGGAGCGGTGCCRGGGCAGAGCCCCCCACTCACAGGTGCGGCTGTGCTCCTTGGAGAGCAGGTAGTTGGCCAGGGGCGGCGTGTAGGTCAGGCACTGCACCGTGGAGTTGAGGAAGCAGGTGTTGCCCAGGTTGTGGAGGCCGGCGCCGACGCGGTAAACGCGCTCCCACTTCATGGAGAGGCGCTCCGCGGGGAAGAGCACCTTCTGCGGAGCCGGGACC
>NW_020450901.1:80234-93647 GCF_003343035.1 Apteryx rowi | reverse complement strand
CTGCCTCCCCACCACCCTGTCTCCATGACCAGTCCCTGCCCGAGGACGCAGTGGGGCCCACAGCCTGGCACCTTTACGGGATGACCCCCACCTGCCCCTGCCCCGTGTTGAGGCTCAGGGCCTGCAGGCCAGGCTGGTGCCTGCTGTGCACGCGCTGCCATGCGTGGTGGGTGTCCCAGGGGTCTACATGACAGCGCCCAGCTCACTGTGTACCTCGCCTGCTAGTGAAAACATGGGGACAGTGGTGCACATCCCAGGCTGAGCGGGACAAACTTTACCCCAGAGTGCTGAGGGATGGGTGCAAGGCTGTGGTGAGGTGCACTGAGATGGGTGCAATGTGCTGGGATGCAGAGGGATGGGTGCAATGCTGCACTGGGGTGCAGAGCTTTGGGTGCAATGCCTCAGTGGGGTGCAGGGGAATGGGTGCAATGCCTCAGTGGGATGCAGAGGGATGGGTGCAATGCAGCACTGGGGTGCAGAGCTTTGGGTGCAATGCCTCAGTGGGGTGCAGGGGAATGGGTGCAATGCC
Organism: Apteryx rowi; assembly: GCF_003343035.1. NCBI lineage: Eukaryota > Metazoa > Chordata > Aves > Apterygiformes > Apterygidae > Apteryx > Apteryx rowi. The sequence continues at coordinate 93,118 of NW_020450901.1, read as the reverse complement.
TCAGTGGGGTGCAGGGGGATGGGTGCAATGCAGCACTGGGGTGCAGAGGTTTGGGTGCAAGGCAGCTCTGTGGTGCAGGGGGATGGGTGCAAGGCAGCACTGGTGTGCAGAGGTTTGGGTGCAAGGCAGTACTGCGGTGTGGAGGGATGGGTGTAAGGCAGCATTGGGGTGCAGGAGGATGGGTGCAAAGCAGCACTGGGGTGCAGAGGTTTGGGTGCAATGGGGTGCGGAGGCTGGCGAGACCTCAGTCAGACGAATGCTGGCAGCTTCCCACGGCGCTGTCCCCGGCCTGTCCCCCGTGCCCCAGCCCGCCCCGGTGCTGGCCCCGACCAGGCCTGCCACGTGCACCTCACTGGCGCCTGGCTCGTGTGGCTCACGTGGCTCACGTGGCCGTGGCTCCCACAGGGCCAAGGCGGTGAGAGAGCCGCGGCAACCGCAGCCTCGCGCCGCGCTGGGGGCGATTCCCCCGCGGGGGTGGTCAGAGGCAACGGCTCGCGTTTGGTTCGATAATACGGTTTATTGTCCAAAGACTGAATGTCCACGTATGAATTATACAAAGCATCAGAGACATGCACAGTCTGCTTGTCATTATTCAACAACTTTCATGTGTTTCCAGCACAAGAAGGTCTCAGACTTCAGATTCCAGCAAAAACATATTGCTCAAAAAACCCAAAACAACCCCCCCCCAAAGCTTTAAATTATGGCAGCAAGTTAGATACTTCTTACTTTAATACTTATCAAGCAAAGATTTGAAAATAACTATAATGTAAACTTTTTTTCTTTTCTTTCCTTTTTTTTTTTTTTTTTTTAAACATTTTGAGTTGCTTGCATGGAGAAGGGAATGGAGTCAGGAAGGAAGCGAGCTGAGCCGAGAACCAGAGATATATAAATTAAAAAAGCCAATCAAGAATCCTTCATATCCTTTCCAAAGAAAGAGCAACAGTTTCGCGGCGGCTCTGCGCGGGGTCCCGGGGCCGGGGCGGCAGGAGGGGGAGGCAGACACCAACTAACCTGCTAATAGGAAGAGCCGGAGGAGTCAACCCTCCGCAAATTCGCTCGACAATCTTCCCACTTTGTGTTGGAAGCGCCCAATGCAAAAACCCTTTACAAAAATAAGTGCAATTCTAACACCTAACAAGGAAATAAAATTAAAAAATTACAGCACAGGAATGATACAGCTGATGGCAAAACAAATGGAAATATTAAACTCAAAGATAGACTATCAGCAGAGACAGGAGTAAATGTCACATATGATATAACCATACAGTAAGCAAACAGGAGTCTTATATGGGATTTATTAGAGGTTGGGTTTTTTTTTTCTTTCTTTTTATTTTTTTTCTTTAATATGTTGAAATTGCCCAGACTGGTCCAGTACGACATCTTAAAACCTTACACGGATGCACAGCATGAAAACRCCCCTGAAGCAGGTCTGCAGGGATTATTCCTGACATGCTCCCAAATCTGCTTTAAGAGACCGTGTGCGCATGTGCCGGTGCTGTCTGTGTTGCAGACGGACAACTACAGAGCGCACACGAGTGCCACTGCAATGTGAAAATGGCTCAGAGAAAGCGGGGCCGGAGGCGGGCGGAGGTTCCCGGGGCCGCGCGATGCCGGGGCCGCGAGCGGCGGCCACGGACACCCGGCAGCCGCGCCGCGGGAATTCCTCCTTGCCGCTTCCCGCGCCCGCTGCGGCGTGGCGCGGCCCAGGACGCCCTGCCGGGGGATGGATTCCCAGCGGGTCTGGCCCCTTCCCGCAGCGAGGGGCTGTGGCACCCGCTCCCCAGCCGTGCGCAGCGTCACAGCAGGCGCCCGCCTCCCCGCGCGCCGCAGGAACCGGGGGGTGCAACGGGGCCAGCACATGCACGGGGACAGGGCGATCCCGGCTGCGTTAGCATGCTCCCCCCCGGCTTCCCGGGATGAGGCAACTGCGCCGGAGCCGCCTGGCCGTGCAAATGGCCCGTAGCCGCAGTGCAGAGCATAAAGCCCCGTGGAGGCTCTCGCCTGCCGGGCTGCACCGCTCCGGCGCCCGATGGGCGCAGGGAGGGGGGCGGCGGGGCAGGGCGGCTGGGGACGCCACGGGGCGTGAGGTGCTAACGCGCTGGGGGGCTGCGTGCGGCGGCGAGGGGACTGGTAGACCTGCTACGCAGCCTGGGGCGCTTCCCGCGCTCGCGAGCGCCCGCTTCCTTCACAGCTGCGCGGGGCTGAGCGCGGCCAGGGGGGACGCGGCCCCGGCCGGAGGGACCGGGGAGCCCCGGCGGACGCGGGCTGCAGCGTGCGACCCAGCGGGGCCCCTGCGCCGCCCCGGGACCCGCGCAAGCCGGCGTATTTTCATGCTGTCTCCAGGTAGTGATATCAGTGTGGACCAGTCTAACATCTCGCAGGCTTTTTCTACTGGCTACTGGAATGCGCTCGCTTGGCTTAGGGGTCCTCGATGTCGAGAAACTCTTGCTTGGGGGGGGCCATGCCGCGGTACCAGGCGCAGGAGCCGTCGCTCCTCTTGATGCAAGCGTAGTGCTTTGCCTGCCGCCCGTCCACGTTGTTCTTCTCCATCGCCCAGTCCGTCCAGAGGCACTCGTCCGAGGAGGAGACGAAGCACGGGATGGAGAGGCAGCGCGAGATCTGCGCGCAAAGAGACCGTCACCAGCCGCCCCGGCAGAGCGGGACCCGCCGGCGCGGGGAGGGGGGACAGGGGGACGGGGGCACCCAGCGGCACCCGCGCTTCAGGGGACGGGGGGGGCGTCCCGCCGCGGACCCGCTCCCGCGCCGGCCGCAGGCCCCGGCCGGGCACGAACCGCTCACCTTGCACTCGCAGCCCATCTGGTACCGCTGGTTGAGGCTCTTCTTCTGGGTGGGGCTCAGCGAGTCCCAGGTGGAGACCAGGTCGCAGAGCGTGATGTGCATCTTGCCGTTGCCCTCCGACTTGCCTGGGGAAGAGGACAGACGCAGCCGCTCAGCGAGCCTCCGGCCCCGGGAGGCACCACGGGGCACCCGGGGCTCAGCCCAGCCTCTGCCCTCGCAGCCTGGCGCCGCGTGCGAGATCCGGGCAGCTCTCGYAGAAGGAATAAAGGCCTGGAAGGGCGGCTGCAGTCGGGCCTCCCCAGCGGCACGCGTGCACAGCGAAGCCCGCGCGCGGCCAGCATGGGCTCGTCCCCAGCCTGGCCCCGTCTCAGCCTGCGGCTGCCAAGCAGGGCCGGGACGCGGCCCCAAGGAGCGGTGCAAGAGCACAGCAGGGCACGGCGCAGCCACGGCCCCAGCCCAGGGCAATCTCCCCGGGTCGGGGCCGGGGCCGGGGCCGGGGCCCTGCCCTGCAAGGCGTTTCTTTAGCATCTGGCCACTGCTTCTGTTGCACCCTCAGCAGCATCTCAGATCAGCAAGTCCCGTCCACCAGCTCCTGCCCTTCAAGACGGCAGGGAGAAGCTGCCCTCCCGCCAGGTCTGTCCTCTGGACAGAGCCCCTGAGCATCACCCGGTTCCCGTGCCCTGCCCGCAGGCCTGGTGGCAGCATCGCGCAGCTGCCAACTGCAGCATCCCGCAGCCGCCAACCGCAGCATCCCAGAGGGCAGCGGGCACCGAGCAGGAGGAAGAGGAGGGTACCCGCTGCCCCGTGCAAAGCCTTGCAGGTGCCTCCCGAAGTACGTGAGGCCCCAGGGTCCGTGCTGCCACGCAGACATCCCCCGAGACCCCTCCAAGCCGGGCTGCCCCTGCCAGCACAGGCTGCCCCGCGCTCGCCTACCTGCAATGAGATACTCCTTCTTCCCGCTGGTGTCCAGCGGCCGGCCGCACACCGCCGTGGATGGAGCCGTGTAAATGAACTCTATGTCTTTGTCAGGGCCTTTAAACATCTGCAACGAAAGAGCAGGAGTGAGCGACCTGCTGCTGCTACGCGGCRGCTCTGCCCTGCCGCCCCGCACCACCTCCCCATACCTTGATCTGCTTGATCTCGTACTGGATTCGCTTGATTGGGTTTCCATATATATCGTTCCCTGAATCCACCTCCTTCGCAGAGACGGCCTTTGCTCGGATCACTGCAACGAGCAGACGTGGGGCGGTTAGCGGGGATGCAGCCAGCAGAGTGCAGATCTGGGGCTGCTGGCTGCTCGGACGCTCACGTCTCCTGCGCGAGGGCGGCCAGGCTGAACTGCCCCGCTGCCCGCAGCAAATCCCCCCTCTCCTCCCGGCACGGGCCGCCCACGGGCTCTCGGCCGCAGGCAGGCAGGCGGCTCCAGCCCTCCGCATGGCTCCCCCAGCCCTCCGGACCCTGCGCTCCATAGCATCCCTGCCYGTCCCAGCCGCGGCGGCATCCTGGCTGCTCCTGCACCCGGAGCCCATGCCGAGCGCCCGCATCATTCACACACACAACTGCATCCTCCCCAAGGCCGGTGGAGCTGAGCGAGCCCCACGGCATCGCTTCCCCCCATCACGGCCTGTAAAAACAACCCCGCCAACAGCGGAGGGACGCCCGAAGGCCGGGGAAGTGGAAAAACATGGCCAGGTAYGGGGCTCCAGTGAGCTCACCAGCCGGCATCCCAGCACCGCTGCTGAGGGCAATAGACTCCCCGGCTCCAGCTCTGGCTCCCCGCTCGGAGGCCGTGCACCGCTGTTCCCGGGCATGCACGACTCCTCACCCTGCCTGAGCCGCCAGCCCGCAGCATCCCGGCCATGGTGCCGGGCAGCAGCGCTGGACTCGCCGTTTTGGACCCTCCCCGAGACCCGTGCGAGCTGCTGCTCCTGGCGGGGCAGAGCCGGCACAGACGGGGCTGCAAGGCTGCGCGGCACCGGGAGGCCGGAGGCGCAGGATCCGGGGCCCTGAGCCGCACCAGGCGGGAGGGCATCGCCTGCGGGGGCGGAGGGCGGCCGAGGCACCGCGTCTCCCACCCGGCCGAAGCAGCGCGGGAAGGCTGGCTCCTCGGACAGGGCACGCGAACACGCCGTGCCTGCACCAGCCCCTTCCCTTCCCTGGCAGCGGCGGCTCCGGTGCTCGGGGGCTGCATCGCTCTGGGAACACGCCGGCGCAGCGGGTCCCGCTCTCTGTGCCGAGGCCAAGGCCRGCTGCTCCAGGGCCAGCGAGGCTGCAGCACCCGGAGCTGAGGGGAGGCGACGGCGGCACAGCTCTGCCGTGGAAGGGGACCCTGCGGTCACGCAGCCAGCACAGCCCGGTACAGGCGAACGGGCACGTGAGTGCTCGGCACATGGCAGTGACCCCGGGGGCGCCGGCGAGGTCCGGGCCAGGCAGGCGGCGGGCAGCCAGCTCACCCTTACTCACCAGCTCGGGACGTGGCAGCTGCCTCGGGCCACGTTGCACGGGTCGCAGCCACGTGCGGGGGGCGAGGGGGGGCCCTGCCCGCTAGCGGCGCTGCAAAGCCGCCCCGTGCACAGCACGGGGGCACGGCGTGGGCACATCTCCCCGCTCAGCCCCACGCTCCCAGCAGGCTGGCATAGGGATGGGAGCRCCCCGCCGCGGGCCACCGCTTCCAGCACGGCTCCTGCCCAGCACCCTCCTGGCCAGGGGGGTCCCCCAGCTGCCCCAGCTGCCCCCGTCCCGCTGCGGTGCCCCGTGGCCATGCAGCCCAGGAGGGAAACGGGGAGCCGTGTGCCGGCCGTGGCGGYGGCAGAGCAAGCTCCGGCGAGCCGGGGGCCGTGGCATGTGTTGCYCCAGGCCGTGCCGGCAGGCAGCCCCGAGGGGCACACGCTGGCTACCCGCYGGGGCCGGCCCCGGGCAGAGGAGCTCGCCTTCTTTAGCCCGGCACCGCAGGCAGAGGCAACCCGATGCCCTCTATAAATACCGCGGGGTGAGCGGCGGGCAGGCAGATGAGCTATTCGAGCTCAAGGTCAGCGCTGACATAACACCACGTGGGTGCCCGTAAGCGCTGACTAAGTTTGCTCTGGAAACGAGAAGGTGGCCACGGCGCGAGCAGAGGCCAGGGAAGAGACTTCCCAGAAAGAGCCGCCCGCAGTCGGAGACGGCGCTCGGCCGACGGACGCAGCCTGCGAGCGCCGGGGCTGCGCCGACGGCTTCCCAGGCTCTGCTCCGCTCGCCGGGCGAGGAGCCGGGCTGATGCAGGCGCTGGGGCGCCCTGGCAGTGCCGCTGCCCCGCGGAGCCCGGCCTCCCGGCTTGCCGCAGAAAGCAGGGACGGGMGCCTCGGTGTGCCCCAGCATCACCCCCGGCTGGAGGAGCTCTGCTGGGAGAGTGCCGCGACGCAGCCGCCCCGTCCCTGCCCGCCACCAGCGCCCTGCGCCCGGCTCCTCCGCCCGGAGCACGCCTGGGTCGCCGCAGACGCGGCCGTCCCTCGCCCGCCCGGGACACGGTGCCCTTCGCAAGCCCTGCTCCGCGCACGCGTCCCCAGCCCGGCTGAGGTGCAGCCAGCCTGGGAGAGCCGCGCGCCGACTCCGGCCCCGTGGCTCCAGGCGCGGGGAATGGTTACTGGTTCAGTGGGCTCCAGCCTTTTCCATTCACGTGCTGATGAATCACTTGACAAAAATGCAGCCCAATTCTAGGCGGATTTGTTCTGAACAGTGCGGCTTTGTGGAGGGGACGGCTGCTCGGCGCTTTCCCCGCCAAGACCCCAGCAGCGCAGCCAAGCTGCTCTCTGCAAGCCAGCAACCCGAGCGGAGAGGAGGGAGAGACGCAGGGAGTCGGCAGAGGGAAACCCAGGTGGGGAACCCGGAGGCTGAGATCACCCCAGGACGTGGAGGCAGGGCTGGGGGTGGAGGAAACCCCTCCAAGGGTTCGGAAACCCTCGCCTGGACCTCCCCAAATCCGGCAGAGCCTTGCTTGCCTGGAAGCTAACGACTCCCAAAGCGGGTGTCACCCACAGGCCTTTCCAGCCTGGGGTCCTACTCTTGGGCCACGAGGCGTGGAAAGACCTGGCTTTCCACAAAATTGAGCCGGAGGCTCTCTGGGAAGCTCCTCTCCCAGGGGGCATGGGCAGGCACCGTGTGCCAGCCCGGTCYGGTCAGGGCAGGGCTGGAAACCTGCCTTCCCCGGCGAGTGAGATGCACCCTGGGGTCATCCCGCTCCCAGCAGGACAACCCTCCTCCTCGGCCCCAGGGCTGCGATTTGTGGCCAGCTCCCGCCGGAAACGCCGGATCACTCTGGAAGTGGCTCCCTGCAAAGCAGCGGGTCCCCTCACCCCCCTCCGTCACCCGCGGCGGGTCCCGCCGCCCTGGTGGGGCAGAGGGCTTCACCCCCGCGCCGGGGCTGCCGGCTGCTGATTTCCTGCCTCCGCAAGGGGAGAAATTCCAGCGTTTGCCTTTAACTTGCCACTCTGCACAAAAGCTGCTGCATAAGCACGTCTCCGCTCCCAGCCCGTGCCTCCGGAGCGCCCCGGCCCCCGGCCCCTGCCCGCAGAGCGGGGTGGCCCCCCCGCGCCCGCTGGCTCCGGGGACTCCGGGATGGGGCCGGATTCCAAGTGCTTTTGATAACAACCCTCCTGACCTCACTGCCGCTGACTCAGCACGGCTCCGCGAGCAGCCGGCCGCATCCCAGCACCGGCTCCTCGCCACCCCTTCTCCCTCGGCCCAAGGGAAGCAGCCAGCGAGAGGGGCTGGTTCCCCCGGCTGCAGCGGGGGACCCGGTGCGGCAGCCTGCTTACGGGGAGCCCCGGGCCGGGGGCAGCCCCACGGCCTGCCCGGTCTCCCTCCTGCTTCCCAAAATGCACACCCGGGGCCTGACTTCCCAGCCACGCTGCGGGGGCAAGGCAGCGGCTGCAGGGCAGCAGGAGAGGATGCGGCTGCACGTGGCAGCAGGCTGCCCTTGCACCGGGGCGCAGGGCGCTGGCAGCCCTGGCTGCTCTTGCCCCGGGCTCCGGGACGGCGGCACAGGGTGTCCCCGCCGGGAGGGTTGCACCGCTCTGCTTCCCTCCTTTGGCTCAAGCCTGGCTTCTCCCAGGAGCTGCCGCTTCCCCAGGTCCCAGGAAAGCAGCCACTGCTGCTTCGCATCTGCTCCGGCAGGCTGGGAGCCCGTCCCGGCACCCCGGGCTGGTGCAGCCGCCCCCTGCACGGCTCTGCTGCTTCACGGCGGCGGGATGCTGCTGCATCGCCGCCGGGACGCTGGAGCCGTTCGCCCTGCAAACCCGGTGCCCCCGCAGCAGGTCCCTGCCAGCAGCGCCATCAGACAGCGCGTTGGCAGCGCCGGGAGACGGCGCCAAGGCGCGTGGGCGCGCTCCCTGCTGCTCGCCGGCCGACGACAGCCACTTCCTACGAGCGATGCAACGGCTCCGAGGCGCGGGGAAGAGCGCCAGGCGCTCCCGCCGCGGCTCCCGCGACGCCTGCCCGCGCGCGCCGCCCTCCCACCGTGGGGGCATCTGCGGTGACGGCCCCGGTGCGCGGCGCTCGCCTTCCGCCTGCCCCGTCCCCAGCACCGCCGCCAGAGCAGCCTGCCCCGGCCGGGCAGCGGGCACCCTCGCCGCAGCRCGTGCGGTCCTGCCGACCGCCCTGAAACGTGCCGGTACGGAGCTCGGTGGGTGTTCGCCGGGAGCTGAGCGGGAGGAGGTGGAAACTTTCCATCATGACCAACCTGGGCTGGCTGCAGCCCAAGGCCCGCGGCGGAGGGGCTGAAAAGTCCCGCAGCAGACTGGTCCCTACGCCACGGCTTGCAGCGGTGCCTGCCGGTGCCTGCATGAGCCGGGTCTGCCCCAGAGATGGGGCGAGGAACGGCCCCGCGCTCAGGCAGGTCTGACCCTGCCTGCGGCCGAGCCCCGTGCCGGGCACAGATGGGGCTCCAGGGGCGAAGCTGGAGGCAAAGTCACCCCTTCCACAAAACCCACTGTCATCTCCCTGCTCTGTACCCTGCAGTCCTGCGCTGGGTCCCGGCCGCGGGCAGGTGCTACGGCAGCAGGAGCCGCTGTGGGTGCCCCGCTGGGAGATGCCACCGCGATGCCGCCGGGAGATGCGGCCGCCCCAGGATGGAGAAGGGGGTTTGGAAGCAGCGACCCGCCACAACGAGGCTGCGACCTCGGCACAGCCAAGGGCTACGCGTGGCTGGGGACGCGATGAAGTGGCACTGGGATCCTGAGCGCTGCCTGCCCCGGCTGCAGGAGGAAGGGAGGCGAAGCGGCTGCATCCCCCCGTATCAGCCCCGAGGGACGGCACGAGGAGAGGCGCCAAACAGCGGCCCTTCCCCTGGGCACCCCGTCCTCGAACCCCCCGCYCGCCTCTGCCCCCAGCTGCCTGGGAAGCGCCGGTGCCGCAGGCCGCGGGAAGYGCTCCCAGGCTGCACGGCCAGGAAACAAAGCGCCCTTCTCCGCCGGGGCCGCTGGCAGCGGGCTGGGCGCGGGGGACGGCTGCCAGCGCTGCCCGGTCCCCGGGTCACTGCGACCTGGCCCTGCCGGGGCACCACCGACGGAGCCGGGCAGCCAGCACAGCTCCCCAAGGGACCCGCCGGCACGGGGCACCCAGCACCCCTCAAGCGCCTGCCGAAACCCCTCAGCCCCGGAGCAGAGCGGGGTGCCGCAGCCCCCAGGAAGGGACAGGGGAGGATGCACGCAAAGGCTGGCACGGGGATGCTGYGGGGACCGCTCCAGGCGCGAGCTCCCCGTGGGGCTGCGGCCACCTGCACCAAGCCAGCCGGCAGCTCCCGCCCCGAGTGGTGGCGGCGCGGGAGGAAGCGCCCGCGCGCCAGGCCCGGCCGCGCTGCACGGCTGCTCCCGCAGGTTAAAGGCTTCCCAGCGCCGCCTGCGTCATCCCGTCCCTCTGACGGCTGCAGGACGGGGCCCAATCAGCGGCGGCCCGAGCAGTCAGCCCACGGCCCCGCCGCAGCGTCGGCACGCACGGGGCTTGGACCGGGCGCACGGAGGGGCACGAGCCTGCAGCCGGCGACGGCGGCGAAGCGGAGCCCGGCGGCACGGCACGGTGCACCGGCAGAGCCCGAGCCCTGGCGCGGGGGAGCAGGGTGCTCCCGCTGCCGCGGCTCCCACCTCCGTCCTGCCAAAGGGGCTCCTCGCCCTGCTGCCCATCCCGGCCACCGGCAGCCCCTGCCGCGTCCTCCCTGCAAGCGCTTCGTGCCCTGCCACAAGGTACCGAGCGCGGGGACGAGCTGGTGGCGGTGCACGGCTGCCGGGGTGGGCTCCCAGGTGCCCCCCGCACCAGGCCACGTGCCGAGAGCTCTCTCCCCCCGCTGCCCATCGCCCTCTCTGCTGCCGCACGGACCCCTCCCGCCGCCGTTGTGGCCGTGCCCGGGAAAGGCTGAGCCTTGGTCCTCACCCCTCTGCACAGCGCTGGGGGCCGGGAGGAAAGAGCGCAGGAGTCACCTCCGCTGCGGCCCCCAGCCTGGCCGCGTCTCCCCCCCAGCAGCTGAGCATCTCCCCGCAGCCGGGCGGCCCGAGCAGAGCAAACCCCAGCGGCAGCGAGCAGCTGCCCGCGCCGCGGTGCCCAGGGCAGACGGAGCAGCCCTGCCCGCACGGAGCCTGCTGAGCCCTCGGAAAACCACCGCCCCGTCTCACAGCCTGGGCAGCGCAGGCACGGAGAGACCAGGTGGCCAGAGCACGGCGACTCGGCTCCCGGCCCTTCAGGCACCCTGGGGCCCAAGGCAGAGGCCGCGCCACGTCCCACCGCGCTATTTTCCATAGCAATGCCTAGAAATGCAGTTCCGGATTCAGCAGCGCTTGCTGCAGCGATGCTGGCTGGCAGCCAGGCCGGATGGCTCCCGGATGAGCAGGGATGGGCTGGGCAGGGCTCGGGAGCACCCAGGGCACCCTGCCCCGCTCAGTGCCACGCAGCAATCCCGAGCGCTGCCCTCACCGGCYGGAGCAAGGGCGCACCAAGACTGGTGCTGGGAGCACGGGCATGCACAGYGCTAAGAGAGCCCAGCTCTCCAGAGCCAGGACTCTGCGCCATGCTCCGGAAACCCCCRGTCACAGTGGGCTGAACGAGAACCTCGGGGCTCATCCATCTGCCCCGGCTCTCCAGGGGCACCTAGCACCACGGGACGTCAACCACCTCGATGCTATGACGTCTCCAGCGAGGGCTCAGCCTGGATGCGGACAGCTCCAGCCACACCAACACAGGGAGGCCCCGGCAGCATCCCGGGCCCCTCCACACCTCCCAGTCTGCTTTCTGCTCCAAAGCCCACTCAAGGATAGCACAGGCAGAGCAGCAAACTGGCTGGGCCAAAATGCTCCATCTCCRCAGGTGCCATCAGCACCGCAGACAKKAGGARCRAGACCTGGTCAGAGAGGAGGGGCAGGCAGTGGCACTGCCCYRAAAYGAGGGTGCCTGCCCTGGGAAGGGAGCTGGCTGAGGAGCCTCCCTGCTCCAGAGAGAGTCCAGAGGGAAGACAAGAAGTGAGCAAAAAGGGCCAAGGATTAGAGGCTGCAGGACCCGGGTTCGCGTTGCCTGGAAGAGAAGGCTGATGCTTTCACCCAGGGAGGGTAAACCCTGCTCTGCAGAGGGCCCAGGACTGTCTTAGGCTAGTCGGGGTCAGACAAGACAAAAATAAAACGATCTGTATTTGCTGCCAAGGGGATGCAGGCTGGGAGCTGGGAGGTGCTTTCTCACCGAGGGCGGCGCAGCCCAAAAACACGCTGCCGGGGCGGGACGGGTTCCGGCAGCCGGCCGGAGAGGCACCTGCCGAGGCGGCCGGGYGGCTCTGACCCCGCCGCTGGCCACCGCTGCGCGGCTCTGCCTGGCCGGCGCTTCCGCCCTGCCGGGACCGCCGAGGTCGACGGGGACCGCTGAGACAGACGGTGACTAAGCAGCTGAGTCACGGCCTGAGCCAGCACCCTGCRAAGGGGCAGGAGTGAGTCACGCGTGCCCCGGAAAGCTGATCCGGAAGATGAGTGTGACAGAAGGCCCCTGCCCTGCGCGGGGGAATCCAGCTGTCCGGAGACACGGGGTTAAAGGGGCACCTCTGAAAACGCAGCGTTCCCCACTGCCTGGAAACCTCCCTGTTCGCAACACGCAGCACCAAGCAGCAAGGCCAGGGCACACGAGGCTGCAGCRAGGCGCTGCCGGCCACGAGATTTACCCACGCGGAGGAGAAACTCCGCAAGCAGGAGGCAAAAGGGGGACTGGAAGGGGCAAGGGGAGCCTGGGAATCCGTAAGGAGCATCCTGGCTCAGCAGCGGGGGACGGGGCAGGGCCGTCCRGAGATTTGGGCTGCCTAAGTGTTTGGGAATGTTACCTCTCCAGCTGAGCCTGGGAACGGCCCTGCAAAGGAGAGCGTCAGGAACTGGGGCTGGTCTGTTTGTTTAATATGTTAAAATTTAATAAGGGCATTATTCATAGAAAGAGGAATCCAGATCCCAGCGCTGCCAAGCCCTCCCTTTCAGCAGCATCCAAGCCGAACAAAGTGGGACGGGGGAAAGGAAATGCCTGGAAATAAGGAACAGACGGGAGGTGACCGAGCCCGACGCTGCTGGCTCTCTTGGGCAGGGTGCTGGCTCCGCGCTCCAGGCCGCTGCCTATTGCAAAGTGGCGCTTTGTGAGAGGCGGCAGAGGAATAAGAGAGCTCTCGCCTCCCCCGAGGCTGTCAGCTCGCTGCGCTGCCACGTACCATCTTGTTTTAATCAAAGTTGCAACAGGCTGGGCTAATTTTTGTCATCAAGGACCGAGCAGCGGGGAGCCGAGCCCCGGGAGCAAGGCCCCGCTCCGCCCCGTCAGCCCGCAGCGACCTCCCGGGCCCGGCACCGGGGCGAAGCGCGGGGCAAAAGGCAGCCGAGGCCGGAGGCGGCTCATCGCACCAGCCCTGGGGGCATCTCCGGAGAGCGGACGCCCAGCAGGGCCGCGAGGTCCTTCCGCGACGGCGAGACGCGCCGGGAGAGACGGACACGCCCCAGACAGACGGACAGCGGGAGCAGGCAGCCTGCGGGCCGCCCCGGCCGACACACCCCCGCCCCGGGTCCGCGGAGAGCCCGAGCCGAACCGAGCCGGGCCGAGCCGAACCGAAC
>NW_020450901.1:68576-79131 GCF_003343035.1 Apteryx rowi | reverse complement strand
CTGGCAGAGCCCGGGGCGAGCAGCCCCCGAGCCGCAGCCGGCCCCGGCTGCCCCGGGCACCCTGCAGCCTCCAGGCCTGGGACCGGCCACCCCTTCTCCCGGGCGGTGCCCCGCGACCGGCCTTCAAGGGGCAGCGGGCAGGGCTGGAGGAAATGGTGGAGGTTAGGACGCCCGGTGCCTCTGGTGGGAGATGTGTGCTGGGAGGGGAAGGCTGCGAGGGCAGGCACAGGAGCCCGGCCCCGGCACACAGACCTGGCACCCGGCCTGTGCTGAGCAGAGCGGTAAATTGCATGGGAGGGCTGTGATTATGTCTGTGCCCAAGCATTTCCTCTCCTTCTGGCTTCTCCAGCTCATCTCATCCCATCACCCGTGCCCCTTTGCCTGCTCTCCGTCCTCCACTCCCACCATTTTCCCTAGCCTGGGGTACTACTGGCTGTTCCCCTCCTCTGGGGCTGGTGCTGGCTGCAGTTCACCCCCGGGGTCCTGCACTGCTTTAACGTACCCACAGAAATCAGGCCTTCTCCCTCGTGGCCTACAGCCATCTGGCCTGCAGYGCATCTCCAAAAAAACCACCACCTTGTCCCTATCCCAGCTGCATCATGGCAGAAGGCGTCAGGATGCTGCCGGCCCCGCTGTACCTGTGCTCTGGAGCCCAGCGTGGCTGCACGAGCATGCCACRTTGCTCCAGGGGGTCCCTGCTTCTTGCCGAAGTGGGCAGGGAGCCCAGCTCTGCCCCTGTGCGTGGGGAGGGGGCACACGGCTTCTGAGCACAGCTGAGCCGKGCTCCACAGGCGCACGTTGGCAGGAACAGCCGGCACCGTGGCCACACAACCTGTTCCTGAATCAGCGTCTGGCCACAGAGCTGCCCTGCTACAGCTACTCGCCTTTGAAGGAGGTGTCAGAGCCTCTTGCCCTTTAGGATGAGAAGCAGCAGYGGAAATGTGGGCAGCTGCACCCGGTCCAAGGCCTGCTCGAGGCTGCAGGGAACCTGCGGGAGGTGAGCTGTGCAGATCCTTTGGCAGCAGTCGCCAGAGGTCCTGCCAGCCCAGCTGCCCCAGGCACCGGGTCGTGGCTGCACACCGTGTTCTCGCTGGGCGTTCGCATTGCTCGGAGGGCACCGCATAGCTGAGGGCCAAGAAGCTCAGGGAAGGCACAAACTAGTCCAGGTCCCAAAGTGGCAGGGGCTCACGGTGCTGCTGCTGGCACCATACTGCTGTCCAGGGCCCGGGCAGCACCTCCAGCTCCCTGGATCCCACCGGCACGAGGAGGAGTGAGACAGGATCCCGCCAGTTGTCTAGGAAAAGGGCCAGCAGCAAGGCTCCGGGCAAGCCCCGGGGAGGCTGGCAGGGGAGCCCAGGACAGCCTGGGGCGGGGGGGGGGGGGGGCACGGCAGTGCCCAGCGGGGCAGGGGTTCCCGGCCCATCTGAGCCCAGGGGACGAGGGACAAGGACAAGGACAGCTGCCAGGAGCCAGACAGGTGCTGTGGAGCCACCGGTCCCTGGGCTGGGGGGATGAGGGAGGCGCAAAGCCAGGGCGGACGACGCAGCCAGCTGGGCAGGCAGCACGGGGCAGGGGGTCCGCAGCCCGGGGTGCCGCTGAGCGCCCCGGAGCCCCGCTGCGCAGGGATGTGGCTGTCGCTGCCTGACGTGCCGGGGAACAGGTCCRGCCCCTGGGGAGAGCTGCCCTGCGGAGGAGACGAGAGCGTCCTCTCGCAGCCCTGCACCCTGCAGTGAGTCATTGTTGTTTGGGCTAAATGAAAACACATGTCCAGCCTCATACGTGCTCCTTACTCAGCTCTCCGGTGCTGGACACTGTAAACAGGGGCAGAGGAGGGGGATGGGAAGGGGCCTGCCTGGCCGAGCTCTCGGGAGAGGGCCCCCTGGCTCCCCGTGGTTCTCCCACCCGACTGCAGTGCAGCTGGCGYGGGAGCAGGCCCCTCTCCCTCCCCCTTGGCTCTGCTGGTCCTTGTGCTCGGGTTCGGGCTGCCCCAGGTGCCCTGAGCACCAGGGCGGACAGGGGATGCACAGGGGTCCCAAGGCCAAAGGGCCCCCCCGAACTGCAGCAGCCAGTCCCAGGTCTCTGAAGCCCCTGCCTGCTGGCAGAGCTGCCCACAGGGCAGGATCATAACAGGGAGCCACAGCCACAGGGAGACCCAGACAAACAACCCAAGAGCACTTTGGGGTTGCCGGCTTGGGGCTTGCACACCGTTAGGAGGCAGCGTGCTTAACAAGCAGGGCAGAGGCGATGGGACAGGGACCCGCAGGGAGACCAGGGAAGAGGCCTGGATGTGTCTTGCATGGAGGGCTGGGTGCACAGCTCGCTGCAAAGCAAGCAACTGCCTGATGGGGCTGCAGTACCAGGACCCGTTCCAGGGCAGAGCTCAGTGGGTGTCGGAGCCAGACCCTGTCCCCCAGGACACTTACTACTGCACATCTCCTGGTGCAAGGTGCTGGGTGGCTTCTGGCTGTGTGGACACGCTGGACTGCAAGCAGCATCCTCTGCTTTGAGCTGATGAATGAAGAGCAGGTCTTGATGTTTACCAGGAGCAGGTGCTGCTACCCTCCCGTGAGCAGCTCGGCCAGCAGCATCCCCAGCAGATGCCCTGGCATTCTCTGTGCAGGGCTCCCCGGCCTCCACAGCTCCTGCAGGTGAGCAGAGCATCTCATCAGACCTGTCCCTGTGGTGGTCCTGGACCACAGTGTCAGCTCCATACAGGAGGGAGGGCCAGCTCCCATAGCCAGGGCTTGGGGAGGGTCTTGACATCATGGCCACCGCGTTCCCAGCCGGCTGCCCCATGCATTCCAGCCATGGGCCCTGCTCGGCATTGCTGGTGCCCACCTCTCCCACCAGCTGTTGGCTATTACTGGGAGCACTTGGGTGTTTATGAGAAGCCCTCATCTCCTTCTCATGCAAGTTGAGCTCTTAAAGGAGCACAGCATGGTTTCCCTCTAGCCCTCCACCCTGGGTGCCTTGGTCCCTGTTGGTCAGGCAGACAGGTTCTCACCTGAGAAACCAGGAGGGCAGCCAGAGAGCCGGACACCCAGCCCGTGTTCATGCCTGATGCTTGATGCAAAGCCGTGCTGCCCTGTGAATTGGGGCAGGGGCTCGGCTAGGCCGAGGGATCGTGGGCCAGGCAGGAGCTGCAGTCCCTCCGCTCGCAGGTAGCGGGACAGGAAGGAGGGTCTAAGGGCCTGCGCACCTGCCGAGGGAGCACTGGGGCCTGGGATCCTTGCTCCCTTCCCCGCTGTCTCTGGGGCTGCCCAGAGCAAGGGGAAAGGCCAGGGCAAACACCAGCCCGAGCTGAACTCCGCAACCCCGCTCCAACAGTCCAAGTCATCGTGCAGATATGTGGAAGTGTGCAGAGGGCATGAGTTGACTCAGTAGCACAACACTGCCACGCATGCATGGAGCAAGTCTCTACCATCCTTGCACACAACTAACATCACCCAAAACCTGTGAGCACAGGGACTGACCTGTGCTGAGAGCTCACGGCACTTTCCAGGTCCCTGGCTTCTGCCCAGGCCCAGCTTGTCCTGCACCTATCCCATGACAGCCCTTTACAGGAAAGGAAGGATGTGTGGGGAACAAGTCTGTGCTGTGCAGCTGCTCACAGGGAAGCTCCTAATGGGGTCAAGAAGCCTGTAAACGCCCCACCACAGGAGCCAGAACAGCCTTGTCCCTTCTGTCTAAACAGCACCGGGAGAATGGGAGGGCTCAGGGTGAGCCCAGGCTGAGGACATGGGGGTGGCCCAGTTCGGACAGCACCAAGGGCAGTGAGATGCAGTTCAAAGGAGGGAGAAAGACTGAGTCCACCAAGGCTTTAGGGCCCAGGGAGATGAGCACAGCAAGATCTGGATGGGAACTGCCACGTCTGACCCCATGGAGAGGCTTAAAGGGAAGAATACTGCTCCAGGAGCAAGGCCAGCTGGAGCCCTTCCCCGTGCTTGGGGCTGGGGGAATGGTGCCTGCGTCCTCTCATTGCCTGCACACCCGGTTCACACGCAGCCTTGCTCCAGAGCCGCCTCCGCAGTCAGGAGGGCACGTCTCGTTGGAGGAGGTTCACTGCAAGGCCTCCATCTGCCGCTGCTACGCGGCAGAGCCCTGACCGTGGAGCAGATGGTTCAAAACAGCGGCTCCTCCACCAGGGCAGCCAGGCCGTGGGCTGCTCAGGATCGCGGTCCGGCTGCACGCCCATCTCCGCAGCCGAGGAGCCTCCTGCCGTCGGGAGCGCATGCAGCAAGGAGAGCCTGCGGAGCGCAGGACGCTTTCCCTGCGATCTCAGCCACCAGCTGCCGCAGGCCCTGGCCAGGCAGGCGGGAGACTCCGGTGTCTTGCACTCTTAGCCACCAAGATCCGTGTAAATTCCTCCCATGGGGCTTGCAGGATGCGGCCACTATTTCACAACATCCCTGGCAAGTGCTGGAAGGTCTCCCCGGCCAGCCAAGCCTGGAGACCGCAGCGAGGCGTGCTGCAAACACTTCCCAGCTGCTGCCGCTCCTGGGAAGCCGAACTGGTGTTTCTAGCTCGCCCTCCTGCGCTGTGCACCCTTGAAGCAGGTACAGCCGTGCCACCTTCCCAGCTCCTGCCCAGCACTGCAGGCCATGGCTTGGCGGTTTCAGTCCAGGCCCCYGGCTGGACAACGGCTCTCTCCAGAGCTGACAGCTCTGGATTTAGAGGCACTTCAGATTCCCGAGCACTGCACAGACAGGGCAGGGGAGAAGACACAGCCAGGAAGCTGTGCACCTCCTCTAGGTCCAGGCTGGGAACGTGGTGGGGCTGAGAGCAGAAAAGTGCCCACGTCCCACCCTGCCATGGCTGGTGGCCTCATCGGACAGACCCTTGGCTGTATGCTCGCTTCCTCCAGTTCTGCAGGCCAAGACCGGTGTTCTGGTACAGCTGTGAACAGCCGGATGCGCAGCAGAAGCAGCCTGCAGCCCCCGGCCACTGCTGCTGGAGCACAGCCGGGCAGGAAGGGGAGAGGGTGGCCACGTGGTCCAAACCCAGGGCTGCTCTGTCCCAATGCTTGCACCCGAGCAACCAACAGAGCTTAGCACAGCTCTTATCAAGCCCCAGCTCCTATCCGGCTGTTGAAAGCCTCTGCCCCGGTATTACTGGTAGTGGAGAAAATGCTGCAACACACCCAGAGACCAGTGACACCATTGTGGTCTCTTCCCGCATGAGACTTTCCCCAGAAAGCCATGACCTAGGACATCTCATCACCCCAGAAGTTACCAAACTCCGCTTATGGGAAAAAGGGAAGAAAACCCAGCTACTTGGGAAAAAGACAGCCTGATGAAATCTTCCACAGCCGAGAAGTCCTGGCCAGCTGTCTCCTACCCTGGTTGTGACACCCTGCTGCGGCCCATGCCCCAGTGACCCTGCCTGGTCACCCTCCCGATGCCAGGCTTGCTGCAGGGAAGAACAGGGCAGGATCCAGCCAAGGCCCCCATTAAGGACATTCCTCCCAACAGGGATGTTTCTCCCCATGGCTCAAGCACGTCCTCTCTTGGTGCTTGGGACACAAATAGGAAGCTCCCCTGGACAGCAGCTCTGCTGCTTGCTCCTCTGGGATGCAGCTGGCTGCCAGGAGGCCCACAGGGCCCCGGGACACATTGCCAGCRTGGCTCAGCTCCAGTGCCCGAGTCAAACCCAATTCTCCAGGTACCAGGACTGGCTCAGTGCTCTGGCCAGCCGTCACCCCGTTCTCCACCCCCACGGAGCAACAYGGCATGACGGAAGAGCTGAGGAACCAGTGGCAGAAGGAGGGAGCTCAGTGGGACACGAGGCAGTTGATGAGGCTCCCCCCAAGAAAGCATCTAAAGCGGCGGGGCAGGTTGTTGCAGATGAACGGATGGGAGCTCAGCCGTCCCCTGCCGAGGCTCTGGGAGGGCTGGGCTGCTCTGCACCAGGGCTGTCCCGGCTCTCTGCTAGTCACACATCTGTCCAGGGACAAGTCCTCCAGCCTGCAGTGGGGATTACTTGTTCTCTCCATAACCTCCTCTACAAGCCCAGCAAACATCTGAAGAGGCAGTGGGTGCTGCTCCCCGCAGAGCCGCGTTGGTCCCTCCCCAGGCGCACGGTCAGGGGGAGGGTGCGCAGCATAGGGACAGTTTAGRGAAAAGCCTAGGCACTGCCTTAAGGACAGGGAGGCTCCTGAGGGCACCCAAGTGAGCAGGGTCCAGTCTCCTCTGAGCACAGTGATGGCCCAGCAAAACACCACAGGGATGCAAGGAAGATACCCTCACCCCAGGCACCATGGACTAGAATGGGGGAGATCAGGCTCTAGACCATGTCAGCATTCCCGGAACTCAAACTCTCTCTTTGGCCGGAAACCCGGGCCGTCATCAGAGCCACCAACTCACCACAGAGGGTTTCTGTTGCAAGCAGGGGCTGGGCTGCACGCTAACGGCTGCGGCGCGGGCTTCCCCGGGGAAAACYGTGCAAGGGAACTTCACTATTTCATCTTCTCTGGCAGCTGGGGGCCCTGGGCTGGGGTCTCGCGGGCCAGCGGGAGGCTGGGAACACCATGCGGTGACAGTYCTTTGCCACCAGGTGCCACTGCCGAAACACTCGCACCACGCGCACTGCAGCAAAGCCAACGCTTTACAGGAGGTGCCAAGGCCGAGTACAGAGCTGGGAGCGCTGCAAGGCATCCCTCAGCTTGCCGGAGCCTGACCGGTGAGCCCGGGGGCACACGCACCGGGCCTGCCCCAGCACCCCTCCCAGAYCTCCCTCATCCCTCCAGTCCAGTGCAAAAGTCTCTTAAATAAATTCAATGCCCTCGTATTTCACGCTCCCGATTTTGGTCTCAGGCAGGAGGAAGCGCCCGTCCAGAGTAAAGGCCATGATGTAGCTGGCGATCTTGCCATTGTCCTCTTCTGATTTCAGCGCCACAATGATCTGGTCGTCTGTGTCCGGGATGAATTTGAAGGAGGAGAAGCCGTGGGTGGGGACCACATCGCCCACACGCCCTACCGTGACATCCCCGAAGTCCTGGGTGGAGCTCAGCAGCAGGTTGGTGCCCCGCCGCTCGTCCGCCTTCTCGTTGTAGCGCTCGTGGCTGGCACGGCGCGGCAGGAAGAACCAGCGCTGCAAGGTGTCGCTCCAGGATGCCGACTCATGGATCAGGTAGCCTAGGGCAGGGGAGCAGGATGTGACAGCATGGTGTGATAGCACAGCACCCCATGAGGCTGAGCAAGCACCTGGTGCCGGCAGGGCTGGGGCAGCACTCTTTCCCCACACCAAAAGAGCACCCACAGGTAGGGAGTCAGAACCACGTACGGGCTCACACTGCAAACGCTTCCGCCTCTTCCTGCACTGTCACCCAGTGCTGATCTCCCAGCACGGCAGGCCACATCCCATCCCTCCCAAAGCAGGGCAGGGTGCACCCCACGGCACTGCCTCCTCCACCCGGGGGACCCAGACAGCCAGACACAGTGCTGGCTGAGCCGTCCTCTAGCTGCTCGCGTTACGGACAGAGGGGAGAGGACTGCGGACAGAGCAGCTTCTCGCCTCCTCTGCCAGAACGGGGGAAGGCTCATTCAGGCCTCTCATATCCTCTAGATCTCGCACCAGTCCCCATATCCACAGGGAGATCCCGGCCGTGGAGCCCACGCAGGGTGCGGGACACGCGGCAGCAGGAATGAGCCTTGCTTAGTACCTGGGGGTCGGATCCCAGCTGCGGCCCTCAGCGCGTTGTAGTTCGCCACCCAGTTCTCGTGGCCCACGTCGCCTTTGTAGCCGATGACTTTCACCCACTCGGGGTTTTCGTTCACCACCTCCCCCGTTGTCGTGGTCCACTCCTTGCCCAGTCCTCCCACGTAGAGGCGTTCGTCTTTCACCGCCAGCCACTCTGCCTTGAAGCCTGCAGGGGAGAGAAGAGCATGAGCCGGGCGGGGGCTCAGCAGCACACAGACGTTAGACCGCCCCATGGCTCCCCGCTCCCGGTTCCCTGACCTCCGCATGAGATGGCTCAGTGCCGGAACCTCTCCCAGTCGGCTGGTCCCTGGGCAAGCATCGCCCTCCTGACCAGGCCTGTGTGGTCACAGAAAAGGTGCATCCCACCCCAGCATGATACAAAGCGCCAGAGGTTTCACTGCTCCGGGTCCGCGGGGTCTCCCCCGCCCAGGGGCAGCTAATTGGGCAGCACAGGGCAGGCTCACCTTTCCCCACAGTGCCGTCCCCGTCCGAGAGGATCACCCAGGGCACCACCTTGTTGCCCTCGATCTGGTAGACCACGCCTGTGCGGTCGTCCACAGAGTACAGCTTCCCGTTGAAGACAACCAGCTCCGAGAGCTCCATGCCCCTGCCCTTCTCAGCCAAGTGCGACTGCAGCACGCTTTCGTCTTTGTCCCATTCCACCGTCACGCTGTCCCCACTGTCTGACAGCACCAGGTAGCCTTTCTTCAGGTAACTGAACCAGGTGTGCTCCTCAGAGCCCCGGGACTGTGTGTCCAGGTCCGCAATGACCCCGATGCGGTAGCGCACGCCTTCAGGGTTTCTCTGGGGTGGGGACAGCGGGTAGGTGTCATTGTAGCGGTCCCTTGCCTGCAGGCCGAGCCGCCAGTTGTGAGGATTGGGCGGGATGGGCCGTGCTGGGGAGGAGCGGTGCAAGCAGAGGAGCAGCAGCAGAAACACCACGCAGGCTGAGGACAGCACGATGGCCTTCCAGCGCAGTCGGAAACGGGGGTCAGCACCCTTGGTCATGGACGCAAGGACAGGAAGGCCACCCACGCTGATCCGGAGGGAGCTCATAGACTCATGGCAAGGCGGGACGGGCATCAGACTGGGGGCGAGGAGAACCTGGCAGCGGAAAGGAGAGGCAGCAGGTCAGAGAGCTAGAGCATGGTGCTGCACCAAGCTGGGGTGGGACTGCAGGGCACGGCTGTGCCCAAGGGAGAGGCGAGGGGCCGCATCGCCTATTCTTCTGCGGCAGGGGAAGGCGCTGCCGCTGCACGCTGAGAAGCTGCGCTGGAAGGAGAGCCTAAGCATGGGTACTTCACACAGATCAGCATCCCGAGGGACCTGGCTTGCTGCAGGAGCCCTTAGCCACTTTTAGCCCCCTCTCAGCCTCCCCCTCTGCGCTCTGAGGTCAGAAGGAGCCTGCACATGCTGGTGTGCAGCTGTTCTTGTGCACGATGAGCTGCAGAGCATCCTCTCCCTGCCCGATGGGCTGCAGCGGGCCAGACACCCTGGTCCGGGGTGAACCCCAGGGGACCCAGTCGAGGTGCCCTGCTGAGCAGAGGCCTTGCATAGCCCGGAGAAGGAGGAGGTTCCTGTTTGTGGGAGCTCCTCAACTAGGCGGCAAGACCGACCTTTGTCTCCGGAGTGGCTCGCTCGCACAGATCCATGAGCTGGCCTGGCCCTGCTGCCGCGGCCCCGGTGGAGCCAGCCCTTGCTTGCAAATGTGTCCCCAGCGCCCAGCAGGGACAGCGAGACGGGAGACACGTGGCAGCTCCGCCCGAGCAGGATGCCTGCGCTGGAGCAGGAAGCACAGCGCACAGGTCCCAGGGACACACGCCCTGACCTGCCCGAGCCTTAAAGCTGCAGCAGCCCCCTCCCTGTCATCCCCTGCCTGGCCAGCCACGGTCACACCATCTCCTCTGGGCAGGACAGATGCGTGGGTACCTTCAGCCTGCCCCGGTCTGTGCCTGCATGCAGGGCTGATGCACCCAAGCCCGCGGAGCCAGCAGCGTCTCGCCCTGCCACGTCCCTCCGTATCACCCAATGAGGGACGTGGCAGCTCTCCTGGGCTCCTGCAGCTGCTGCTGCGGGTTGTTCAGGGTGCAGGGAACAAGCAGCTTCCCTGGGGCTGGAATCTGCCCCTACCCCAGTACCAGCTGCTCTCGCTCTGTGCCATGCAGCACGGGCAAAGGACGCCCTGCCGGGCAGCAATCCCTCAGCCTGGGGCCAGGGGAGGGCAGAGGGCTCCCCACGGCCTAGGCACAGTGGATACCTGCCACCTCCCTCCTCTGGCCCAGGGCTGTCCCTGAAGGGCCCATCCCTAGCCACTCTGGGGCCCCGAGCACGGTGCCTGGTATGGCCGGGGCACGGTCCATGCTCCCCACCGGCAGCCGTGCTGCGGGGCTCTCAATGTGCCTTTCAGGCAGCCCGAGGTGCGAACAGAGGCTCCATTGAGCGTGGGGGGCCGAGCACCGGGCAGATGTGTGCACTGCCGGCCACGGTGGGGACATGGGCACAGAGCCGGGAGAGCTGGTGTGGGATAGCTGCTTGCCGCAAGGCAATGGGAACGCCGCAGTACGGCGAGGGACAGAGCCCCAGGGGGACGGGGAGCGCCACTCCGCCCTGCCTGGGACCCCAGGACGCCCGCCCTAAGCAGGGCCCTAAGGGCCCCAATGCACCGGCCTTCAGCATGGCCATGGGAACCCCAAGGCACCCACCCTCAGCAAGGCATTTGGGGGGGCCCCAATGGCCTGCTCATGGGGACCTCAATGGACCCACCCTGAGCAAAGCGTTTGGGGGAGCCCCAATGTACCGGCCCTCAGCATGGCCATGGAGACACCAATGCTCCCATCATGAGCAAGGCATTTGGGGG
>NW_020450901.1:57347-68296 GCF_003343035.1 Apteryx rowi | reverse complement strand
GCAGGGCGCCGGCCCCCCCCCCAGCGTCCCTGTCCGGGCCCCAACGCTCCCCCCGGGGCCTCTCCAGGGCCTCCCCGCACTCCCACCCCGGGCCCGGCCTCAGCGACCCCCACTTCACCGGGGCCCGGCCGTGGCGGCCCCCACGGCCCCGCCCGAGTGCCCCGGCCCCGGTTCCGGTTCCGGTTCCAGCCCGGGGTCCCCGCTCACCGCGGCGCCGACCGAGCGCTCACGCCGGCCTCCCCCGCCGCCGCCGCCGCGCGCAGCCGCCAGCGCGGACTACCGCTCCCAGCATGCCCCGC
Organism: Apteryx rowi; assembly: GCF_003343035.1. NCBI lineage: Eukaryota > Metazoa > Chordata > Aves > Apterygiformes > Apterygidae > Apteryx > Apteryx rowi. The sequence goes on along the minus strand of NW_020450901.1, from coordinate 67,997 downwards.
GCGCCCACACGGCTCCCGGCACGGACCAAAACACCTCCGCGCACGCGGCCTGGGGGCTTGGAACTACAACTCCCAGCAGCTCCCAGCCGCGGCGCCTGCTGGGGGCTGCAGTCCGCCCGCGCTGCCACTGCCTGCCCGCTTGGGCCTGGTGGAGCCTCCTGCCCCCGCCGGCCGTGCTGGCCCTGAGCCGCCTGGCGGTGCATCCCGTCGGGGCAGCCGCCGCCCCCCTGTTCTCCAGGCCTGGCCCCATCGCGGGTGCCGGCTGGGGGCACCCCCTGCCCGGAGCCCCCAGGGAGCTGCTCTGCGCCGCCGGAGCCCCTGGTTGTGCTCCAGGGGGGCTCCAGCCCCACGCCGACCCCCTTCGCGCGTGCAGCCCGTTTGTCCGAGGGGCTGGTGGAGCCCAGCCGGGGGGCAAGGGTCGCGTGGCCCCGGAGGGGCTCAGCCGTGTTCGGGGAGGTCCTGGCTCCGTGGAGCCGCTCGGACCCCCCAGTTGCCCGGGGGTCTCGGCCCCCTCCCAAGCCCCGCTGCAGGGCACGCGGTGGGTTGCGCTCCCTCGCCGGAGGGGATGTTCCTGGCTCCCTCCCGCCAGGACCGCGGCCGCGGGCGCAGCCCGCCCTGGCTCCCACGCTTGTCTCCGGCGCCCCGGTGGGCAAGACGCCGCGTGTCGGGCCGGCTCCTCCCGCCGCCGCAGCTCCCCCACCCAGCCGCTTGCCTCGGCGCCCGCGGCGGGCGAAGGAATTAGGCGGGAGCGGGAGCACAGCGCCTCGGCACCCACGTTCCCGCCGCTCTGCACCGACCCCGGGCTGCAGCCGGGATCCAGTGCGGAGCAGAGCCAGGTAGGGAGGCGGCGAGGGACCCTGCTCCGGGGCCGTGGGGCTGGAGCCAGGCGAGAGGGACGGCGGCCGACGCGCCCACCCTGGCCCACGCAAGCCTCGCCGTGTGCGGAGGGGCCGTGGGCTGCCCCGGGGACACGGGCCAGYGACCGAGAGCACCCCAGGCCGTCCCGCACCGCACACACGGCCCTGCTTTGAGCATCTCCCCCTGAGCCCCAGGGCACAAGTCGTCCTTTCAGGGAGGAGCAGGTTGCAGCCCCTGCTGCCATCCTGCACCGCTGGCTCAGATGTGCCCTGCTGACCCCACGTCACCTCGGGACGGGCTGTAGGGAGCCGGCACAGATCCTGCCCCAGCACTGCAGCGCGGGATGCATTTCCACAGCCGGCAGGCAGGCAGGCAGGCACCAGCTGTGCGGGCATCCATGAAAATACCAGCCCTGGTCGGGGGGTGGCAGGCTCCAGTGGCTCCCCTGGCGCGGGCAGGCTCCTGCCCCGGAGCAGAGGCTGCGTCCTCCAGGGAGCCTCCCCTTGGCGCCTGTCTCCAACATCTGGAGCCACTTTCTGGCACACGAAACCCGCCTTCCCTGATCTCAGGCCAGTAACGGCTGCGGCCGCAGGCCCGGAGCTGGCAGGCGCTGGGTGCACACATGGTTAACGCCGACCGACCGCGCTCCGCTGGGCTCACATCTGGCAGGGGGAGGGCGGCTCGCCGCGTTTGTCCCGCTTCTTCCCTCTCCTCCTTTATTCTCTAGAAAGTGCATTTCCGCCCGGGCCAAAGGAGGAGAAGAGGCTGTCAGAGAGACAGGGAGCAGGCTCTGTGCCCGTGTCCGGAGGGGCTGGCGGCGCGGCACCGGGAAGATGCCCTAGAGAAGGAAAGGCAGCGAGAGGAGAGAGCAGCCCTGCCCCAGAGGTAGGTGGGGGGCAGGTGGGGCCCTGGGGTGTTTGCCGTGCAGGCCCGAGCGCCGTGGAGCTGCRCCTCGTGTGCACATCCGTGCATGCCATCAGCCACGGGCGCTCCGGCGTCTGTCCAGACTCACCCAGGAGGCACATGCAGCCACGCTGGGTGCGTGGGTGAGCTGGGGCATGTCCAGCAAGGGGGCCTGGCCCCCCATTCTAGTTAGCTGGGTAAAGACCCTGTCGTGCCTGCAAAGGGGGCTTTGGGAACCGTGGGGCTGAGCCCCTTGGAGGGGCACTGCCCAACCTGCAGCAGCTCTGGGAAGTGAGACCCTGGGAGAGGATTAATGCTGGAGCCGGCAGAGCAGGCTCAACACCGCAGAGCCACTGCGGCTCCCCCAGCCCTGCCCGAGCCACACGTCTGAGATGCTAGCACCCACCAAGCGCACGAAACCCAGGGCCGGGCCAACCACTGGGCACGTCGATGAGGGACAAGGCGGTGGCTGGAGTCCCCAGCACGACTTCTTGCTGGTTCTGCTGGGTGCCACAGGAGCTGGAGGGCTGGGTCAAGAGCTGTGATCCCCCCATTAGCCCTTGAGCACAGCTGCCCCCAGGCAGCTCCCACCCTGCTGCCCACCAGGTCTGGGCTGCTACTGGGGTACAAGCAGCTCCACAAACTTGCAGGCTGCTGCTGCAAAAGGCTGGGGAGAGCCAGTCCCACCAGCACATCCTTGGACACCAGAAACATCCTTGCTCTGGCTGCTGGGGCTCAGGGAGGGCTGTATCCAGTGAGCAGGGAGGGTGAGAGGGGCATGCGGGTCCTGCTGCCGCCACGCCGCTCTGCAACCCCCCTTCTCCCTYGGGTTTACTCTTGCTTCATCCCGATCTTTAACGCCGCCTGGAATGTATTTCAGGATGTTTTGACTTGCAGTCCCAAGGCTTTAGCAGCCACTGCATTTAAATCTCCAAACCGCTCCTGGAGAGCATCCAGCCCTGACAGGAAAAAACAGAGTCCCTTCAGCAAGACCGTGCATATAGGTGCACCTCCCACCCAGTACGTCTGCAGGGTGCAGAGGGAGATGGGCTCAGGGGCCTCGCCGAGCCTTGCGCACTGCCTGCAAGCGCGCCATGCGTGCCGGCTCTCCTGCCCAGCGCTGGTAGCACTGTGCACACAGCGCCTTCGCCTCCATTTGCAGCGCTGCAACAGCCTGGAAAATGAGCTGCCTTTTCTCAGTGGGAATTTCCTGGTTAAGGATTTCTTAGCCCTGCTGAGCAGTTCCCTGCAAAGCTGCATTTTCCCAAGGGCTGAGCCTGCCGCAGGTCCCGGGGGAATGCCTGGCTTGATGGGAAGCCTCAGAGCTGCCATCCCAGAGCAGAGGGAAAGCCACAGGCTTCCCGACAGCACGAGCGCCGCACCGTGCAGGCTGCATGCCGCGCTTGCTGGCACATGGCTGGCACAGCTGGAGGCCAGGCAGGGTTGAGAGAGCCAGGACTGATACTCCCCTGAATTACATCTACTCGCGGCACGGGGAGGGAGGCTGTRGCGCCAGGCTCCAGCGCAGTGCTGACAGCTCTGCCTCTGTCAGTACCAGGCAGCGCTGGCCAGGCGCGGGCCGAGACGCTGGGCTCGGTGCACAGGGCAGGACAGGCTGCCCGGGACCTTGCAGGCGACAGCCCCTCTCCAGGCAGGCACAGGGGGAAACGTGTGAGGGGACGGCCCTTTGCAGAGGGTGCACAGCTACGGGAAAGCCCTTTGGAGCCTTTCCCCATCCCTCCTCCCCTTCCCGGCTGCAGTTAACATGACTCATAAGCCAGGCATCCTGGCCTCGAACGCCCTCCGCGCCCGTGATTGCCGGGAGCAAGCGCTGCCCCGGCACCAGGACCCGGCCGGCCCTGACGCACCAGGGACAACGTGGACAGCCTGGCTTGAGGCTGCCCCTGCCCTGGAGGAGTCGCTTACCGGGGATCCCTGCTGCACGGGGAGCAGGCATTCACCAAACAGCTGGATTCTGCCCCAAACACCAGAGAGCTGTCCCCCCTGCCCAGCCTGTCCCCACTGGGATGGGTCAGGAGGTGCTGGTCCATGGCATGCTTGGCCCCTTGCTGGCCTGGCTCCTCTCTCCTCCCCACAGGGGCAGCAGCCCCTTCTGCTCTCAAGACGCAGGGCTGCGGCACAAGGGGCTCTTTGGGACACGTGTTCCTGGCTCCGTGCAGACCCAGGCAGCTCCTCGGAGCCTGCATCCCTCGGTGCACTGCCAAGCAACAAGCAGGGAGGCCATCTGGAAGAAGAGGGGAGAGTAAGGCAAAGGCCATTCCCCTTTGTGGATGCACCTGATTGAGACTGAGCTTTGCCCATGGGCCCCATTGTGGCTTTCTGGGCTGCACTGGGCTCTCTGGACTAGCCCACAGGATCTGCAATGCCCCAGCAGTTCCCTGTGCCCACGGTCCTGCACTCACGCTTACCAGGAGCCCTGCAGCATGGCACCACCTCAGACCCTGCTGCCATGGCATGCCGAGCAGCTGGGCAGCACCACGCGCTTGCTTGGCCCCAGGGCTGGCCTGGCCCCTCCAGGACTGCGGGGTGAGACGTTGTGTGCTCAGCCCCACATCTAGACACAGCCTCAAGCTCAAGAAAAATGAGTGTGACAAAGCAAGGAGGGGCAGCTGCCTCATTTGGACCATGGTGCCACCAGCTATTGCAAGCATTAGCTTTGGCCCCATGCAGGATGCAGGTTCTTGGCTGCCAAGGTGGTTTTTCCCAGTGGTGGCTGGCTCCCAGCTGGGCTGTGGATGCCAAGAGGTATTTGTGGCTCTGGAGAAGCAGGTTTTGTTTCCTTGCAAGCCCTCAGGTGATGGACATGGGTGCAGGCTGAGGGCTGGCTGTTGCCTGGGGCAGGGGCAGCTCCTTTCGCAGGTTTGTGCACCTGCAGGCTGCCTGCGCACTCAGTCCCTGGGGCCAGGGCAGGAGCAGGAGTGCACCCACCAGGCTGGCATGAGCCTGAATGCAGACCCTGCACCCAAGAGCAGGGCTGGGGACCCCCATGAGGGGCAGGTCCCAGGCAGGAAGGCAGTGTGCAGGCAGCTCTGGCAGCCAGGAGCACCGTGCAAGCTTGGTGCCCTTCTCCCAGCAGTGACTTCCCAGCACAATGGGCAATGCCTGGGCTGAAAGCGCGGCTGTGCCCTGCCTGGTGCAGCCAGGTCCTGTTTTGGGGATGTCACAGGACACAGCAGGACATTTTGGCAGTTGCTGGGGACAGGATGCAGCACTGGGGGGAACCCACATGCTTTGCCCCTTTGCAGAGGCCTGGACTCAACCCCTCTAGCAGCTGGTCGGTGTGGGGAATGGCCCCGGCCAGGGCCTGCCCCTGCTCCACACGCTCCCTTGCTGCCCCTTCCCTCCAGCACATCCCCATCCCAGCCCGGCTGGCTGAGGCAGGGGCACTGGAAGGATGCGTCCCCATGAAGTCCCATCCTGCCACCGCAGCCCTCATCCCTGCCTGCACCCTGCCCACCTCCCTGGGCTCTGCTGGGCCTTGCTGTCCCCCTCAGCTGTCCCCCGTGTCTCACAGGGTGCTGCTGCAGCATGGAGGGGCTTGGGGCAGCCAGTGTCCTGCTGCTCTGCTGCCTGCTGCTGCCCACCGCTGCAGGCAGCCAGCCCAGCCCCAGCCCGCATTTGCAGATGGACCCCGAGGAGGCGCCGTCCCAGCACCACGCTGCCAGGTGAGGGACCTGGGGCRGTTCACCATGGGGGACAGGGCAGTCGTGGTGCCCACCGAGGGCCCCCAGCCCCCACCACAGCTCCCCATTGCGCTTTGCTTTCTGCCCTCCCTCCCTCAGGGCCAGGTGGGAGCAGGACAGCGGTGCCCAGGAGGAGCTGCCCCCACAGCCCCGCTGCGTCCRCTGCTGTGAGCCACCCGACCAGCGCTACGCCTACCCCCCGCGCCAGCCCCTGCCTCAGATCAACATGACCATCCTGAAAGGTGAGGGCTGCCTGGGCACGGCAGGGCACCGACTGCCGCGGGCCGGGTGCTGGGCAGCTGCCCCAGCTGAACCCGCAGCCAGGCACCCCACGCTGCAGGGCAGGAGCTGCCCGCGCTACCTGCCGGCGTCTCCCCGGGACCGCAGCAGTGCTGGGCTCCCCGTGCTGAGTCTCTGCTCTCTGGGTGCTGGTCAGCACAAACCTGCTTCCCCGAGCGGCTGGAGGGGGAGCGAGGTGCTGGGGCTGGTGCCTGCAGCGCGGGACCCTGCATGGAGCAGGGGGGGATGCAGAAGACCTCCCCAAGGCCTGAGCTGCTCACACTGCTGATCAGGGCAGCAGCTTTGGTGGGGGAACGTCGGAGCCCAGTTTTTCTGACAGCTGGGGGGAGCAGGGACAGCGGGCGGGCTGTGGGCAGGCAGAGCTGGTCAGAGCAGCAGGTCTGGGGGACATGGGGGTCCCTGCTCTGCCTCTATCCCCTTTTGCCAGCCGAAGGGGCTGTCTCRGCATGCCGACAGCTTCCCGGGCACTGGGGGTGGAGGTGGCACCCACCTCTGACAGCACCATCCCTCCTGCTTTGCCCAGGAGAGAAGGGAGACCGAGGYGAGCGAGGCATGCAGGGGAAGTTCGGCAAGATGGGGGTGGCCGGCAGCAGGGGCCACACGGGGCCCAAGGGGCAGAAGGGCAGCGTGGGCGCCCCGGGGGAGCGCTGCAAGAGCCACTACGCAGCCTTCTCGGTGGGCCGCAAGAAACCCCTGCACAGCAATGACTACTACCAAACACTGATCTTCGACACGGAGTTTGTCAACCTCTACGAACACTTCAACATGTTCACGGGCAAATTCTACTGCTATGTCCCCGGGATCTACTACTTCAGCCTCAATGTGCACACCTGGAACCAGAAGGAGACTTACCTGCACATCATGCACAACGGGGCAGAGGTGGTGATCCTCTACGCCCAGGTGAGCGACCGCAGCATCATGCAGAGCCAGAGCRTCATGCTGGAGCTGCAGGAGAAGGACGAGGTCTGGGTGCGGCTCTACAAGGGYGAGCGCGAGAACGCTGTTTTCAGTGATGAGTACGACACCTACATCACCTTCAGCGGCCACCTCATCAAGTACAGCGGGGACCCCTGAGCCTGCTGCAGCCCTGCTCCTCCTCCCTCGGGGCAGGCGTCCGAGGAGCCCCTGCTACCCSCCTTGCCCCAGGCATGCCACCCTCCGTTAATCCGTTAGCCCTTTTACATGCCAGCACCCCCAGCAGCTGTATGAACATGTGAATACCACCCCCATCCAGCTCCACCAGGGGCCGATCGGATGCACCTGGGGTGATGGAGCTGCTTCCAGCCTCTGCTGCGTTTGTGACCTGGGAAGCACCTGCTCAGCTGGGGCAGGCAGGGAACACGTCCCCACCTGCACTTGGTTCACAGCTGGGTTTGCTGGGGTGTAGATGTGCAGAGCATGGCTGTGACCTGGCACCAGCTGAACAGTTTTGACTGCCAATGGCCGCAGTACAAAGCTGCACAGACTGTTTCCACACTGTTCCTTCGCCCCCCTGCTCAGCAGCCCTCCCTGCGACATGCACTACAGGCTTCTCCCGGAAAAGGGTGGAGGGTGCTCAGCACCCAGCAGGATAGAGGAGGGGAGCAGCAGCAACACTAAGGGCCCCTGTTTCTTTCCTCAGAGCTGGGTCACAAGGACTGGGATACTGCCCTGCGGCACTGGGGGTTGCCCTGGGCTGACATATCCCTGTAAGTGCTGCCAGTGGGGGAGGAAATTGCAGCAGTTCCCCTTTCCCAATTGCCACCCCGGTCCCCACACAGCAGCCTCTGCTCTGTGCTGACACCCACCAAGGAGGGGGCTAGATCCCGACTGGCAGCCCTGGGTGCAGGGACCTCTGGCTTCAGCCTCTCCCTCGTTGGTTAGATTTTCTGCTGGCCAGGCTTTTTATTTTTGTATATGCAACAGCAGAGCAGGGCCTGAGGCAGCATGCTGCCCTCCCTCTGCTCTCTGTACAGCTTGTGATGACATTAAACAGCCCACGGTGTGGGGTCTTACTCACGCTTTTGATGTGTCCTCCTGCTTCATGCGTGTGTTCTCCAAGCAGCCCAGGCAGGTTCCCAGCTCCCAGGGTGCAGGTCCTCCCCCAAAAGCCACATGAGACATGGGCTGAGCACAGCCTGGCCAAGCTGGTGGCAGGAAAGTGATGCTGTCCCTGGAGACCCCAGGCTGCAGCCTGGTGGGAGCATTCCCTACCAGGAGACCTAAGCAGGGCACCGGGTGTCAGGGAGCCATGAGGGCCAGCTGCTCCCTAAGGGACAGGGACTTGGGAGCAGAGCACAACCCAGCAGTGGGGCAGCAGCCTCACCACCACCACTGTCCTGCAGACTCCAAGCAAGGTGATCAGGGCAGACCCAGGGATGGCAGCCAGGTTTAACCAGCAGTCCAGATCATCAGGCAAGTTCGTGGTGGTGACACAGGTCTGAGGTTAAGCCAGGAAGTCAGTCTGCAGGTCAGGGTCCAGGTCTGGATCAACAGGGTCCCCAGCCAGGCACAGCTGGGCTGAGCTAGAGACTAGCATGCCCACAACACATCTTGGGAAAGGACTGAAGGCCCTGGGCTGAGCTTAAATACAGCCGTGGGCCCATGGGCAGGGTGTGGGTGGGAGCCCCAGGTGAGGCTGCTCAGGGCTATTAGGGCCTGTTGGTGCCCTTGGGCCCTGATGCTGCGGTGCTGCAGAGGCTGCCGCTTGCGTGCCCATGCAGGATGGGGCGAGGGGATGGACGCAGGCGCTCGGGAGGAGGCAGCAGCCTCCTGGTCTCTGCCAGCCYGGTGCCAGGCTGGGAGCCATCCCGGCGCAGAGCTCAGAGGCCGCAGCRCATACGTCCCCCGCAGGGATGCAAACACCGGGTGATGGCAAGCTGGTGCTGTCCCTGCGCCCAAGGAGCTGAATCACACGGCGCCCCTCAGCATGGACATGCCAAAGCAGCGAGGCGCTGCCGGCATGGTGCACGCTGACCTGCAGCCTGGGCGACCTGGCTCCCCCTGCACAGGTCTGGCGACGAGCGCTTGGTCCTGGCTGCAAAGGCGCGTGTCTGCGCCAGCCCCGCTGTCCTGCGCAGGCCTTGGCTGGGTCCTCAGCAGCCCGAGGCCGGGTCAGCCAGGTGGCAGAGGTGTCTCTGTCCAAGAACATCACTGGGAGAGGCTCCCTGGAGCAGCGCGGGGATGAGGTCACGCACGGGAGCTGCCTGGGGCTGGGGGAGGTGTTCCAGGAGGAGCAGCCCTGTCCTTCGCCTGCACAGCCGCCGGCATCCTGCAGAGCCAGCGCTGGGGAGAGGTGCTCAGGGCGAAAGCACCCACTCTGCAGCCCGGCCTCTGGACCCGCTTGGGCCCTGTGGGAGAGCTGGGGAGGGGCATGCCCGGCGTGTGGGGCAGCGTTCAACAGAGTCGTGATTAAACGTGTGCAGGCAGAAGAGCTCGAGAAGGCGCTGAGGGAATCTCACAGTATTTTTAGTGTGGAGATGCAAAACCCATCTGCTTTGATGCCTCCCTTGTGCAAGCAGCCAAGTCAGTTCAACCCAGCTTGCGCAGCTTTGGAGCCCTGGATGCATCTTTGATGCAGGATGTAGACCAAGGAGACAAGCCAGGCCTTCTTTTCTGGCCGAACGTGGGCTCTGCTCCYAACCACAGCGCTGGGCTGCCAGCCAGATCCCTGCCCTCACCTTGCCCCGGGCCCTTGCGCTGCCCTGGTTGTGGGTTGGTGGAGCACAGAGCAGATTTAGGCTTCTGAAAAGCAGCTGCCACAAGGGGCCTAATGACCAAAAATGTTCTCAGAGCAAGAAAAAAAACAACAAGCCAAAGCCAAAAAAGCAGTGCAAGGTTTCAGTGAAGAAAACACTGCTTTGTTTGGATTTAAAGGGCCACTGGCACCAAACCCCCAGCTGCAATTTGCAAAAACAAGCTCCCAGGGAGCAGCAGGCAGTTACGGCATTCCCAGAAAAACAGCTTTCAGACACAGCCCATTCCCTCGTGGCACCCGAGGCCTTGAGAACAGAGCAGATTTCCGGGCTGCTCCTCTGCTGAGCACACAGCAACCGTGCAGCTCAGAGCGAGCCTGTGGGTCCCTCCCTCCCAGCTCCCCCTGCCCCGGGGTGTCAAAGTCGTGGGGCCGTGCTGGGCCCCTCGGACAGCTGACAGAAGCTGCCCTGCACCAAGAGTTTCTCTGGGCCCGTGTCGGTTCAGGAGTGTTGCAGAGCCGCTTTTAATTGGGTCACCAGCAGCAGCCTGGTGGAAGCCCCCGAATGACAAGGAGGCTCCCTGGAGCGGGAYGGTGCTGGGGCCACTGTCCCAGCCCATCACAGAGCCTGGCGCCTCTTGGCCCCGCAGGGCCCCAGCCTGGCTCTGCCCAGGGGGATTCAGCGGGGACCAGCCCTGCCTGACGCAGGAGCCTCGGTGGCTCCTGGTGCTGCAGGCCAAACCCTGGCTCTCCCCATGCTGCAGGGGACTGCAGAGGAGAGGGGAGCGGGGTCCCCTCCCGGGAAGGGCTCGGGAGCCGCCTCCCTCCCCTGCCCCTGCCCTGCACGGAGCACCCTGGGATGGGGCCAACATGTGCCGCGATATGGGGCTTTGCACCCCAGGATGGGACCAACTGTGCACCCTGGGATGGCGCCAACTGTGCACCCCGGGATGAAGCCAGCCGTGCTTGCTGGGATGTGGCCATGCACCCCGGGATGGGGCCATGCACCCCGGGATGGGGCCATGCACCCTGGAATGGGGCCGTGCACCCCGATGTGGTGCTGTGCACCCCGGGATGGGGCCGTGCACCCTGGAATAGGTCCGCGCGCCCCGACGTGGTGCTGCGCACCCGGGGATGGGGCCGTGCACCCAGGGAGGGCCTCGCCGTGCGCCCCGCGCGAGGCGGGCTGCGGCGGCCGGTCCGGGGCGGGCC
>NW_020450901.1:53299-56861 GCF_003343035.1 Apteryx rowi | reverse complement strand
CCGCCGCCGCCGCCGCCGCCTCAACGCGCCCCTCTGCCGGCAGCTCGGAGCCCGCGGCGGAGGCGCGGGGAACCACCGTGCTGCACGAAGCCGTCAGCTACAGCCCCCAGCCCCTGCCAGGTGAGGCACCGCCGCCGCGGCCCCGGGCGGGGGGAGACGCTCCCGCCGCCCCTCCTGACCGCGGCCCCGGCCTCTCGCCCGCCCGCCCGCAGCGAGGCACTTCGACACCAGCACGACGGAGCCGGTCAGCTTCTTCCTGTCGAGCCTGGAGGAGCTGCTGGCCTGGCGGCCCACCGGCGACGACGACTTCAACGTCGCCGCCACGCCGCTGGCGAAGCGCCAGCCRCCGCTGCACGCCGCGAGGCCCCGGACGCTGGTGTGCCACGACATGAAGGGCGGCTACCTGGACGACAGGTGGGCGCTGCGGGGACGCCAGCTGGCGGGGACYGGGGTGTGCTCCCCGCAGAGCTGCTCGCGCCGGCACGGAGCCTGCTCGCTCCCCGGGGCCCTRGCTCCGCGGCGGTTGTGGACAGCATCTGCCCCAATGAGTATTTTCCACAGTCTCCAAGCATGGCGCAAGCTCCAAACCTGTTTTTCCTCTGCTTGTTTCATCATTTCCTGCTGGACTGACTTCATCCAGGCAGGGATGGAGGCAGGGAGTTGGCTCTGGGCTCCAGAGCACCCTGGTCTTGCTCAGACCAGCCCTAGCTGGGGTCTGCRCATGGGTCACCCAGTGCCGTGGCCTGGGATCTGCCCGGTGTGGATGGGGCGTGGGTCYGGCCGCGGAGCGATGGCCATCCGCCCAGCAGCATCCTTGCTGCGGTGCCCGGCCGCCGGCCCAGCCCTCCTCCCTCCCTGCCGGCAGGTTCATCCAGGGCTCAGCCACGCGCAACCCCTACGTCTTCTACCACTGGCGGTACATCGATGTCTTCGTCTACTTCAGCCACCGCACGGTGACCATCCCGCCCGTGTGCTGGACCAACGCGGCCCACAGGAACGGGGTCCCCGTGCTGGGTGAGGGCCGGGGCAGGCGGTGGGTGCAGGTGCAGAAGAGCTGGCGCCGTGGGGCTGGGCCACAGGCACCGGGGCTGGGGCGGCTGCAGCTGATGCGGCTCCCGGCGCCTCTCCAGGCACCTTCATCGCGGAGTGGGTGGACGGGGAGAAGCTGTGCGAGGCGTTCCTGGCCGGCGGGCCGGAGGCGTACCGCGCCGTCAGCGAGCAGCTGGCCCGCATCGCCCAGCACTACCGCTTCGACGGCTGGTTCGTCAACCTGGAGAACAAGCTGAGCGTGAGCAGCACCCGCTCCCGGCCCCCCTGCCTCCGCGGGCGTCACCTCCGCCGGGGCCCGGCCGCATYGCCGCAGCCGCGGTGGCAGCGCGCGGGCTGCCTCCCCTGCCCCGTGCCCACCCTGCCCTCTGCTCTCTGCCCGCAGGAGGCCGCGGTGAGGAATTTGCCCCTCTTCCTGCGGCACCTGACGGCGCGGGTGCACGAGGCCGTGCCGGGGGGGCTGGTGCTCTGGTAYGACAGCATCGTGCAGAGCGGCCAGCTGCAATGGCAGAACGAGCTGAACGAGCAGAACAGGTGAGGGGCCGCGAGGCGGGCGCGGGCGAAAGCAGCCCCGGGACGGGGTGGTTGGGGGGGGGGGAACAGCCCCGCATCCTCCTCCCGCGCCGACCTCGTCCCCAGGGAGTTCTTTGACGCCTGCGACGGGCTGTTCGTCAACTACAACTGGAAGGAGGAGCAGCTGGAGCGCTCCAAGAGCCTGGCCGGGCAGCGCCTCGCCGACGTCTACTTTGGCATCGACGTCTTCGCCCGCGGCGATGTGCTCGGCGGCGGCTTCGACTCTGACAAGGTGCGCGATCCCGGCACCTCCTCCCGGGCTGCCAACCCTTGCAGCCTTGCTAACCCCAACGCCGTGTCCTGCAGCCCCTGAGCCTGATCCGCAAGCACGGCTTCTCCGCTGCCATCTTTGCCCCCGGCTGGGTCTACGAGCGCCTGGGGGAGGAGAACTTCCTGCAGAACGAGAATGAGTGAGTGCGGGGACGGCGCCGGGAGGGCGATGCGGGCGCTGATCCCGGCTCTGCCCTTGCTGCAGCCGGGCGGTCGTGCCCCCGCCGCCTGCCGCCGCTTCCCGAGCTGGGGGCTCCGTTCCCATGCCTGCCTTTCCCGCAGGTTTTGGGGCTTGCTGGCGGAGCACCTGCCCACGCACAGCATCTGCACGCTGCCCTTCGCGACCTCCTTCAGCCTGGGCATGGGCAGCGGCCGCTTCGTCGCCGGGAAGGTGGGTGCGGGGGGCAGGGGGGGCGGCTCGGCCCTGGGCGGGCAAGGGGGGGCCGGGCACGGCGGGGTGCCCGCTGCCCACCCCGACCCAGCGCTCCCCATCCTGCAGGAGGAAGAGGCCGGGCCCTGGTACGACCTGAGCGCTCAGGAGATCCAGCCCCTCTACGCCGAGCGCCAGGGCGGGCTGAGCACGAGCTGCTGCCTGGGGGACGCCTGGCGTGGCGGCAGCTCCCTGAGGGTGCAGGGCACCATACCCGCCGGCGAGGAGCGCGTTGCCGTCCGGTGAGTCGGGTGCTGCGGCCCTGCTTCCGCCCGGTGCGGCCGGGCAGAGCTGTGCCGGCGCCGAGCGCGCCGTGGGGCTCGCTGGGGCACGCGCCGCCCCGCCAACCTAACGCAGTGTCTCCCCTTTCTCTCCTCTCCTGTCTCTGTCTCTCTGGGTGGATCTGGGGTCATCAGCCTTTTCTCTTTCCAGGTGCCGGCGCCCCCCAAGCTCCTCCTGACCCTGCTCTACAAGCTGGAGGGGCCGCAGCGCGACRAGCTCGCTGTTTCCCTGGAGCTCGCCACCCAGGACTCGAGGTCCTGCCGCACGGATGGCGTCACCCCCGTGGCCGGTGAGCGCCCYGGCGCCCGGCTCCTGCGGCCGGTAGGGCTCAGCGCCCGCAGCCGRGCACCGGGCAGCCCCCAGCCTCCTCCGTTGCCTCCCGCAGAGCCTGATGCCCGGCATCACCCCCGGTTCCTGCCGGCGCCGCCGCCCGGCCTCGCCGAGCTGCTCGGCGGCTGCGCCCGCGGCGCCCGCGGCTGGACCAGCCGGTGAGTGCTGCAGGGGCTGCGCGTGCCCCGGTGCAGGGTTGCACCGCAGCGGGCTGGGGCCCGTCCCCGCCACCCCCTGCCAGCTCGGCCCCCTCTGCGCGCAGGTGCTACGAGCTGGACTTGCAGGACTGCAGCCTGCACGACCTCTCCTTGCTGGTGTCCCGCCACCAGGCCAGCCCGCGCGACACCCGCTTCGCCTGCCTCCTCGGCGAGGTCCAGGTGAGCGCGCGGCGCTGCAGGCGCGGGGCGGGCGGCAGTGYGGAGGGGGGGTGCACCGAGGCTTCCGGGCCGGATCCCAACGGCACCCCCGTTCCCATCCGCAGGTGCTGGACGCCGCCAGCCTGGCGGGCTCCCCGCCGCAGGTGCTGCACGTCTGGGCCTCGCAGCTGCGGTGGCAGGAGGGCCCCGGCGCCGAGCTGCTCTCGCTCAGCCTCACGCTGCGCTGGTCCTACCCGCCCGGCCGGGCCTGCGG
>NW_020450901.1:51959-53089 GCF_003343035.1 Apteryx rowi | reverse complement strand
GCTGGGGCTGGCGCAGGGCTGCGCGTACCGCGCCGTGGGGCTGGCAGTGCCGCGGCCCGCCGCCCGGCAGCCCTGCCGCCTGGAGCTGCTGGTGGAGCCGGTGCGCACCGACGGGCTGCCCGTGCCGCCCGAGCGCTGGGGGCGCCTGCTCCTCGTCTACTCCGAGCCGGCCGGCAGTGCCAGCTGAGCCGGGCATTAAACGGGAGCGTGGTGCAGCCCCCACATCCAAGTCGTCTGTGTGTGTGTGCGTGTGTGCATGGGGGGCCGGGGCATCGGCACTGCGGCGCTGCAGCTTCCCGCGGCCCYGGCTGCATGCTGCTGCTCCCCAGGGCTCGCCCATGCTGCCTCCCCGGGAGCGCTTGCATGGAGAAGGAGAGAAAATTTATAGCAGCAATTATTTTAGCACAGTCTGGTGAGCAAGCAATTAGCAGGCAGGGCCGGGGCCGAGGTGAGCTGCACTGCGGGGCTGCACAGCTCCTCGGGAGCGCCAGCCCCTGTCCCGCATGCAACTCTCCCAGTCAGGAGCGTTAACACGTCGGCATTTAAGCTGCTGCTCCCGGGTGGATGAATTGCTCTGCAACACATTATCTGATGGTTTGAAAGAAAACCCAAAGGGCTTGGCCCAGTGCGGGACACGCTCCTGCCCTGCTGGGACCTGCCGGACGGCTGCTCCCATGCCCGCGGTCGCCCCCCTGCGCCAGCGCCCCACCAAAACCTGAGTCCTCCTGGTTGAAGAAAGAAATCTTTATTAATAATTTCAATAATAATAATAATAATAATCCTTGTAGTAATAATAATAATAATAATAATAATAATAATACTGTTTATTAGAATGGTCACACCTTTGAAGCATACAGCACGGCCGGGGCCAGGCTGCGCCAGGCCGGCGGGGGCTGCCGTAGGGAAGAAGCCAGTACAGCGATGAAGGAGCTTTGTACAGGGGCCGGGGCGGCGGGCCGGGCCGGGGCTATGTACACCGGGAATAGAAAAGGAGGAGCTCGCTGCCGGAGCGCCGGGGCGGCTGCCGGCTACAAAATGAGGTTCGATGAGATGGCAGAGCCGGCGGGGTGCCGGCGGCGGGGCGGGGGGCTCCGGCCGGGGCCCGCGGGCATCCCGGGCCCGCCACGGCC
>NW_020450901.1:50397-51728 GCF_003343035.1 Apteryx rowi | reverse complement strand
CGGCAGGGCTGCGAGGAAGACGTGGTGCCCAGGCCCTGCGCCTCGGGCCGGCAGAGTCCTGCGCGGCGCCGCGGCCAGCTGCATCCCTGCCCGCAGCCGGGTGCCGGAGCCATCTGCGCGTGGCAGTGGCGGTGGCACCGGGGCTCCTGCYGCAGCTGCCGGCCGGGGAAGGTCGGCGAGGGGCCTCTCTCTGCCCAGCTGCCTGCGGCGCCCTCCGGCCAGTCCGGCTCTCCGTGGCTCTCCGCTGGCACTCGCTCGCTCGCTCGGGGCATGTGTGTGGACAGTATGGGACTTTTCACTTGGTTGTTGCCTCTTGGAATTTTTTTTTGTTGCTTTGCTTTTAATTTTTTTAATTTTTGATTTTTTTTTGTTTTTTTTGTTTGTTTTGTGTTTTTTTGTTTTTGCCCTTCCTGGTCCCAGAAGGAAACGGCTGCGGTTTCACTACAACAGAAACAGAAAGGCAGATCTTTCACTGGGGCCAGCCCGGTGGCGGGCGCTAAGCCGCGGAAGGGCGCCAGTCCGAACCCCCGGAGCCACGCGCAGCGCCCCACGCTCTGCTCCGGAGCGGCCCCCACCTTGCTACGAGCAGCACGGTGGTCCCCACGCTCGCTACCTGCCCGGGGAGGGAGGGAGGGAGGGAGGCGGCGTGCGGGGCTGCCCGAGCCATTCCCACGCTGCGGCCAGCTCYGCGTGGCGCAGGAACGCCGGGACGGGCAGGGGCACCGCTAACCGCTGCCGGCTCCTGCCTCTGCTAGGGGGGAGAGGTGCTGCCCGGGGTGGCGGGCGCYGTCGCAGCTGCACCCCGGCTGCACAAGGGTGGCCAGGCTCACGCGCATCCCCCCCGGAGCAAGGATGCCCCAGCGCCGCCAGGTGCTGGGAGCCGGGAGGAGGAGGAGGAGGAGGAAGGGGGTCCCCGCCGCCCCCGCGGTGCTGCTGCCGGTGTCTGCTCGCGAGGGCAGGCGCGGCGGCGCGCAGCTGGGCCGGGCCGGGCCGGGCCGGGCCGGCGGCACAGGCAGAGGTGGGCGAGAGGCGAGAGGCGGGATGAGAGCGGCGGAGGCAAAGCCTAGCGGTGCGGGCTGCCGAGGCGCGGCGCCCGCCGGGCAGGCCCTCGTTCGTCGGGAGGCTCTGCCTTTGCTTAGGCTGTTTGGTTTGGTTTGGTTTCTAGTGAGCAGTCAGTGTTAGTATTGTGAGGGGCTGGGTCTGTCTTGCTAGTAGGGAGTGAAGCGGCTGTACCCTCCTCGGTATAGACTAGCCTGCAACATCAAAGATGAAAAAAAAAAGCCAATCAGTATTCGAGAGAGAGGCAAAGCCCGTTTCTTCCCTTTTTTTTT
>NW_020450901.1:31743-49773 GCF_003343035.1 Apteryx rowi | reverse complement strand
CCGCGCCGCGCCCCCTCCCCGCGGGCAGCGCGGAAACGCCGCCGCGGGCTGCTCTTACCATGGTGCCGATGCTGTACGTGGCGGCAGGGCCGATGGTGTGGTGGTAGGGGTCGGCGGCTGCGTACACTCTGCCGTAACTAGGAGCAAGAACAGCGGCGGGCGTTAGCCAGCGGCGACGGGAACCCCGGGGCCCCCGTCGGTGCCCCCCCCCCCCGCCTGGCCCGCTGCCTCCATCCCGTTGCAGGTGGGCGAGGGGCCCTGACCCCCCCGGGGAGGCAGGACGGATGCTCCGCAGTCCTTCCCTGCAAACGCAGGGGTGCGGGCTCCAGCTGGTGCCGTGTGAACCCAGCAGCCCAAATCCATAGGGCACTGGGCATGGGGGGGGGGGCGCATCTCGCCCAGCTCTGTCCTCGTGCAGGACCGCCACGGTGCCCCATTGCCAGGCTGCGCTGRACGAGGCGGGCGCAGGGGGTGGAACGGGGCTCGCCCGCCCTGGGGAGCGACTCCGCGGGGCCCCAGCAGCACTTACCTGTCGCTGTACGCTGCTGCTGCCGCCGCGGGCTGGGCGTATCTGTAGGCGGCRTAGCCCCCCTGGAGCAGCGGGAGAGAGGCCATCAGCACAGGCACCCGCCGGCCTCCCGCGGGGGGCGGCCGGGGGGGCAGGAACCCTGCCATGCGCTGCCCCGGGGGCTGCACGGCAGCAGCACCCCACAGGGAGCCAGTGCCACCGGGCGCGCACCAGCCTCATTACCATTCCCCAGGGGCTTTCACAAACATTAACCTTAAAAAAAATTAAATTTCCAGAGGAGAGAATGTCACCTCCCTCATCGCTTTAATGAGGTGTCACGTTAGATAAATCCTTCAGCCGCCCGCCTGAAATATCGCCATTGGCTTTTTAAATATGGAGGTTAAATGCCGGTGTAATGCAGCGCGCTGACGCTCGCCGAGACTGTAAATCCATGTGGCGCTGGCCCGCAGGGGCCTTGCTCAGGGCGCTGCGCTCGGCGTGGTGCTGTCCTGCCCTGCTGCAGGAGGCCCGACCCTGGCCTGGCCCCACGCATCCCGCCATGCATCCTGCCGTGCATCCCACCGCGCTGCCCCAYGCATGTGGGAACCAGCCGTGCGGTGCGGCTTTGGCAAGACGCAGGCCTCTTCAGAGCAAGGAGGCTGCAGTCCGCAGCCRCATCGTGGCTAACGGTGCATCACCGCCTTTTTCTATGCATTCCCTCTAATTGCACTCTATGCTTTGGCGGACAAATTAAAGAGAGATGCAAATGGCCATGCGAGCGCCTGGAGGCGGCTGCATGCTGTGCCGTGCCGTGCTATGCCGCAGGCGGCGCGCAGGCTGGCGGGGAGAGGGCAGCCCCACGGTGGCCCCCACCCCAGGCAGGACTCGCGCGCTTCCCGGAGGCGCCAGCAGCCCGGAGCACGCAGCACTTACGTAGATCTCGGCTCCGTAGAACCCGTCCTGGTACACGACCCTGCGGAGGAGGCGGAGACGCGTCAGAAGCTGAGCGCGAGGCACCGCTTTCGGACGTGGCAGAACACACATCCGAGCGCGGGTAGCACCCGGGGGTGTTGCGCACCTCCAGGACGGGCATYGGGCACCTGAGCAACGAGTGCGCAGTTTTCCCAGCCCTACAAGCCTTGTGCAAGGACACAGAAACCCTCAGACCAGTGTCTCGAGTTTGCACGTGCTCCAAGGCAGGCATGCGGAGGGGAGGAGACACTGGGTGGAAATTTTGCATGAAAACCAAGTCGTGAGTGCCGCAGGCCGGTCAGTGTCACAGAGATGCAGCAACGCCATCGCTACGTGGAGGCCGGCTGCAGTTTACGCTCTGTTTTGCTCATAACCTGTTTGCTTTCAAACCCCGTGCTCRTTCCAGCCTGAACCTTGGCTTGAGGCTTTGATAAAAACACCCTGTTCGGGTTCACGCAGAAAAGCCTGTCTTGCATTGCTGGCCGAGGTGAACRGAGGTGAAACGAGTGAATGGGACTGAGCTACGTCTACCGGTGGATGGGTGAAAGTGGCTGTAGAGGCAGACGAAGGTGAGTTTGGGGCCAGGAACAGGGGTCACGCCGCCAGCCCGCCTGCTCCACGGAGTCCGGAGCGGGGAGCCGGGCGGCGGAGGAGGACAGCGGGGATCGCTGTTAGGAGCAAGGGGTGATCGTGGAAATGCCACGACCACGGCAGAGGTGGCAGGGAGGCAATGTGCGTAGGGAGAGAGGACATCTGTATTAAACCGAGTGACACGGTTGGAATCACTGTCTGTGCTTTTGGGCTTGCGAGCACGTGGGTCACCCAGAGGGGAAACACRGGTCTGGGGGGGATTTTCCAGAGAGGGGCCAGGCTGGACCCTGGGGAGCTGCAGCCCTGTTTCCGAAGCGCCCTGACCTGGTGCACGAGAGCCCAGCAATGCAGAACCGGGGCAATTCAGCACCAAACGGAAAACCGAGCGCAAGCCCCTGCTCTGGGGCCCCCCCCCCCAGCAGTGGAGGCAGCAGCAAAGCCAGCTGAGAGCTGGCTGGCGCCGGGAGCACAAGGACGGGACTGAGCACCGTGGGGATGGCCTGGCGCCCCGGGAGCCCGCGGTACTCACGCGCCGTAGGTGGGGATGGGCGGCGGCGG
This sequence comes from Apteryx rowi, assembly GCF_003343035.1. Classification (NCBI taxonomy): domain Eukaryota; kingdom Metazoa; phylum Chordata; class Aves; order Apterygiformes; family Apterygidae; genus Apteryx; species Apteryx rowi. Next base: position 47,144 of record NW_020450901.1, on the reverse strand, counting down.
TGGGGCGGYGCGGAAGGTGTTGTAGACGGCGCGTCCTCGGCCCCGCAAGTGGGCCCCTCGGTAGGCCACGGCTGTCCCCGTGGCCGGGTAGGGGAACCCCGTTACTGCGGGAGAGAGGGAGCCAAATGTCAGCTTTTCTGGCAGTGCAAACCCAGCTCCTCCGCGGGCATCCTGTGCTGGAGCCGGCATGCCGCAGCGCTGCCCGTGAATGTGCCCGCCGGGAACCCAGCCCGACTGGGACGTTACCTGCATAGAACTCGGGGCCGTAGACAGCTCCCACCACCGGGTTCAGCTTCCAGCCTGCGGGAGGGAGAGCAAGTGAGGCCCCGGGTCGCAGCGGCGCTGGGGTCTCGGATGCGCACCGCCACCGCCGGCCCCGGCACGCCGCAGCACGGCAGCCCTGAGCCTGGCCGCAGCAGCGCAGAGCGCCTTTGTGCTCCTGGGGACAAACAGCACATCCCGGAGGGAGCCGGGACAGCCCCAGCATCCTGCCGCCCGGGCGGCTCCGGGCTCCTCTCCCCCTGGGTGCTCTGCGGCACTGCTCTCCCTCCTCCTCCAGCACCGGGGGCCTTGCTTGCGGGAAGCGCAGCGGCAGCCTCCAGCCCGCAGCGGCGCCCAGGGATGCTCAGCCCCCCCCCAACCGTGCCGGCACCCAGAGCAGCTCGGGCTCTCCTCGCCTCCGCCACCCTTACCGTTGGTGTAGGGGTTTGTAGCCTTCTTGTTCGTCATGACCCGGGCCGTGGCGTTGTTCACCTGCGGGACAGAGGGAGGGGAAAGCTCAGCGCTTGCACGCAGCTGGCCAGGTCACACTCCAGGGACCCGCTCGGTGCATGTCGGTGCCGCTTCAGACGCCAGAGCCAGGCCGGCAGCGCGGGGAGACGCGGGACGAGTTTCCTCCCGCAGCTGTGCTGCGGCGACGCAGTCCTGCCCGCACCCACGCTGCCGGCACCCCCGGCCATGCTGGTGACCGAAACCCCGCGCAGGTCGGGAGAGCCAACTGCTGCGGTGCCGTGCTCCGGCCRAGCCCTGCCATGCTAATGCCGGGCTCAGCTGCCGCCTGCTCCCGAGCCCGGAGCTGATCCAGGCTGCAGGAACGACGTCTTTGTGGCAGGAGCCCGGTGAGATCCAGCCTGGGCTCTGCGGGCCGACGTTCCCGAGAGGCAGAGCTGGTCGAAGGGGTGTCGCTGCGCCCTGCTCGCCGCTGCTCGCTGCCCTGCTTCCCCCCGTGCCGCGGAGCTCAGTAAGGTGCTACGCAGCTCACGGGCAAAGCCTGCGTTTGGCTGGGAAGCTCAGGAAGCTCTGGGGGCTGGGAAGCGGAGCCGCTGCTCACGGGTGGGCGCGAGGCTCTGCAGAGCATCCCTCCCTCCCGGGCTGCATGGGGGCTTCACCTCCCCGCGCAGGTGAACCTGCTGCAGAGACGCCTGCGTCTCTGCCCGCAAGAGATGCACCCAGCTCTGCCCCGGAGCCAGGCAGCGGCTACTCTGCTGGGGGAGCTGCCGGGTGACTCTCGCCTGCTCTCAGATGAGCCTGCTCCCCCCCGCATCCTGCCTGGGAGGCTTGTTTTCGCCGCAAGGGCGGCCRCTTCCCCGCAGCTCCCACGCGGGCCTCCCCGTGCGGCATGCACAGCGCGCATGCACGGCACCGCGGCAGCATGCTCCTGCGGACATGCGGGACCGGCTCCCGCGGGCTGTGCCGGGCAGGGCTGGGCCAGGCGCCCCCCCAAGCCCGCATCCCTGCCCGGGGCCCCCCGTCCCCCCGGACCGGGAGGAGACCCCGGGCACGGGGCGAGGGCGAGCCCCGCGCCCCCCGGCCAGCCCTGCTCCGCCTGCAGCCCCGCGCCCCGGGAGAGGGGCGCTGCGGGCGCCGCGGGACGGGGGAYGCACGGCACACGGCAGGCAGGGCGCTAGCACACTTATCTGAGCACCTCAATCTTCCGGCCCTCTACGATCGTGCCATTCAGCTTCTCTCGTGCCCGGTCGGCATCTGTGCTAGTTTCAAAAGTTACAAACCCAAAACCCTGTGAGCAGAGGAGAAAAGGAGAAAGAAAGAGACAGAGAGAGACAGAGAGAGAGAGAGAGAGAGAGAGGGTGCGGGGACAGAGAGAGAGAGGGGGTGAATCAGGAGAGCTGGCAGAAGAGATAAGGCTGCCGCTGTGCAGAGACGGAGCGCCCGGGCCGGCTCCCGTGCGGAGAGTCCGAGGGGTCCCGGCTCCAGGCCCCGGCGTCACCCCGCCAGCTGGGAGAAGAGGCTGGGGAGAGGGGCACAGAAAGCAGGGAAGATACGACAGAGACATCCACACACAGAGGGACACAAGCTGCCCGGCGCGGGCGCGGGACAGAGCCAGCCCTCCCCTCCCGCCCCACCGCGCTCGGGCTGGAGGCACCCGGCGTCTCTCCCAGGCAGCGCAGGGCGGCGGGATGGTGCCGTCCCTTCTGCTGGCAGCACGCCGGGGACAGTGCATGCCTGGGGATGATGCACACCCCAGGGCTGGGGACGTTGCATGCCCTGGGGACAGGGATGGTGCATGCCCCAGGGCTGGGGACGGTGCATGCCCTGGGGACGGGGATGGTGCACGCTCTGGGGATGGTGCATGCCCTGGGGGTGGTGCATGCCCGGTGCTGGTTCTGGTGCATGCATTGGGGATGGAGACGCCCTGGGGACRGTGCACGCTCTGGGGCCAGTGCACACCCCTGGGTAACCCACTACGCCGGTGCGGCCCGTGCCTCTGTCCCGCGGCCGTGCTGGGGTGCTCCCACGCGGCAGGGTCCACCCTCGGAGGCGGATGCGAGAGAGAGAAGCAGCAGCACAGTGGGGGGGGGGGCAGGAAAGGAGGGGGAGAGCAGGGAAGACAAGCTCCCGGGGCCCCGGGGGCCTTCCCAGGAGAAACGCACATGTCACGGGTCAGCCTGGCCCGCTCCCCGGGGCTCGCTGTAACGGCGCCGGCCTCGGGCAGCACCCACCTTGGAGCCCCGCTCATTGAAAATTATCTCCACGTCGAGGATCTTCCCGAATTGCTGCAAGCGGAGAGAGCAGAGGGGTGAGCGCCCGCAGAGCCCCCTGCGCCCCCCTCTCCGCGCACGCGCCTTGTTCCGGCAGCCCTGACATTAAATTGGGATGCAAATCCCACCGTCGACCCTCTCCGGCCTGTTGGGATGCAGCCCGTGCTCCCCAGCAGCAGCGGCGGCGGGAGGGGGAGCCCCGGCGTGCTGCGGGCTGGGTGCTCGGCGGGAGGACGGTGCCACACTCACCCCAAACATTTGCCGCAGGTCTGGGTCCCGGAACCGAAAGGGGATGTTGGAGACGTGTAACCTCTTGGGCTGCTGCTTGTCTGTGTTCTCTGAGGAATGTAGCTGTTGGCTGTCTGTCTGTGCCGCTTCGTCTGTCTGCTGCGGGAAGCAAYGCCGTCCCGTCGGCCGCCCGCCGGAGCTCCGGCCTCTCCCACCCGGGGCTCTCCGCAGGGACCCGGCTCCAGCACTCTCCCTTCTCCCCCGCCACGTCCCCTCTGCATGGCCCTGCCTGCTCCCAGGGCTGCTCCGGACCCCGGCGCCCTGCGCCCCTGCTGCAGAGCCTTGCCTGCCCCCTGCAAGCAGCCCAGCAGCCACCGGCATGGCCCCGGCGTCCCTCGTCCTGCCCTGCACGGCCCCGCCAGAGCCAGGGAAGTGCCGGGGGCAGCCCAGCTTGGGGAACAACCCGGCCACCCCRCCTGCTGCTAACGCCCGCCTGCACCCTGCTTCTCCTCTCCTGGTGCTGCCCGGCAAGTGCCGGCCCACCGGCACAGCGGCAGCGCGAGATCCGGGCAGGGCCAACGCTGGGGTGGGATGCAGGGAGTGTGACGCACCCTGGCAATGGGATGGGATGGGATGGGATGGGATGGGATGGGATGGGATGGGATGGAGAGGCCCCTGTCCCGGAGCCGGATAGGGGCTCCTGGAGGGCTGCTGCCAGGGTACCAGCACCATCCCCGCAGCTTCTCCCGTCCCAGCAAGACCTTGGGCCCCCACCCGTGAGCGCAAGAGCTCCTTGGAGGGGAGGCGAGAGACGCCCTGCGCTCCCGTCCTGGGCCAGCCCAGCAGCACAGCGCCGGGCTGCGACCGCAGGCTCGGGTGCTCGGGGTGGGGGGAGGCAGCCCCGCGCTCGCCCCCGCGTGCYGGGCGCGGGGCTGCCGTGGCCGGGGCCGGGAAGTGCTCAGCTCAGCACTTTCCCCCCAGAGCTGCATTACAACCACATAATTGAAGCTATCTGATTGGAAAGCGGCCAAGCAGGTAGATTACAAGTGATTAGAAATGATAGCGGGGGCTGCAACRGAGAGAGCCGGCGGCCGCGCCGGCAGCCGCGCGCGCCTGCTTCCCGCACCTCGGGCAGGCGGCCGGGGGCCCCCAGCAGCGCGCGGCCCTTGCACGGCCCCGGCTGCTGCATCTCGGCTCCCGGGGCCGCTGCTTGTGCAGCCGGCGCCGTGCCGGCCCGTGCACCCTGCTGCCGCCGGCACCCGGGCCGGCGCTGCTGCCCGCTCTTACCGGTACCGTCTGTGTCCCTGCTATGGACTGTGTGCTGGCGTCGGTGCCCGGCTGCTCGGCGTGGCTCTGTGCTGGTGTGTAGAGGGTCATGGCGTGCTCCGGTACTGTGCTTTGCCCCGAGTAGTCCTGCGTGGGGTGGGGATGTGGCGGCGCGTACTCTGCTGGGATCCCGTTCTGGGGAGGCGGGGGGTACTGGGCCGGGGGGTAGGGCTGGGCCATCGCGTCAGGCGGAGCCGTGGCGTCCTGGTTGCCCTGCCGGGAGACACGGCACCGGCCTCCTTACGGGCTGGACCCCGCTGCCTCCGAGGCCCCCGCGACGCCTGGCCCGCGACTGGCCCCGGGAAAGGGCTCCGCCGACCCGCGTGCCGGCTCTCAGCCCTCCCGCCCCAACCTCGGCGCCTTCTCCGTGCACCAGCCACTCCTGCATCGCATCGCGTTGCATCGCCCCGCAAAGCTGCACGCGCCGCGGAGGGACCGGGGCAGCCCGCGGCGTCGAGCGTGGCACGGGGAAAGCCGCCGYGCCACTGCCCAGAGGGGCTGTGCAGCCTCGGCGCCTGCTATGAGCGAACGCCGCATCCCCCGAGCCCGGTGCTCGGCCCCACCGTGGGCAGCGTGGAGCAGCGGGAGCAGAGCCGGAGCAGGCGGGAGAGACCCGGGGGAGCAGCTCTTGGCAGACCCGAGACAGGCATCAACTCACTGCTAAATATTTGATTAGATCCTTTGCTCTAACGCAGCTGGCCTGGCCGCCCCGGTCAAACAGGGTGAACTGCCGGGGCCGACGTGGGGCAGCGGGGCTGGCGCGGGGCAGGGACCCTCCAGGCCGCAGGAACGCAGTGGAGGCACCGGCACATGGATGGGCTGCATCCCACAGCGGGGCCAGCGGGAGCCGGCGGAGAGGAGCAGTGGCCCCGCGGCAAGGCAGGGCGCAGGGAGCTCCCGGCACGGGCTAACGCAGCCCCCTGTGGGGAACGCGGGGAGGATGGTGGCCTGGGTCACTGTTCCTACCACTTCCCAGCCCCGCAGGAAAGCCGGCGGGAGCATGGCCACCCCGGCCTCCCGCAGCACCCGGTGCCCCTTCCCATGCATGCCGGCCAGCCCGCACCTCCCCGGGGAGCTGGGCAGGGGGGGAGGGCAGGGGGCCGTGCCCCAGCGCAGCGGAGCCATGCCGGGTGCCGCACACGAGGCCCGTGGGAATAACCCCGCGACGGAGCTGCAAGTCATCCATTGGCTCGCGAGCCTCTTCCTGTGCTGACTCAGCTTCCCAGGGATGCAGCGGCTGGCGGCGCTCGCCAGAGCAGCCCGAGGTGCCCAAAGGACCTTGGAGGCRGCGGGGTCCCTCGTCCCACCCCGACCCCCCGCCAGTGCCACCGCTTGCAAACCAGCTCCAGCAGGGCCTGGAGCCGAGCCTGGCTCCACACCGGGGAGGGTGCTGCAGCCGGGCAGGGAGGCTATTGCTAAATAACGGCGCCAGCAAGCGCAGTGCTCGGTCTTTTATGGGCGCTACGGGCAGCCAGGGCACCCGACCCTGCATCTCCGTCCCCAAAGCCGGTGTCGGGCGCGGGAGCCGGTGCAGCCYGCAGCTCTCCCGCGCCCCAACAGCGCCAAGCGCTCGCTCTCCCACAGGGACAGCAGGGTCGGCCAGCGGCACAGGCAGGGACAAGGACCACTGCCTCTCCTGGGGAGATTAAGTCCCGGTGGCGCCGGGAGCGGGACCGCCAGCCCCGGGGCTGCCCGGGTGGAAGAGCCGCGGGGGGACGCTGGGGACACGGCGGGGGCCCGGGCAGGGACCGTCCCCACCTGCGCAGGTCCCTGGCCCCGCTGGCTCCCYGCCAGCCCGTCCCGACAGCCCCCTTCATATCCGTTATTAATTAGGGCTGTCGCAGTGCTTGTCAGCCCAAGTGTTATTTCATTCAGGGACCATTAGGTTCCCCGGTTTCRCTGCTCGCCGTCGCCGCCGGTGCTGCGGCGGCTCAGATCTACGGCTCCCTCGCGCCTCCCGCTGCCCATCAATCCCCGGTGGCGCCGCGGAGCAGCGCGGCCGCTCACCTCCGCCCCGGCCCCGGCGGAGCAGCGGCCCCCCGGCACGGGCCACGGAGCTGGGCAGCCGGGAGTGGGCAGCTTTGGCCAAGCAATGCCCAGCGGCGGTGCAACCCTCCTGGGGGAGCTGGCGGGGGCGGGGGGATGATCCTGCACGGCAGTTTGAAGGGCGGTTTTCCGCATTTTCATTAAAAAGTATTCTGATTATTAATGGCCCACGGCCCCGGTTTAGTAAACGAGACGGGAGATCAGTGCACTGCCCGAGACGGTGTGCGGAGCAAAGCCAGCCAGCGGCTCCGGCTGCCGTCCGCCCCGGCCCAGCCGGTCCCCCGGGAGCAGGGCTTCGCTCTCCCCTGCGGGAGGCTGGAGGATGCCACGGACCCGGGGCGGGGGGAACACTGCAAAGAGGGTCGAGGCCTTCCCTGCCGAGGGGAAAAGCAGCTCCGGGAGCCCGGCGCTTGCTGCTGGCTCCTGCAGGCTGGCCAGACCCCGCTGCCTCATCTCTCCGTGGCAAAGCATCGCGCCRAGGCGCCCCGGGACAACCGGAGCGCCCCACAAGCGGCTCCCGGGTGGAGGCAGCACGCGGGGCTCGCGGCTTTGCCGGACGTCACCGCTGGCAAGTGACACGCGGTGCTGGAGCCACCGCGCATGTCGTCACCCGGTTTGTGCTTTGGGGCTGGGGAGGCGCAGGGGAGACCCCGGACCCATCCCGCCCCGGGGAAGGAGCCCGGGCTGCGGCTCCCGTGCTGCTGCTCCCCGAGCCCRGCGGAGCCGCTGCTGCAGAGCCCGGCTTTGCCTGCACCCTGGCAGGCAGGGGGTGGATATCATCTTTAGCTGATTAAATGTCCCTCATTAACGAGTTTCTTTAATTAATGAAGTTTTTTTGTTTGCTCCACTTGCTTTCTCCCCACCGCACTCTGCCTCCTCAGCACAATCCAGGCCATTTCCTTTCAAGTCATTTAGCGCGTGGGGCCGGTTCCTGCCGACGCCGCACTTTGGTGATTGTGCCTGTCAGCTCGGGGCTGACGACTCCATTTTTAACGTTTTCTCCTTTTTAAGGAAATATCGCACCGGAGCCCCACCAAAGCAGAGGAGGCACCGAGCTGAGCGGAGGATGCCTGCGCAGACGAGTGGGGCAGCGCCGGCGCTGGCTCCAGCACCCCTGCGACTGGGGCCACCGCGGTGCCACCGCGGCTCGGCTGGCAAACGGCCCCCGCCGGCGGCTCCGCCTGCCCCGCCGCGATGCCCCCGCGGCTCCCAGGGCCTGTCCTCGACACGGGTGGCACGAGGGTCCTGTCCTGGCCGGGATGAGCGAGGCGAGGGCGGCACCGGAGCCCGCGACCCGTCCCCAGCCCAGCTTCGCGCTTGCCGCTGGAAGTCACGTGGCTTTTCCAAGGAGGAAAACACCGTAAATTTTTGATGATGGTGGCTGTGCCCAGTGCAGTGTGAGAGCTCTGCTGAATTATTAAGCCGCTCATTACACTGCGTCATTCACCGGCCACCTACCTCCGGCCAAGGAGGACGGGCAGCAAATGTCAAGCCGCTGCAAGGCGGCCGCCGTGGGGCTCGGGGGCCCTCCGCCCCGCGGTGCCCCAGCACCCGGTGCCGGCCCTGTGGGGTCGGTCCCAGGGGGCCCGACGTGCCCGTGTTCAGCCAAAGCCTGGCGGCAACCCCCCCGCGCTGCAAACACCGATACAGCTGCAGCAGTCCCACGGCAGGACGCCCCGGCCCCAGAGGGGAAGGGGAGGTGGCTGGGAGCAGCCGGGCGGCAGCGTGGGAGGCGTTGCGACGGGGCACGTTACGACGGGCACGAAACCCGAAAAATCGCCGCCTAATTGAGTGATTTCTGCGAGCAGCCCCCGCTGCCCTGCTCGCTAATGGCATTTCCCCATCACCCGGCTGGGGGACACCCACTGCGCCGCGTGGGGCTTCTCATGCTGCCTTGACCCATGGGATCCCACGGCCGACGCCACCGGAGCAGGGAAAGCTCTCCCAGGCCACGCGGGGGCTGAGAGCAGGCAGTGGAGCGGCTCTAACCTCCAAGCTGGGACGGAGACACGGCTCCGTGACTGCTCAGAGATGCCCGGAAAAAACAGGCAGAGAGGCGCGGGAAGGAGAGGATGCCGGGGGGAGCCAAGGCCATGGGAGCACCCTGCCTCCCAGCGTCCGTCGCGGTGCCGGCCACAGGACGGCACGGCGCTGCCCCGGGACGGAGGAGCGCTGCTCAAGTGCGCCTGGCACCGGGGCGAGAGGCGAGGAGCCCTCCCGACTGCGATCGGCATCCGTGTCCTATCCCCATTGGAGCATCCAGGGCAACAGCGAAGAAAAAGACCCCGCAGGCTGCAAGCGCAGGCGTTCCYGGGGCATCCTGCGGGGATGCAGAGCAGAGTGCAGGAAGCGCCCCGGCACCAGCCACGCGGGAGCCCCTCCACGGCGCCCGGCGCGGGCACGACGAGTGCTGTGCCGTGGGATGCCGCACGGTTGTGCCCAGCGCAGCTCGCCTGCGCGGTGGCCGCGCTGCCGCCCGTTCGATCCGACCGCGCTCTCATGCTAATGACTGTCAACATGAAACAGAGGCCATGAAGGGGAAGAAAATTACTCCCTGAAAAGGAATTGACTGATCCCCGTCATTTCTCAAGGAATCACTGACCTGTGAATATTTCATTACCCGAAATGCTGTGCCATCCATACAAAGCAGCGCTCCCGGGGCCCTGGAGCCGGCGCGAGCCACAGATCCCGGGCTGCAGAGGGGGAGCGCAGCCTCGTGCACGGCCGTGCATGGGGATGCTCGAGGGGGGGGGCAAGGCCCGCCTGGCTCGCACTCCGCGGGGGAAGGCAGCGGAGCACAGCTCCTTCCCTCCGCGCAGGGAGCCGCAGTCAGCCGCGCCACGAGGGGCTCGCGCTGCTGGGACGACGGGGAAGGTGAGGAGCTGCGGAGGCTGGAGGCAGCCGCGTTTAACGTCTTCATTAACGAGGCGGCAGGGGAGGAGGTGAAGAGGCTGCTAATGGCATCTGCCAAGGCTGCTCTCCTGGGAAGCTCTGCAAAGAGCAGCGAGGCTGCCGAGCTAACAGGAAGGGACCCCGAGGGGCAGGAGCACGGCGTGAGCCGTGGCCGAGGCTGGCAGGGGAGCGGGGAGGCAGGACACGCCTCTGGCATGGGGAGCGGAGCCGTTATCAGGGCTGCCAAGCGCCGCCCTGGCACCCTCTGTCCCGGGGCTGACACCAGAGCTGGGACCCTCCGAGAGCCGAGTGGTCTCGGGAGGCCCAGGGAAGAGAGACCGGCTTCGGCTCCCAGACACGAGTGACACCCTCCCTTGCAGCAGCTGGGAAGGAGCACAAGACCCACAGCACTTGCTTGCTCTCTGGCTGCACCGTGCCTCGGCAAAGCGGCTCTGCCCAGCGGCAGCCCGTGGCAGGACAGTGCCGGGATGCATGAGCTGCCCTGCGCAGTCAGGAGGTTGCATTCGACACGACCAGCACCAGCATCACCCTGCACGGAGCCGAGAGGTTGCAATGGACACCACCAGCACAAGCATCACCCTGCACAGAGCYGAGAGGTTGCAACGGACACGACCAGCATGAGCATCATCCTGCACGGAGCCAGGAGGTTGCAATGCACACGACCAGCACGAGCATCACCCTGTGCAGAGCCAGGAGGTTGTACTGGACACGATCAGCACAAGCATCACCCTGTGCAGAGCCGGGAGGTTGCAATGGACACGACCAGCACAAGCATCACCTTGCATGGAGCTGGGAGGTTGCAATGCACATGACCAGCACAAGCATCACCCTGTGCAGAGATGGGAGGTTGCAATGGACACGACCAGCACCAGCATCACCCTGCATCGAGCCAGGAGGTTGTACTGGACACAACCAGCACCAGCATCAACCTGTGCAGAGCCCAGAGGTTGCAATGCACATGACCAGCATGAGCATCACCCTGCACGGAGCTGGGAGGTTGTACTGGACATGACCAGCACAAGCATCACCCTGTGCAGAGCCGGGAGGTTGCATTCGACACCACCAGCACGAGCATCGCCCTGCATGGAGCTGGGAAGTTGCAATGCACACGACCAGTACGAGCATCACCCTGTGCAGAGCCAGGAGGTTGCATTCAACACGACCAGCACAAGCATCACCCTGCACGGAGCCTAGAGGTTGCAACGGACACCACCAGCACCAGCATCATCCTGCACGGAGCTGGGAGGTTGCATTTGACATGACCAGCATGAGCATCACCCTGCACGGAGCTGGGAGGTTGCACTGGATGTGGCCAGAATGAGCATCACCCTGAACAGATGCAGCCAGGGCGCGGGAGCGCAGGTCTCTGGGCAGGAAGGGACGGGGGGTCCAGCACGGGCTCCTGGCTCCCTCAGCCGGAAACTTAGGAGCTGAGGCGGCATGAAATATTCATGAAGTAAATGGTGCAATTTCATCTGCATTCAGCCAACTTCATGTATATTTCAGCATATTATGAAATGATAATGTTGTGTAACTGAGGCGAGACGGGGTGCTGTGCGGGGCTCGCCAAGCCGCCCCCCGCCGCGCCGCGCGGCCTTTCCCGGGCTCTCGCCTACCTGGGAAGGAGGGACCAGGCTGTGTTGCTGCCGGAGACGCACCGAGGCCAGGCCTGCTGGGTGCCGCTGCTCCGGGACGCGCTGCGCTCTCCTCCCCTCCCCTCTCCTCCCCTCCCCGCGGGCAGCCGAGCGCCGCGGGCGCTGCTTGGTGCAGGAGGCACCGGGGCTCACCGGGAGCAGTCCCCGGCACACACGGAGCCCGCAGTACTGGCAGGTGTTGCCGAAGAGAAGCAGCCGGGCCGGCTCCCTCCGGAGCATGGTGCAGGCACACAGGAGCACAGCAGAGCGGGATGCGTGCATGCGGCAGCCAGGACGTCCARGAGCACTCGGTCTCCAGCAGCTGCTAAGCACAGCAGACAGGAGTTTGGGAAAGCCGGGAAAGTGTGGCACAGGCTTGGCGGCAGAATCCTGGACACCCGGGCGTGGGAACCAGCTGGAAAAGGATGCGCATCCTTGGCAGGGTCTGCCCGAGCTACCTGCTCCTCCTGGGCATCCGCACATCCGGGTGCAAGGGCCCCGGTGGCCTGTGCGCTGAGCAGCGCTACGCGCCAAGGCTGCGCCCGTCTTGCCGGCGATCCTGGGGCAGCCCCATCTCCCCGGCGCTGGCTGCTGCCCTGGGAAAGGCTGCAGGGCGCTTCGTCCCAGTGCATCCCGACGCGGAGGCGCAGAGGGGCTCTCGGAGGGGCACAGCGCTCCTCAGGGGGCCGGAGCCCCTCGGCCGGGCTGAGGCGCGGTGGCGGCCCAGGAAAGGCGCGAAGCCGAGCGCGCGTCTTCCTTCGGCCGGGTGCCGCTCGCTGGCAGGGCTGAAGCGTCCCCGAGGCCGCGGCTGGCGCGAGGAGGCCGGCGCGGCCCGGACATGCGACCCATTACTAATGCATGAAAGCAGGGCCGCCTGCTCCCAGCCCTGGCTTGGGTTTCGTAAGACAAGTGCTGATGTGGCACCAGGCTCAGCTCTCCGGCTGCTCCGCTAACACCAGTGGAGCGGCCGGTGCTCCTCCGCCGGCTGCCGCCCCGCTCCAGCTCCTGGGCGGCGGGTGCACTCGCGCAGTGCTGCCCAGGCGCGCAGCTATTGCCCGGCGCGGGGAGCCGGCACGGGGGTGCCCAGCCGACCTCCCAGGCGCCCGAAAAGCAGCCYGCACCTGCACCGAAGCAGCGGCACRATTGCACGGGCAYGGGGCACGATGCCCGCTCCAGCCTGGCCAGCAGCACCGCGCCGGGGCCCCGGCGCCCCTGCCCTGCTCCCAGCCGCCGGCATTAGCGCCATTAATAATTAACCAGCCGTAATGCCGGTTGATAACAAGGCGAGGGGAGCAGTGCTCTCCCGTTGCTGCCCCTGGGACGGCAGGGGAGCGCGATGCGCCGGCTGCAGCCTCTCCGCACACCCGGGTTACGCCGGCGCTGCAGTCGCAGCTCGGGAGAGCACCGCTCGCGGCGGTGCCGCGCGGGCAGACGGGCCYGCTGCCTCCCCGCGTCCCGCGTGCACGTGGCTGCACGGCCTGCCCTGGCGCTGCGCCCCTGCACCGGGTATCCGCCGGCAGCACCAGGAAGAGCCAAGGCTGGATCCTGACAGSGCGCGACGCGGCGAGGAGCAGGATGGCGGTCCCTGCACATCCCTGGCCGGCACTTCCCGCAGCTCCCTGCTCTCGCCGTGCCACCGCCGGCATGTGCGTGCTCACATGCATGCTCACCCCGGCCAGCGCGGGCAAACACGCGCTTGCGTGTACACATGGAGTCCAGCTCTCTCGCACAAACCTCTCTAATAGGCAGTCAGGAGCATAATTTTTCCTCTAATTACATATTCAGCACTTCTGAGAAAATGAGATTTTGGTAATTCAATTGGACTGAGAAGCAGGGCTATAATAAAATGAAATTTGTAACAATCGCGCAGTTAAATTAGTTAAATGGAGAGGAAGGAGCTGTGGAAAATTGACCCCTCGATCTCCTAAAGACTAATCAGACATTTGAACCGAGTTGTGCTAACAAAGCCCCCGGGGTGTTGCAGAGGCAGAGCGACGGGGAGGAAACCGGAGACGGCGCGAGGGAAGAGCCGGAGAACAGCGGGGCCGGGCAGGTGCCCCGCGGAGGGGAAGCTCCTCGTCCCGGCCTTCCCATGCCCCCGGCACGCGGGACGCAGCGTGCCTGGCAGGGCATGGAGCGCACCCCAGCCCGGCGCCCGGCACGGGGCAGGGCCGGCGGCCACAGGGACACGGCGGCCGCGGGGACACGTGGGGACGGCCGCAGCGCGCAGCTGTGCGCCACATCTGGCAGGCGCTGCCGGGTGCCACATCTGGCGGCACTGCCCTGCCGTGGAGCAGGGCAAGAGGGGGCGTCCCGCGAGCCGCAGGGGCTCTGGAGCAGGTACAGATTCATTAGCCTCAATATTTATCTTGTTGTTCCTCCCTTTTCTTTTTTTTTTTTTTCCTCGTGTAAAAGAAAGGGAGAAAAAGACGAGTTTCTCATTTGCAAGTTAATTAGTCTAATTAGCTCTAATTAAGAGCTCCCCACACAATGCGGATCACAAATAAGCTGCCACCGTCGCCTGCTCCTCTCCTCACTCCCCGCTTTTGATTTAGTACAAAAGGCTGGTGAAGGCTGCGCCGGGCACCGCGGCCGGGAGCCGAGGACGAGGCTGGGCCGGGCCGGCTGCCTGCGGCGCCGGGAGAGCGGAAACACTGGGAAAGCTGCCGGCAAACCACGGATTTATCAGGGCCYGAAAGCAGCGAGCGGGTGACGGCAGGTTTAGGAGGACACGAAGCGCCGCGGGCTCCTTCGCCCTCCTGCAAGCCGCAGCGGGCCGGGGGGTTTCCCGGGAGCAGAGCGGTGGCAGCGCCCTGCGGCGCTCCGGCGGGCACCCGGCACCGCCGCGCCGCAGCTGCAGAGAGCCCCCACGGCTGGGGGGGGAGCAAAGCCTGCAAAGCTTGGGGGTCCCTTGCCTTTGGCACCTCTCCAAGCAGCAGGACTCGGGTTTGAGGTCTCATCCCACCGTCCTCGCYGGGGGCCGGGCACCGAGAGCGGGTCAGGACGGCGCCGCGCGGCGCCGTGCAGCACCGTGCACCTCGGTGGGCGCTGCCGGCCCCTCGCCCTGGCGGGGCCCCTGCCCACCTCCCGCCCGCAGCCCGGGGAACAGCTGCTGCACGGCGCTGCGAAACAGCGGCAATCATGTCAGTTTATGTGTCATTTTCTACTCGGGTAATGCGAGCAGTGAAGGATCGCTGCTCGGAGACGAGAGGAAAACCATGACAAAGTGCTGCAAGCCCAGCGCTCGGGCGAGCGGGGGGGGAACGGCGCAGCCCGACCTGCTCCGCACCCCGCCTGCCGCGGAGCCGCTGCCAGGCACGCGAAACGGCACCGCTAACAAAAACCTGCAGCGAGCCTCCTGCCGCGAGYGCGGCCGGGACGCGGCGGCAGAGCCCGGGGGCCGGGAGCGGGACCTGCCACTGMGGGGAGCTTTGCAGGGCGCGGGGCYGGGCCGGTCCCCCCGCACCTGCCTCTCCCGGCAGCCCAGGCCGGCCCTTGCTGCGACACCCTTGCACGGTCGGCGCAGAGCTGCAGGGCTGCCCAAGCGCCGCTCCACTCCCGGCACCGTCTCCGTGAACTCCCGCCTCCGACTGGGTCTCCTTCCAGCGCTTGTCTCACTCTGTTTAATAGGTCCTTGGTGCCAGGGATCACATTTCAGCAGTGCTGCTTACACAGAGGCCTGGAGCGAATCCTGCTGATTCTGTGCAAACCCAATTTGTAATATCTGCGCAGCTCCGACAGGACGCGGAGGCCGCCGGGGCTGGGGGCTGCTGCGGGGACCGCGGGCTGGCAAACGCCGGCGCCAGCTGGCCACGGGAAGCTGCCGGCGCGGCAAAGCGGGACGCTGGCTGGAGCAGCCCCGGCACAGGGCGTGCAGCAGGCGTCGGGAAACGCACCCGACCCCTCCGCAGGCGATCGCCGAGACGTCTCCCCCCGATGACCACCACGAACCCTCTCCCCGAGGCCGGGACGTGGCTTTCCCTGCCTCTCCGGCCTGGCAGGCACCTCCGCCGCCCGAGTCGCGCTGACCTCGGTGCGGCCGGGCTTTTCCGCCGCGCTGCCAGCTCGGCTGCGGCACCAGCGACGCCTCAGGCTAGTGCAGCCCAGGGGCTGCGGAGGCGCCTGCTCCACGGAGCTCTGCCTCTGCCGCCAGGACGGCGGCTCTCCTCTGTCTACAGTAAAATGCAGGTTAAGCCTCTGCACCAAGGCTCGTGCCCACACATGCCCTGCACCGAGGGCTCACACCAGCACTGCA
>NW_020450901.1:24451-30885 GCF_003343035.1 Apteryx rowi | reverse complement strand
CAGCACTGTGTGCCCTGCACCGAGGGCTCACACACTCCCTGCACCGAGGGCTCATGCTCACACACACTCTGCACTGAGGGCTCACACTGGCACTGCATGCCCTGCACTGAGGGCTCATGCTCGCACACGCGCCCTGCACCGAGGCCTCACATCTGCCCTGCACCGAGACTCATGCCCGCGTGCACCCTGCACCCCGGTGCACACGGAGGGTGTCACCTCAGCAGCGCTCTCTACTCGGCCCCACGCTGAAAGCTCCCCAGCTCTTGCTGCTGTGCACCCCACGCTGCTGCATTGGAGCGGGGGCTGCCAGGGCCAGTGCTGGCCCCAGGGCCACCTCTACAGCAGAAGCCGCAGTCCATGCACAAACCTGCACGCCATTGCTTTAGGTGGGTTTTGAGTTTGTCTGACATCCCCCCCTTTTGTATTGCAACGCTGGGAAAACAGAACTACCTTCTTCAGACAACTGTTTTTCTCCTTTGTAAAGTAAATATTCCAATGTTTCCCGATAAAGGCATTTTTCCAAGCGTTTTGGGACTCTCTCAGCACCCTCAGCCCCCTGCACTACCTTTGCAGCCCTGCTCCGCGCGCCCGCTTGCCGGTGCCCGAGGGAATAACACCGTTCCCAAGCTGGGCACTGCACCCTCCTGGCGCCTCGTACCCCGGCGGCTCGGGGCCCCGTCCGGACCCGTCACTTTGCAGCTGCAAACCCTGGGAACAGGGGTAGCATCACCCCTGCCTCCCGCAGGGTGGGCTGCAACACCGCGGTCACGCCGGGCTCGCTCCTGCTAGGGCCCCACGGCGCTTTTGGCCAAAAGTCCTTATCGCTCGATATACGCAATGCGCCTTACGTACGAGAGTCCCGTTTAGAGCTGTCAGCAGGAACTGGGGGAAGAGTTGGCAGTTAGCACTCAGCCTTCATGGCAAAAGCAACTGGGGAGCCAAATTACCGCCGTGACTTTGCAGATCCCTGGGAGGAGCGAGGAGATTGGGGCGTCCGCCCCCGGCACGCAGAACCCGGATGCGCCGCCCGACCCCCCGAAGTAAAAGCCGCAAACGCCGGAACTGACCCGAGCTTGGAGCAATTCGATAAAGCTGGTTTCAAATGCACTTTCTTGTTTGCGYGTTGAGCTCTGAGTCAACGCGTGCCGCTCCGAGGGCGCACGYGGGACGTGTGTCTCGCATGGTGCGAGTCTGCACGGGCAGGCTGAGTTCGCTCTCCTAATTAGCCTTTCTTCTTTGTTAAGCCATATCCCTCCAACGGCTGCCTGTAATGCTTTAAAGAATGATAGATACTAAATCTAATTTAATCTACTCGTTCACCCATCACTATAGTACTAAAATAAGAATATACCTATAAAAAGAGCATCGCCAGGCAGTGTAGGCCTAAATTATAGCTATTGTGGGGAAAGCCAGCTTTGCAAATGCTAAAATTAATGCCAGTGTTTTCGATATATTGAAAAAAAATGAAAACATATTTTTTTGCGGCTTTAAAGCCTTTCCTCCACTGTGCATGAAAACCGAAAGCTGCAGTGCGGGACGAGCGCCCGAGAGCCAGAAGAGCCACCAAACAGTAAGATTTGGGCTCTCAAATCTGCAAAATGCACAAGGAGGGGGAAGGAACAGGTTTTTAAGAGAACCYGCTGTTGCGATACGCTAGAATACTGCTAGGAATAGACTCGGTCCCTAAAAATACGATATTCTAAACTTGGCAGCAACCCTTTTGGAAAGGAATTTTCCAAGCAGCCTTTTGCAGAGGCTGTTTCCTCGGGAGGCTGGCGCTGCTCAGACGAGCTTCCCACACCGCGGGCTGGGGGACCGGGGACGCCCCCAACGCACGGCCCTGCCTGCCGGGGAGCAGGACCTGGGGGTGCTTCTGCAGGGGGGGGCTCAGCCCACCTGTAAATTAACCTATACTCGTGCACAGCCCCAGCATGCAAATAATTTGCTGCACGAGATGCCCGAGCCCAGGTCTTGCAGCTCTCTAACGGYGATGCGGAGCCTCAGAGCCCAAGCCTGTTCCGGGTCAGCAGCGCGTCTCTTCCTGGAGCAATTAACTGCTCTTCTATTATTACAGTTGAGACACTTCTTAAGCAGTGACCGATTCCCATTAACTAAATGCAACAATCAGAGTCTCCCTCTATGCTCAGGTCTTCACTGAACGAGAAGCTCAATGTTATAACGAAACCCCATGTAAAGTCACGGCATTCCCGTCTCCCCTCGCGCTGCCCAGGCGGCGTTAGCTGCTCAGCAGTGCGTCCAGCCCCTCGCCCGCCTTCTYGCTCCGTCCTGCGCCGAGCCCGGCACTCACCTGGCCCCGCATCCCTCCTCTGCCGGGCGACCCTGCGAAGCCCTCCTCCTGCAACCCCCCAAGCAGGGAACGCGGCGGAGGAGCGCGGCACGGAGCGGGGCGGGCGATTCCTCCACGCAGCGCGTCTGCTGGATGTGCACCATGCGGAGAGCTGTGCAACCAGGCTGCTGGGGCTGGGATGCGGGGAGGGCGGCGCAGCTGCTCGTGGGGAGCTGATCTGAGCGCGCCGCGAGGAGCAGGCAGCCGCTTTGATGAGCTATTCAGACCGCCAAAGCCCAACCGCAGCTGGATTTTCCCTGGCATTTGGCTAATCAAAGTTTTGCAGACAACTTCATTTCTCGGTCATCCCTTTAAATACTGCCACTGTCAAAAATATTYGTGCTGGGAAGCTAGAGAAATACGAGCTGCCTCCTTGGGAACAAATACAGCAAACGCCACCAAGCTCCCTGCTGGGAGAGCACGTGCCCCGTGCTGGGGGCCGCRGGGCAAACACTGCCCCGCCGCGGAGGGGCCGGTGAACGGGGCTCAGCTGGGTGACGAGGCCGTTGGCTGCACCTGCATCCCTGCAGCAGCACCTCCACCGGTTGTGCTCCTGGCAGAGCAGCGCACAGGCACGCACCATCTGCGCGAGGACTGGATTTCCAGCGCGGGCCTCTTCCGATGCACACAGTTTTCAGCTACCARCTCTCTACATACGTTTGCACAGCCCATAGCTGATGCACAGACTTCTGCCTCGCTGCATGAGCACAGAAACACTTTAACTACAGACGTGTAACCACTAAGGTCTGAACTATCTGAACTTTCCACAGCCAACCTCAGTTCAGGAAAATATTTGAAAAAGGAAGTTTGTGCAACTTTTCTGAGATGTTCTAGGGGTGCAAGGGTGAAACCAGGCTGGTTAAAAGCAAGCACAGGGGACGAGCGCTTGCCCGCGCAGAGAYGGCATGGCTGCTCTGCACGATCTTTTTGCCCAGCTGTGCTGAAGTCGTCCACATCCAACATCCCAGGTGAATTCCAGGGCTGAGCCCCGGCGCATGGCACCGTGCAGACCCGYCGCTGGGAGCCAGGACGAGGCGCAGCGCGGCACCGCTTGCCCAGCGCCCCTTCTGCACGCGGACGCTGCTAGCGGCGTCCCTTTGCCCGACTGGGTGTCACTGAGTGCAACGCTGATGGTGCAAAYGCCATCTCCAGAGCCTGGACGCTGAACCCCAGCAGCAGACAAATCCCAAAAAAAGGAGAGAGATTCTGGCCTTCATCTCACTCATTAGCTGGGTAAAAATCCAACTCCAAATCTCTTAATAAAACCCTCCTTTCTGGCTTGCTCGTCCAAAACTGCTGCCAAGGAGCAGGAGGCTTCTGGGAGAACAGGGAGGAAGAGATGCTAAACACGACGTCCAAATTAAAACAAATAGGGCAGTGAAAGGAACCAGAAATTACTGGGTGCAAACTGCCGCGGGTGCGGAAGAGCCACAAACGAGAAAAGCTTCTCCTCCTCGGAGACCTCAAACCCGGCTCGTGTGTGTCCTAGCTGGTCGCTGGCGCTTGGCGCATGGGGCCTGCAGGAACCGTTGTCTCCGCTGCTTCCCATGTTCCCAGCCACGGCCGCAGCGGCCCTGGGCAGCGCGGCGTGCTTGGCTCCGGCTCCAGCTCCGTTGAGAGTGGCAGGCAGAAAAAAGGGAATTCCAGCTGGAAAATGAAATCACCCATGCCTCTGCCTGCACCGGGCCCTGCGCCGCTGCCCGTTCAAAGCATCAGACACCTTCCCTTCACAAAACCTCCCCAGGGCCCGGTGGGAATTTGGGGGCGATCCCTGCCCCTCGCCTTCCTGGTGCGCCCGGGCAGCGGCGGAGGAGCCGCAGGGCTCCCCCTGCGCAGCCCGGCAAAGCCAAGGTTTAAACTCAACCCGGCCCTTGCAGAGCCGAGCCTTCCCGGCGGCTCTGCCTGCAGGAAGGTGACATAAATCACGCGCCCGCTGCAGCCGGCCCATGCACCAGCCCCGCCGCCGGCCCCGGCCCCGGCGGGCGCAGCGGCTGCCTCGGAGTGACCCTGGGGCCYGGCTGCCCCCACCTGCAGCCTGGCGCCCTGCGGGTTTCCCGCCCCGCGGACACACGCTCTGGAAGTCTTTGGAAGCCTCTACGGAAAGGAAGCGCTCTGCCCGGCTCGCGCCCGCGCCGCAGCCCGCCGCCCTCGGCTGCCAGCGGAGCTGCGCCGGCCACGCAGCGAGCCGCTAGGATGCCATGAATTTTTAAACTGCTGAAAGCGCAAATGGAGCAGTTTCAGCCCGGCTGGGAGATGGGGATTTCCGACGCAGCAAGGAGGCTTTTGAAGAAAACACTTCCTCTCCTGAGCTGCGCCTCCCCGGGGATCGCCAGCCTGGGAACTCGCGGCGCTGGATCCAGCGGAGGATCCGAGAACCGAACCGCAAGACGGCAAAAGCCCTGACGGGAAGTTAAGGAACTAAACCGACGGCGCAGGGGATCCTCCGGCTGCCAGCACCCGGCAGCGGGGCTGCACGGACTCCCGGGATTCGCCCGGACCGAGCAGCCCTCCTGGGATCCATCTGCCGCACTTCCGTCTCAACAGCGAGACCAAGGGATCTACACCTGGCACCGGGGCTCTCAGCCGCAGGCATGCACAGGGCGACCACACGCATGCACACGCATGCACACACGTGTGCGCGCAGCACCCACCGCTCGCTTTCCCTTCTCCCCAGAGGCTGCTCAGGCCATGGACAAGCCTTGTGCCTTTTAGCTGAGCATCCATCACTTTTCCTCGTTTTCTGCCGGATGACAGCAGCCCTGAGGAAGGGGAAGTGCTGGACCCAGGCTGGCGGCTTTGCCTGCCGCACTCTGCCGGCATCGCAGCCCACCTCGAGCCCTGGCCGCGCTCCGAGGCGCTGCACGGAGCAGGCGCCGCGGCAGCAAAACCGGAGACCCCCCTAGACGAACTCGCAACCGCGAAGCGCAAGCTGCTGCCGCAGGGAAAGTCGCCGGTGCTGCCGGCRCCGCCGCGCTGGAGAGGCCACGCAGGGCTGGAGAGGAAGAGGTTAAGCTCTGACCCTTAGCTCAGAGCGAGCTGGCCAGAGAGCACGTGTGAACTGCAAAGCAAAAAAATCCCCCGAAGAGGGTCACTTACCTGTTGGAGGTAGAGGAAGGCTGGAGGACAGGGGAGAGAGTGAGGAAGCATGCCTGAGTTGGAGACAAGGAGGCAGCCCGAGTTAGCCATGGAGCACAGCATGTGTTGACAGGTAGCCGTGAAGCTGCTCGCAGTTTCGTCCTCTTCTACACACTGCTTATCCTCTGTCTTCCTTGCTCTCCCCCGCGCGCTCGCCCCCTCCTCTTGCGTCCCCTCCCGTCCCCCTCGGGCGCTATTTAGGAGGAATTCATCTGAGGCAGGCTGGCCGCGCCGCTCTGACACCGGAGGAACAAAGCTCGGCTATTTACTCCGGTGCCATTAGACACTGGCACTGAATGAATGGTCTGCAAAGGGTGTGCGTGAGCGAGAGAGAGGAGAAGGGGAGAGAGAGAAAGGAAGGGGAGGAGGAAGGGAGAGAGGGCGAGGGAGTGAAATAAAAGGGGTGGGAGTTGGAGGAGGAGGGGGAGTCCCCTGTGCATTCAGACATCAAACAGAGCTCTGTATAAAATGAAGAGAATCCGTAATGACATGAGAACAGCTGATCCCGCACTTAACCCCTCCGCTGCTGCGGCTCGCTCGCGGATGGCTTCCCCGACCGCCCGGGCAGCCCCTCTCGCAGCCCCCCGATGCACATGCCGCTGCGCCGGGCTTTCCGCCGCTGGGGAGCCGCGCGGGGAGGGAGGGGCTTGCAGGCAGGGGCTGGTCTCCCTGACACCGACTCCAAGGAAAGAGAGATCTTACCGGGAGTTTCGGTGATGTAATACGGGCACAGGCGCCGGGGGGAAGCTGCGCCGCGCAGCCCGCACGCCCAGCGGAGCGCAGCCCCCGCGACTGCCGAGCCGCGCTGCCGCGCGCGCCGGGACGCTCCACGCACACACACACGGAGACACGTGCACAAGCGCCACGCTCGCGTCGCGACACACGCATGCAAGCACAGACAGCCCCCGGCCCCCGGCCCCCGGCGCACGGGCGCACGCGGAGACGGGCGGCG
>NW_020450901.1:18087-24206 GCF_003343035.1 Apteryx rowi | reverse complement strand
CCCGCCTTGCCCACGCGAGGCAGCTCCCCGGTGCCGGAGGAGCGCCCGGAAGCCTCCTGACACCGCCTCGAGCATCTCCTGCCGGGGCGCGCGGCCAGGATGGGCACCGACCCCTCGTGCAGCAAATCGGGGGCTTTTCAGACCTGGCCTGCTCACGCGCCTGCCCTGGCAAATCTATAACACGCGCACCTTTATCACAGCGGCCATGGCAATCGCTCGCGCGGGGCACAGCTGCGGTGCACACGTACCTTGCGAGGGGGGTGCGGGCGTGCACGTTCCCCAGCCCTACGCAGCCCCGAARCCCGGCAGCGCCAAGGATGTCCCTSCACCCTCGCGGGGGTCTTGGCCCTGCGGCGCCGCCATGYGCATGCTGGGGCTGGCACCGCATCACGCCCTGCTCCGGAGCCGTGGCCAGCTCCAGCTCCAGCGCCGCCTGGCTGGCTTTGTGCTCGAGTACGTGGGAAAGCGAAACCTGGGTTCAATTCAGTTTCCATCTTGGCCAAATGTGATGCACAAAGGCAGGTCTGTGCCAGCAGCTGCTGATGCTCTGTCTCCTCCGGAGCCTCCAGCACATGCACAGCCCTGTTTGGAGGCTGGGATTTTCCACAGTATCCCTAGACATAGCGACATGCTGCAGTGTCCTGGTACACTCGCAGCGGTTCCAGTTTATGCTGCAGATACTCAACAGACAACGCATATTGCATGGCCAACCTGGAGCCACGAGGCAGCGTCGCGCGGAAGCACAGCTCCGGGAAAAGCCTTCCCGGGAAACAGGAGCAAAGGGGGCCGCCAATCCCCACACTGGGGCCCTGCCGCTGGGGCGAACGCACGCCAGAGGGATCGCGAGACGCCAGATCCGGAGGGGATGGCAGGGTGGAGGGTTTCTCGTCACCACTGTCCCTCCCCTGCCCCGCTGCAGCCTGTGGTGCCAGGAAAAGGAGTCAGGCAGCAGCACCCGGCACCCTGCGCATCCCACCAGCACTGCTCCCGCTCCAGCCCCCCAGGAGACCTCAGCGGAGCCCAGTGCTGCCGCGCTGCCCTGCGCGGCACAGCAGGGTTTTCACCTGGCTGCTCCGCTGCCTGCTCATGCGCCAGGCTCCCACCTTGCTCCCGCCTGCCCTGCTCCAGAAACGCTCCGGGTGCCCTGCAACCCCCTGGGCCGGTCCAGCCCCGCGGCCGCTCCTGCACCGTGCAGGGAAGGGGGGGCCCGGCCCAGTGCTCCGCTCCCAGCGTCCAAGCAAGCAAGCTGCGGGCAGAGCCAGCTCCGGGATGAGGTACTGCCTCCTCCTGCGCCGCAGCCACGAGTGCTCAGGAGCCCAAGCGGTCGCGGCATCAGGGCACGAGGCTAAATGCCCCCGTGGGGGCCAAGGAGTGCGTGAGGCTCCCCCAGCCCCCCGCGCTCACCCCGGAGCCCTGCCCGGCCCCGGAGGAGCCCCTCCAAAAGCAAAGCCTCCTGGAAGGAAAGTTTATTTATCTGTTTAATTAAGATGTGTTCACCAGGCGCACAGACCCCGTTCCATCTGTCTCACTTACAGCCGCGTCCCAGTAAAATTAAACCTAATAAATATCAGACGAAGGAAAGCAAAGGGCACATGTAAGATATATGATCAAAGGCAGAAGTTGCACAGGGCTGCAGTTCTAAGCACATCTTTCTCTCTGCCCTTCGGGGATGGGTTGGCGATGCGCTCCCATGCACAGGATGGGGCTGGCTTTCCTTCAAATCAGCACTATTTTCATTTTTTATTTATTTTAAATGAACCCTTGAGGGCTCCTTGGTTTTGTTTTCTGGAAGAGGGAGAACAACGCGACGCCGGGACGGCAACGGCCTCGGCTGCCGGCGCGGAGCCCAGCGAAGCACTGGAGCGAGGTGGCAGAAGCTGCGTCCGGAGAGCGGGACTGGAGAACCCTGCCCAAACGGCGGTGAGGAGGTAACACGCTGGCTGGGATGGGCACCGCTCCAGAGAGCCGCTGAGCCGGAGAGCCGCGGCCGGAGCCGGCCAGGCCACCGTGCGGGTCCGCAGCGAGGAGCAGGCAGCTCCGGGCACTTGCCGGGGATGGCTGGCAGCACCCGCTGCCCACGTCCAGTCCTCCCCGCCGCCCACTCCGGCATGCCCCACAGCCACGGCATTCATTAATTAAAAGCTCATTAGTAGTTAGTCATAGACATTAAGTGATTAAATGAAGGCTCCTGCCGGGTGCGAGCTGCTAGGAAGCAGGGGCCGGGCTGCAGCTGGCTGCCGGGGGCAAGGGGAAGGTCTCCGGTTTCTCCGCGCTGGAGCCCGCTGTTCCATGGGGCTCAGCAGCCGCCTGCTCCCAGCCGGACGCGTCCCGGTGCAGGACACCCGGCTCGGCATGGGACACCAGCACCGCGCAGGGGGACAGAGCGCCCGGGACCGACCGACAATGCAAACCCAAGCACTGTCTCCCGCTCCAGCATCCCCGTCCTGCTCCGCCCCTCCGGTCCCAGCTCCGCTCCGAGCCCTCCCAGCCTGCTCTGGAGCAACAGCCACGTCTGCCCGCCGCGTGCTGCCCCTAGTGCCAGCACGCTCACGATTTCTTTGAAATAGTTCCATTTATAGATTTTTTGATCTATCGCTCCACCTCTAGAGGACGGACGCGTGGTTAGAGCTAACCGCGGACGGATCGGAAACCCGGATGGCGACTACGGACTGGCACTGGCAGGGCCTGGCCCCAGGCGGGCGCGGGGGATGTCCGCGTGCACGTCCCAGCCCGGGGGATCGGGGCGACGCCGGCCTCGAGGCCCCCGAGCGATTAGAGGCTCCGTGGGTCAAGCCGATGCTCCCCGCAGCCGGGGCTGGCGCTTGGCTGCAGCGGGGCGAAGGGGGAGCAGCTTCGCGAGCCGGGGGGCTGAGGGCCGGCCGGCAGAGCCGAAGCTCTCCTCGCCCCTCTGCGTTTTGCAGAATTGTGCAGGAACCTGCTGGGCCTGCCTGGGCGATGGGAACGGGAGCTCGTTCCCGGCACTGGGACCCGGGAACACGGCCGATGTGGGACTGGGCCCCCGCACCGGCGCCGAGCCCTGACGCCCCGCGGTCCGGAGAGCCTCCGCTGGAAAACAAGCCGGGGGACCAGGCTAGCAGCTGCCCAAAGGGCCATCCCGCTCCTCACCGCGATTTCCTTAGCTGGGGCTAGCGCGAAGCCTGCGGGAAAAACTCGCTCCGCTCTCGCCCCCGAGCACCCCAAACCGTCTTGGAGCTGCACCGCAAGGGGGAAGAGCAGACTGGGGAGGAGGCGTTCGCTCCAGCAGATCGATGGAGAGGAGGAATACCTGGCGGCGCAGAGGGAGGGAACGCGAGCGGTGGAAGCGCCGCGCTGGCGGCCCCTCCGTGGGATCCCGCGCTCCCGGCGCGCCGGGACACCTGCGCCGGCCTCCTCTGCCTCCAGTTAAACTTTCTTCCCATCCTTCCCCCGCTCCTTCCTCCTCCTCCGATGCCTGTGGCTCTCAGGGGGCTGACGAAGCCCCAGCCCTCTCCAAACTCCACAAACGTACCAGAGACTTTACTGAAAATCCCCACTTGGGGCCGTTCCCAGAGCGCTCGCTGTGCCGACCCAGATACCTGCCGCTGCTCAGCCTGCGCCGCCCTCCGCTCGTGTCACCGTGCCGCGGCGAGGTCGCAGTCCGCGTGGCGGGGCGGCGATGTCACCAGCGCTGGCGTGCGACCTCACCGGGCAGGGAGGGGACCGCCGTCCGCTGCAAATATCTGGGACAGCAGCTGTGGCAGCAGGCAAGGGAGCAGGAATGCAGAGAAAGCAGATGAAAGTTTAATGGGAACCAGGGAGAAATATCATCTCGTCTCAACTTTAGTTGCATGTTGCGAAGAGGAGGCGGGAGGGGGAGAAGGGGCTGGAGCTGCTCCTCCATCCAGCGGAGCTGGGGGGCAGCCGCGCCGGGAACGCACCTTCGCCTATCCTCTGCTCCAGCCCGGAGAAAAGGCCACCAAAACCTTGGGGTTTTCCCCTAAACAGAGCCCTGGTTGCCTGCAAGGCACGAAGGCACCGGCTCCGTCTCCAGATGCGCTCGGCATGGACATGGGTTGGGGCTTGCCATCCTGGGGGCCTTTGCATGGACATGGGATGGGGCCTGCCGTCCCGGGGGGCTTTGCCCAGGCTCGGCACAGGCACGGGACACGCCGCTGCTCGCGGATGCAGGCTCACGCTGCCAACCAGGCAGGGCCTGTGTGGGCCCGCCACCGCCCCGGAGAGCACCTGGCTTTCCTCCTTCCACCGCCGCAGCCCTTCCTAAAGCCCTTTCGTTTGACAAAATATTTACATGAAATGGCAATTAGGCTCCCTAGATGTAATGAGAATTAACGCGCAGGCAGCAGAACCGTGACCGAGCAGATGCTGCGAGCACCTCGAGCTCCCCGGGCCAGGGAGGCAGCGCCGGCAGGTGA
Source organism: Apteryx rowi (assembly GCF_003343035.1). Lineage (NCBI taxonomy): Eukaryota > Metazoa > Chordata > Aves > Apterygiformes > Apterygidae > Apteryx > Apteryx rowi. Next base: position 19,794 of record NW_020450901.1, on the reverse strand, counting down.
CACCAGGCGGATCTGGGAACTGCTCTTTGCGCGACACAGGGACTCGTGCCAGGGCTAAAACCCCCGGGGTTTTCCTTTCTGGCATTTCAGACCCAGACCCACCGCTTCCTTCTGCATCCCCCCAAATCGGACCCGCTCTCCCGCGGGAAGCCGGGAGAATGCACGCCTCCGCCGGGGAGCAGCGCTGTGCGCCGGGGCTGCACGCTGCAGCACGGGGCTCCGGCGGCAGCTGCAGGGCTCGGTGCATGGTGCAGGAAGGGACGGGGGCAGCGCGGGGCCTCGGCGCGTCCCCAGGCCAGAGCGGGGCCGTGCACGCGCCAGCCAGGCGCTGCTGGGCACGGGGCCGGCCACAGGAGCAGCACGCGGGTGCTGGGCGCTGCGTGGGAACGCGAGGCGGGAGGTGCTCGGGATCAGGCACTCGCTCCTCATTACAAGGCTTTCTAAATGCACAGGCAGGATATTAGCGTTTAAACAGTCTCCAGGACTCCAGGGCAAACTTTAAAAATCATAATATTTATAGAACCCTCCTTCCACTCGCCCCGCACGCTCTTTATTTCTCCTGCAATTACTGCTAATTTGAAGACATTATGCTTTGGCATCTCAGCCACCGCCGGGTGACTGCCACTGCAGCGCTCCCGCCGGGGACCCCGGCCCCCCTCGCAGGGCACCCAAACCCTCTGCTTCCTGCCGCACTTGCGCCGGCGCCGCCGAGAGATGATCCCTCCTGGGAGGGATGGGGCGCACGAGGCGCTCGGAGCCCGCAGGCAGCGTGCCCTCTCCCCGGAGCGCCCGGACAGATGCCCTGGAGCAGCCGGGATGAGCCCCTGGAGGCCTCGCAGCAGCCGCAAGCCGGGTGACCAGGATGCCGGGAACAGAGCGAGTGACTCCGAGAGCTGGTGTCAGTGTTGGCCACGCGCAGGCGTCGCAAGACCGAGGACCATCCCTCGTCCCCTCCACACCCCCGCTGCACGGGAAACCTGGGAAGAAGCCGATGCAAAACACCTCTCCGAGTCCCTCCAAACCCACCAGCGGCCTCCCAGACCCAGGGCAGGTCCCCAGCATGCCACCCCTCCCCAAGACGAGGCAAAGCCCGGCCGCTGCTCGCCTCGGCCCCTTGCATCCCTGCGCACCGGGTTTGCACTTGCCCCCGCGAGCCGTGCTGCGCCCGGGCCGTGCCAAAACCCGCGCGCCTCCAAACCGGGAGGCCCCTCTGCAAACTTTCAGCCGGGCTTGCTTGGGCTCCACAGGGAATGCGGATCCCCGGGAAGGATGGCAGGGCTGGGAATTTCCATGTCAGCTCCTTCTCCCGCGGACGCCCCCATTTCCATCACGCTTGGGGATTAAACCCCGCTCTGCTCCGCTCCCAGCAGAAGCCTCCCGGAGCGGGCGGCACGGCGCCCATCTCCTCCTCCTCCTCCTCCTCCTCCTCCAGCGCCCGACCCAACGCCTGCTTGCTGCTGGCGGCAGCAAGATCCCTGCGGGAGCAGGGAGCGGATCCCTGGCAGCAGCAGGGCCAGAGTGGCAGCAGCCCGAACGCCCAGCCCCTGGTGCAGAGAGAGGGCACGGGCCGCCATCGGCRCTGGTACCTACCCAAAAGTACATCATCATGTCGCCGGCGGGGTGCCGGGGGCTCCTGGGGACTGGCGAGAGGACCGACGGGCCGAGCGGCGGTGGCGCTCCCCGTGCCGCTGCGGTGCTCCGGGCACT
>NW_020450901.1:0-17877 GCF_003343035.1 Apteryx rowi | reverse complement strand
GGCACCCACCGCGCGTGCCAGAGCCGGCCGCCACGTACGATGTGCCGGATCACGGCCGCCTGGAGGCGCGAGGGCCGGAGCGGGGCGCCTGCGCGGGGCTCCGGGGAGCAGCAGAGACGCGGCTCCGAGTGGCACACGCCCGTGAGCTGGGAGCTGCCGGAAGGGGCTTATTTCATATCAAAAAAAAGGGGAGAGGGATAAAAATCAAATCCTCTCCAGCGTCTTTAAGAGAAAAAGGACAAGGGAGGGAGGCTGTGGCTGGTGCTCCAGCGGCGGCAGGGGCCGTGGGAGCGTGGGCCTGGCCACGGCGAGGGTGTCGGGCCCAGGCGTCCGGGGGGCCCAGGCGTCCGGGAGCGCGCACGGCAGAGGGAGCATGGGCTCCCGCGCCAACACCCGGCAGAGCGTATGTCCTGCCTCAGCGTTTTTCCAGCTACCCTGTCAATAAGGGAATCGGCCGCTCTCGCGGTTAACCTGCGAGGTGCCAGCCGGCTCCCGGCGCGCTCCCTCCCGGCGTGGAGCCATCATCCTCCTCCGGCCCCGCCGACGCCTCCGCGTGCAGATCGGGCCCCCCCGTGCTCGGGTGCCGCTGCAGATTGCGCTCCGGCCGGCCGGCGGCGCAGCGCCGCGGCTCGCACGATAATGGCACCCAAAAGTCCCCTCCGGCGTGGGAGAGCGCACCAACCGCCCTGGCACCCCGTTCCCGGCGGGGGCACTGGGGGACCAGCCCCTGCTCTGGATCTGCTGCAGCCCCCTGCCAGCCCAGCTGCCCCAGCCTGGAGGAGCGGCAGGAACCCGGGAGCAAAGCAAAGCTCCCCGGCACGGTGCGGGCTCCCGGCCGGCACGCGCCGTGGGCACACTGGCTCTCTGGCAGGGCAGTGCTGCTGTCAGCTCCTAAATCTGCCGTCCTCCCGGGGTGGCGCGGTGCAGAGCAGAGGGACCGTGTGCGCTGAACCGGGCATGGGAGCAAGGGAATAAATAAGCAGGAGGGAAGGCGAGGGAGCGCGAGGGGTGGCAGATTGGTCTCCGGGGCCCGGCTGGCTCTGACATCTCCAGCCCCATGATCGTGTTCAGAGCAGAGCCGGGCTGAGGCGTTTCTCCTCCAGCACAGCAATAAAGGAGAGCAACATTCTCAATAATTCAGCACCAGGAGAGGGTGATAAAGCGGAGGAGCCACCACCGCAGGCAGCAGGGGCGGGGGGCTTCCCGCTCCCTCCTATATCTCCCTGATCAAAACCCTCTCCTCCTTCCCGGAGCCCCGCGAGCGCCGTCCCGGCTCTCGATGGCGTAACCCAGCTGCGTGCAGAGTCTGGGGGCTGCAGCGGTCAGCTCCCCCTCTCCCGGACGGAGAGCTCTGGTTTCCATCGAGCAATCCAGGGAAAAGCCTCAAAACCAACCCTCTGCCGCCAGGAAATCTGCAAGCCGGGGGAAGAGGTGCTGGGCGAGGGGCAATCTTGGTGCCGAGAACCTCTCCTCTCCTAGAGGCTCCACCGCGCCGTCGCGGCCAGGCGGCCCAGCCCGGGCTGCCGTCCCCGCGCAGCCCACCACAGACCCCGAAATCAAGCCCGAGAGCGTGCCTGCCCGGAGCGGCACGTGCGGGAGCAGCAGCACCCGCCGCACCGCGGGGCTCTGCCCGCCTGCAAGCGGCGTCTCCGCGGGCTCTGCGCACAGGCGGTCCCTCGCTGCCGTGCCGCGGCTACCAGCCGCACGGCTGTGGCTAGCGCCTTGTGCCCACCGTGGCCGTGCATCTTGCCAGGGGCACAGCCCCACGCTCGCGCGTCGGGTCTGCGCGGGATTCGCTCCCCTCTGCCCTGTGAGAGCCCGTCCGGGTAACCCCAAAGCTCGCAGGGCCTCAGGCAGAGGGCAGGGACCAGGCGCCTGCAGCCGGGGTGCAGGGGGGACGCGGAGGACACGTTACTTGGGGTCCTTACTCTGCACCCACACAGGCAGCTCGTTTCGCAAGTCCCCCGTGCACAGCCGGAGCATCTGCCCGGCGGGGTGGTGGCCGGCTGGAGAGGTCTAGCTCTGCCCTCCCATGGCGCCTTAGCCCAGATGTGCAGCTGCCAGGAGGCTGGAGCGAGGCGGACACGGTCCTAGGGCAACACAGCGGTGACGCTCTCTGACCCCGAGCCCTTCCCACCCCCTCGCTTGTGCAGCGATGACTTGCAAGACACAGTCACTGCCGAGGCAGAAAGCAGACGGGCAATTACTAAGAGCCACGTAGTCTACGAATGATGCCCTCTTGGGCATGCCAGGCATGGGTGCGCGCATCACCAGCCAGCAGGCCTGCCTGCAAAAGAGCTGCAGACAGCATTAAATAATTTTCAGGCACTCAGCTACCACAGTGAGGATGCCAAAACTGAGCCTACCAAGGTGGAAATGGGACCAACTGCCTTAAAGGCTAAATGCTGATCTGTGTGCATGATGGCAGGCAGAAATGCGATGGCATCCTTGTGCTCTCACGGACCCCTGGAGGGTGCAAAGCTCTCCGTGCCCTCTTGCTCTGTGTGGAAGCGCTGGCAGCCCCGGAGCAGAGTGACTTGCCCCCTGTGCTGTGCCCGGTCCCAGCCCCAGCGCCTGCGATGCAACGTGACGCACGATGCTGCCCAGCGCCGGCATGCACCGACGAGCCTGCTCTGCACCGGCACCGACCACGCTGGGGAAGACGCGCGCCCTGCCTCTGGGCTGCCAGTTTTTGTTAATGACCCGGAACGGTGCCAGCTGCAGGCCCAAACTCACCTCATACCCCGCAAGGATGCAAACAGCCGTGCCCGTGGCCACCCCAGCAGCTGCCCCGCGGCCGGCTGCTGCGGGTCCCCAGCCCGGTGTGCGGACGCAGCCCATGCATGCAGCAGCTCCGTGTCGCTCCCGGCTCGCCGGGGTTGGCTAGCCGGCTGGCGAGCACCAGCCGTAATTGCTGCTGGAGGCAGCTGCCGTTTCTAACGACCCGAACGCCTTCCTCGCAAAGTCACCTCCCTCGTGCTGCAGGAACCTGGGCCTCCATCTCCAGCCCGGCCGCAGCTCCAGCTCTGGGACGGGTCCTCTACAGGTGCCGCACGCCCCGTCTTACCCTGCCCACGCGGTGGCCGGTCGCTGCTGCTCGGGCACTTCTCTCCTGTTGGTCTCGTCGCCCTTCCTTAGGCCTTTGCTCTGCCCAGCTTGGGGCCCTTGGCCACTTCTCCTGCCCTCCAGGCTCTCATGGACCCACCTGCCCCAGCTCCTCTGCTCTCCACCCAGCTCTTACCTTGCCTACTCCGAGCTTCTCGGTGGCACCCGCCCAAGGCTCAGCACTCAGCTCCCTCTACACATCATCTCGAGGTGCCCTTTCCACAAGCACGACTTGCGCTGCCAGCAGCGCAACAAATTTAACCGGCTGCTGACACGCTAACAGCTCCATCGCCCGCAGCGACTCCTCGCCTCCGTCTCCCGCCCGGCTACCAACCGCAGCTCCCAGAGGCCGGAGCAAGCCCTTCGTCCTCCCTTCGCCCCTCTCTGTTCCCGAGTTCCTCCGGCAGCCTCGCAACCCTGCTCGCCACCGAGGCTGCTGCGCCCCAGCCCTGCCGTAGACCGGCACAGCCAAACCTGGGCTCCCCGTCGTGCCCAGGCTGCCAAAGCTCCTCCGACAGTCGCTGCTGACTCCGGAGCTTTTCCTCTGGGCTTGCACCCATGGCCCAGCCTTCATCCCGTTAATGCAAACGCTGCCTCTTGGCTCGCGCCGCCTGTTATGCGAGCTCCCACCCCAGCCTGCGCATCCTTTTCCTAGCAACCCCTTTTCCGCGTTTCTCAAGGAGTCTCGGGACCCTTCTTGGCTGTGCTGCCTAAGGGCCTTCGTCCTCGCCCTGCTAACGACGGGTGCAAGAGCGCTCCTCCCCGGGGCGCCTCTCCTCCCTCCGCTGCCACCTCTTGGGTGACGCCAGCTCCCCCGTGCCCGGCGAGCTGCTGCCTCAGCCGCTCCCAGCCCCTCGGGAGATCCTAGCTGCGCAGAGGGCCCCGGCGCCCTCACCCCTCCGCCCCTCGCCTCTTCTTGCTCCTTCTCTCTGCTGGCTCAGACTGCTGCTCCAGGGCACCGCGGCCCTGCGGTGTCCCCAGCAGGACGGACCTTGGTCCTCGATGGGACCAGGGTCTGCCACAGCAAAACGCAGCTACGACGGAAGGCTGCGTGGAGGAGCCGTTACCTGTCCGCCCAACGGCACCGGGCTGGAGCGTGTCGCCTGGCCAGGCCACCCCCTCCGCGCGCTCGAGGCAACCTCTGCACGTGCCGCCTCCAGCCAGAGCGACACCCTAAGTTGGTGACGGTCACCTCCATCGCAAGGACTGCAGGACCCCACGGACAAATACGCCCTGGTGCGGCCGACTGCCAATCCCGGGCGCGATCCCGGCGGAGGCTTGGCGTCACCCTGGCTTAGACCCGGGCGAGAAACAGTTTCCCCCAGCAGGCTCCCGCGCGGACCACTCCCGAGCGCCGCGCAAAGCACAGACAGACAGACAGCGACGGCAGCACACACGGACGACTCACAGACACCGCGGCCCTCGGCCCCGCCGGCCGCCGGTCCTCCTCACCAGAGACCGGCACCACTCACGTCACGCCTGCGCTGGGGCTCAGCGCCCGCTGCGAGCGGGGAGCCGCCGTCGGCGAGCAGCCTTCCTCCTTCCTCCTTCCTTCCTCCCCGAGCCGGAGCATCCCCGGCTCCGCGTGCCCCCCCGGGAGCGGCAGGGAGCTGCGCCTCGGCCCCACGGGAAGCACCGACGGCCCCTCGCCCCCCGTGCGCTCTCTGCCCTCCCTCGCCCCTGCCTCCTCCCGCCTGACTCCGGGCCGGCCCAGCGCGGACCCGGGCGGGAGCCCTGGGCTCGGGAGCGCCGCGGCGCGCAGGCTGCAGCGGGGGGTGGCGGGGGGCGCGAGAAGCAGCAGCCTGAGCCGCAAAGCACTGCCTGGCCTCGCACCGGCGGCGGGGGGGTTGGGGGGGAGCGGAAGGGTCGGTACCTTTTATTCAGCCAAGCTTCTCCTGCGGTGCTCGCGCTGGGCTCTCTAAGAAAAGACAAGAAAGAGGAGGAAGGATTAAAATCAATGGTCGTTATCACTAACTTGCTCACAGTCGATGCTATCTGTGCATTGACTGGCAAAATTTTAGAATATGAGCATGGACACGAGTATTATCTCCCTGGGAAACTTGCCCCGGTTAAAAGCTTCCTGCTGCCCCGGCTCCGAGCAGAGCCGTGGGAGGGCACAGGAGCTCGGGCGTCCCGGAGCTGCGGTCTTGGCCCGGGACGAGGTCCCTGGCACCGGGCAGCAGTGCCGTCTCCTCCGGCTGGTCCTGGYGCGCTCCGGCACAAGGGCAGCGGGACACGGTGCACGCAAGGAGGGGAGCTGGACCGCTCCGTGCGGCTCGGCCGGCACGCCGCCACCCGGCCCGAGCTCCTGCAGGCAACCGGCCCTTTCCTGGGCGTCCCCACGGCTCTGCGAGCGATGCAGCCCGCGGTTCGGTTTTGGCAGGAATTTTGCAGTCTTGGACAGGGCACAGCCATCATCAACGTGCTCCAGCTTGCTGCCGGTCCCCACGCTGCGAGCGTGGACGAGCTCTCCGGTTGGGTCGCACCTGAAGGTGCCCCTCCGTTCCCACTGGCCAGGCACGGCAGCGCCGGCTCGTGGCCCGGCTCGGCGCCACGCTGCTCCCCAAAACGAGCCCCGCTCCGACACGCTCCCCTCTACCGTCCCGGCTCCGGGCGCTTCTTGGAGGATATCACCGAATTTCAAAGAAAACTTCCTGAAAGCTGCACTTCAACTAATTGGCTTTTGCAACGTTGCCAACCCAAATGTTCATAAATCATGTCAGACCCTCAAAAATAATGAGAACAGCTTATACATCATGAGATTTTTTACAAGAATAAATGAGGGTTGTTTCTGTTTGTTAACTGCTTCTTTGGGGACCTCGAGGTGTCAAGTCCTTCAGCTGCTCCCTACCGGCACGGTGARTTAGGAACAGTTTCATTTTCAAAGGCGGGAGCTGTGATTCTCGCCCGAGCTCCCAACCCTGCAAGGGAGCACTGCAAGCAACCCACCATCTATTTCCATGGCCGCAAGAGCGGCCAGCAGCACGGCTGCTGGGCTCTGAGGGAGGCCTGAGGCCACRGGGATGGGAGCCCGGCTCGGGGGCCGGAGCCGTGCGGGTGCGAGGGACCCACGGTCCCGGCGGCAGCCGCCCCACGCCTCGCACCCAGGCCGCGTCCGCGCGGCATCTCCGGCCCGCGGAGGGTTTGGAGGCACCGCGCCGCGGCRGCTCGCGGGAAGAGCGGCGCTGATTCCCAGGCACCGCTGTTAGCAAACACCGCTCTTAGCCGCACAGCGGGATAATCAATTATGGTAATTCCTGCCTCGATGAATCAGATTCATGGAGGAACACAGCTCATTAGGCTGGTGCTGACTTCCATTAGTGCTCTTGTGATAAAAACCCACCAGAAAGCTCGAGCCCGRATAGACGCGCTTCCCAGGCTCCGTGGGTCTCCCCGGCCCGGCCCCGCGCAGGAGATGCCGGCACAGCAGCACTCCCCGGCCCGGCAGCGAGCAGATGGGCTCGGCACCTTCCTGGGGAGCCGCTGCCACCTCCATGCAGCTGCCTCTCCCGGGGTCTTCCCGGAGTGCTCCCCAGGATTTCCAGGGGGGCACGGCGGGAGCTGCAGCGCGGGGAGGTGGGAGCTCCCACGTGGCCCCCGTTCCGGGCGCTGGGAACTCCGGCAGCCCAGCTACCATGAATAACTGAAGGATGCTCACGCTCCTCGGGGAGGACAGCGATGGGCAAAATCCCATTYCCCAAAYGCGTTTCCCAAGGAAGGCGCCWGCTMGGCAGCTCCGCRCAGCCCRCGAGYCCCCGGTTGTCCCAGGCACCGCACRGACCAGGAGCCGGAGCTAAAACCTCTCTGTCCTGCTGGATTTGCCAAAGCARGGGAGRCGCAGCACCCACGGGAGACCCRCAGCCRGGCCARGAGCAGCTCCGGGCTCCGGGTGATTAGGGTCAGCGTTAACRAGGGTGGGTTGGCAGCTGCCCCCCCTCTTATGGAGAAGCTCCTGGCTGATCTGCTCAGGAGCACGCCGGGAATAAAGGCTGGATCAGCCRTTAAACCACATGGCAAGTTCCCTGCAGCCTCCCACGGACACGCAGCCAGAGCTGGACCGGCTTCACACCGCCGAGCCCAACGGAGCCYGGCTCATCGGCAAAGCCAAACTCCCTTAAAACCGCTCCGGTCTTGGAGGGMGTCCGCACGACCCGGCCCGGCCCCGCTCCCGACTCCCCGAGCTGTTCCCTGCGTCTTCCCGTGACTCCCCCCGGAGCCAGAGGGTGATGCAGCCCGCAAAGGGCCGCGGCGGCAGCGGGACCAGCCTGGCCATGGCTCCAGCCCCACGGAGCAGCGGGGGGACCTGCCGCCCCGCAGCAGCCGGCCTMCCCCCACGGCTTCGCTGGGAAACTTCTCCGCAGATTTTTTTTTTTTTTTTTTTWAAGTACGCTTTGACCCGCCTTTCCTCCACCAAAAAATCCTAAATTAATTTTGCTTTTAATTAAATTCATTAGCAAAGATTATCTGGCTGAGGAAAAATAATATCCTGCCCCTCCCCCAGCAGCCCTCTCTATTTATATCCCCTATATACATAAGCAGCAGCGAATATTTCTTTATGGGCCATTAAAGGTTTAATGTTTAATTTATAACCACGTTCTCTGGCGGGCGGGATGGCCAGGCACAATGTCAACACTTTTAATTAAATGAGAAGGATGATTTTTTTTTTAACTAGGAAAGATAAAAAGCTCCATTCCCGCAGCTCCGGCAGGTGCGGGGCGGGCGCAGGTAGGGGCTGAGCCCATCCCCGTCCCCATCCCGYGGGCCGAGCCCGGCTGGGAGGGTGCAAGGGCACCAAAATGCCCCCACGGCGAGGGCGGCTGGAGCAAACGGGGCGGCTGCAGGGCCCGCGGGAGYGTTTGCACCTGCACCGTTCGCAGCGGCCACGGCGCGGGTCCGGGCGGCACACCGAGCCCCCCGCGCCCACAACAGCCGCTTTTCCGGGCAGCGGAAGAGCTGCCATCGGATGCTGGGAAGTAAAGCCAACCAAGGCCACCGCAGATGGGTGCCCCACGTCCGAAGGGAAGTAAGGGGAAGCTGGAGAAATGCCTAGAAACTTGCATAGCGTCGGCTAACTCCAATTGCCAAAACTCCGGCACGAGCAATCGCCGTGCATCTTCCGACCGAGACTCCTGCGACGCCTGCTCGTTCCTCCCGCGCTTCCCGCCACGAGGCCGCGGGTCCGACGGCGGCAGCTTTGCACCGCTGCCGCCTCTTCCCTCAGAGGACACTGCGCCTCGGAGGAGGAAGAAGCGCTCCCGCCGCACGCGGAGTCCGTAAAGCCGGCTCCGGAAGCGCCGCGGGATCCACCGGGACTGCGGCACCGCGAGAGGAGCCTGACGTTCCCGGCTCGTCCTGCTGGCGTCCCCCCCACGCATCCTTGTCCTCATGCACGACACAAGACACAGGGGCACCTGAGCCCTTCGGAGCAAGAGGACGGCACCGGGGTTCCTCACCGGCCGGGGCACGGCGCGGCCCCGAGGGCGGCTCCAGTCCTGCCCGCAGCGATGCCGCACGCGGCTCTCGGCTGCGGCTCCCTCCGGCACAGCCCCGGCTCCTCGGAACGGAGCGAAGGGGTGGCTCCGAGCAGGCAGGTTCCCATTAACGGAGTATTTCATCTTCGGGGAGAGATTAAATCTCTGCACAGAGAAGCGCGAAAGAGATGAGTCAGCAGCTGGCGGAGGGGCAGCCAAGTCCAGCCGCGAGCACGCGGCTTCGCCGGCGCGTTTCGGCGCTCGGCCTTCCCGCAGCCAGGCTCTCCCAGGAGCGCCCGGCTGCACCCTGCTCCCGCTCCCTGCCCGGCCGCGCTCACCACCCACAGCGCTCCAAGCATCGGCGCTGCGCTCCTGCCTGCAGGAGCATCCCGAGAGCCGCCGCTCCGGCAGGCGGGCAGCGTGGGCGCCTGACCCCGTTGCTCCCTGCTGCCCCGTGGCTTTCCGCCTGGGAACGGGCGCCCCTTGCAAATCCCGGCCCGTGCCGGGTGCGACTCGCACTGCTGGCWCGGGGCTGCTTTAATCAGGAAGCCAAGGAGCAAGCGGGAGACGCTCGCACGCCACACCACGCCGCGCACGCATGCACGCAGGGCCCAAGCGTGCTGGGGCTGGCCACTGCCGTCGTGAGCCAGCGAGCAGAGYGGTGATGGCACTGTGCCGCTCACTAAAAGCATGAGTGTCACTAAATCAATAATTCATTTACTTTAATGAGATAAGTACTTTGAAAACTAATTGCAAACCTGCTCCATTTACTCCAACCCGTTATAGCCTTTAATGTAAATGGCAGAAACACTGCTGGAGGAAGGGGAAAGGCTTTTGGTGGAAGATAGTGTGTCATCCTTTTCCCTTCTTCTAAGAAAGAGCAATACCAGTTACAAACAAGAACGGTGCAAACCCAAGTCACCAGCTCGATCCATCTGTGCAAGCGCCGGCGGTGGCACAAGCAGAGCAGAGCGCCCAGGACGCCCAGAGCCCGGGAAGCTCGGAGGAGCGCGGAGGGCGGCTCGTCCCGCTCCCCGCCGCGGGGTGACACAGGGGCTCGTCCCGCTCCCCGCCGTGCGCGCGGGGCGATGCAGGAGCATGCAGCGCCGATGGGCTCTGCCACGGGGATCTGCAGCTGCACAAGTGACCAAGGGCCAGAAAACACACTGAGCGCTCAGAGGTGACGGAGCTCCAGCGAGCTGCCAAGGGGACGCACCGCTGCTGGAAGCTCGTCAGCCTGGGGCTATGATTAGCCTGGGTATAATTAGCAGAGCTGATGGGCCACCAGAGGAGAGGAGAAACCCAAGTTGGAGCGGCGCTCGAGGTGTGGCGGGGGGGCTCTTCCGCAGCCCTCCTGCGCCTCTCCTGGCAGCAGCGCGGCTCACGGGGCCGGAGCTAGAAAAGCCCCTCCGGTGCCTTCCGAGGGCCATCTGCCTTATCCTCGGGCTCCTGGCAAGGCACTTAGCATCCCTGAGACGGGGGCACACAGTGCCTCAGCCCAGGCAAGCACACGCCGTGGGAGCCGCGGTCCCGCTCCGCGTGGCCCCATCCGACACACGACGGGTTGCGGAGCGGGCGAGGAGGGATGCCGCTCCGCGCTGGGGCGGGCGCTTCGGCCGCTCGCCCGACCGGGCTGCGGGCAGGCGGCGGGAAGCGCCGCGGAGCCTGCGAGCGGTTCCCGTAACAGCTCATGTAAGAGTCACCACCGTATCGCCGGCGCAGCATCCTCCGACGTCAGCCTGCAGCCGCCAGCGCCGTCGGCGGGAGCAGCCCGTTCCTGCTGACCCGGCACCGCATCCCGCGAGCCTGCGGGAGCCTCCGGAGCGGTCCAGCACACGCGCAGTCCCAGGCGTGCCCGGCCCCGGCTGCTGCGGGGGAGCCGAGGGCCAGCAGAGGTTTCATGCCGGGCTCCGGAGACGTTCCTGAAAAGGAGCCAGCAGCTCCGGGCAGCGATGCTGACGCGTTCCTGCATGGCAGCTCGGAGCAGGAGCTCGACGCCAAGGGCTCTCTCTTCTTGCTTGCTGGAGCAAATGGCAGGTCATAAAAAGGAACCGTGACAGAAGAGAAAATGTTCCAGAGTCCACAAGGACCAGTCCAGGGTAAATCCATCTGCTCAGCAATTTAGCTAGAAAATCCTTTCCAATCATCCGTGCTGCAGGTCTTTCACCTCGTGCTCCGAGCTCTGGGCAAAGCGTTTCCGACTCCGGCCTGCTCACAAGCAGGGGGATCGCCAGCATTTGGTAACCCGCTCCTCCTCCTCCTCCTCTTCCTCCTCCCGGCAGGGGCATCATGCCGACCCTTGCGCATGCGTGGGCCATGCTCCCCTCCACAACATGGGTTGCAGCCAGGGATGGAGCGGGTCAGCCCTGCAGCCCGGGAGAGCACATCACCCCTTCCCTGCACAGGAACGTCCTTCCTTTAGTGCCGCCAAGAAAATACAGCGCCAGCGGGCTGTTTTACTGCTGCAATAACTGACCGGAGCACCGACTCCCCCGGCACATAACTCACCCCGCATGGCCACCGCCCGCGAAGGATGGGAGCAGCAAACGAGACCCTGGCTGCCGGAGCCTGGCTGGCACAGGCGGGTGGGACGGCTGGCACAGGCGGGTGGGACAGCCGCCACGGCTCGTCTCGACGGATGCACCGGCCACGCTCACGGCACCGGGAGCGCTGCATCCTCCGGCCACGTGTCCCTGCTCCCTGACCAGCTGCAGCGCTCGGCCCCGGGTTCGGTCCTTGCACCCTTCTGCAGACAGAGGTGCGGGAGGGAACTTCAAAGYGGTGCTGGCAGCCTCAAGCAACCGGGCTCCAAAGCCACAGGGAAGGAGAGGCAGGATAATCCCTGCTTGGCAGAGGACTCGGCACGGCTCAGCCTCTCACTGCCACGGCTGCGCGAGCAGACCTGGAGATCTCCCTGCAGGCATCTTTGCGAATCCCACCCCAGCCGCTCCTGTCTCACAGAAAATCAATGGCAAGCATCTCAATTAATCACGCGGGGGGCAAATTGATTAGGAGCCTAAATAAGGTCAACATGGTTGTCTGCTTATAGGGYAGGACCCCTTAATCATCATTTTATCCGCAATAGGCTGCGGAACCTGCAATCACACCATCTTTGGGAGCAGGGAGGGATTTTTCACTTATCTCCTGCAATTGCTAGGGCAAGCAGAACAGGAGCCACGTCTCCGCAATAAGGAAACCGAATTCCAGCACGCAGCAGCCAGCCGGCCACACGCAGCTGCGAGGCCTGAGCATCAGACCCCGTGGCCCAACAAGCCCAGCTGCCTCCTTTGATTCAGAGGAAGACAAAAGCAATTAAGCACTGCTGCTCTAGGTGCAGTACATTCCCTCGTGACCCCAAAAGCAACAGCTTATGCTTGAGATTTGATTAGCCCTGTCATTATCTTAGATTGCCTACCTGAAAATATTGTTAGTGGTCACAACGGTATTGAACCTTTGCAGAAATCCAGCCACAGGTCTCATCTCTGTTGCCCTCAGCAGCTGGAAATCCCACAGGCGTCTTCTCCACTCTGTAAAGTGCCAGCGTATTTCTCAGAAACACGTCAGTCCTGAATTTCACAGGAGCTGGCTGGTTTTATAGCCTGGTTCTGTCCTTTCTACCACTGCACCGGGCAGGGTGTTTTATGCAGTCCTGTTTTCCCATTCCGGGGTGCACTGCATGTCTCTGCAAGGCCAGCAGCATTGCAGGACACGGTGGAGTTGCCCCAGGGATGAATTGCACCGTTTAACCCCAGCAAGCCCTCGCCGTGGCTCCGGGACAACCACCTGCAGCCTTCCTGCGRCATGTCCGGCCGGCTGGTGCCTGGCGGGAGCCCCGGCATCCCCGCGGGAGCAGAGCACCCGGGCGCCCACTCCTGCCTGGTCCGTCGCATCCAGCCCGGCCGGCCGGGGCGAGTGCTTGGGAGCAGCTCCGACGGAAGCCGGCTCCCGGATGCCCTCCCCATCCCCGTCCCGGCGCTCACCACCGCCGCGTGCACCGGCACCCTGCCCTCCGCGACACACCGCTCCCTTTTGTTGTGAATACAGTTATAAATATTATAATTTGGTTTAATATTTAATATAGTCAGGTTAAATAAGCATTCCCAGCCCCATAAATAATCATTAACCGAGGRTTCTAATTGTGCTGTTGGGATCCTGCTCATGACTTATTTAGCGGGCAGCCGCTATTCCCGTCCTCCGCTCCCCGCGCTCCATGAATTAACCTGCCGCTCAACCTCTTTAGCGAGAACCTGACGGGACACGACAACAGGAGGCGATCCCGCTCCGGGATCCGAGGCTGCCCGCGGTGCCCAGATATGGGGACTCGGCTGCTGGGGCGAGAAGCCGGGAGTGGAGCCAGGCCAAGCTGGAGGGTTTTGAAAGTGCAGGAGAACTGAGACACTGAGAGAGGACAACTAAAGTGCAGGAAAACCTCTGTGCAAGAAGGTTTTTCCCCTTAAGGGATGCGTTGATGCATCGCTTTAAAAAAAGGGTTTGTTTTCTGCTCTCTGTAGCTTAATTTCATCTTGAGATGAAAAACTACAAAAGTAAATTGAAACGGCCCTCTCCACCGAGCCTGGACGGCTGCCTTGCAACCGCGGGGCTGCTTTAACTGAAAATGCAGGCGCTCTCTTTGTGCCTCGGAAGAAATGCCACCGTGCGAACCGGGGGAGCGGAGCAGCGGAGGCGCCCGAGGAAGCGGCCGTGCGGGCTCGGCTCCAGGCGGACATGCCGCAGGCACCCGGCAGGAGCGGGAACGCGCCGGCCAGCTCCCGCRGCTTGCTGGGGCGCTGCTGCTCCCGCTTGCTTCCCACGGCACCCCCGGTTCCGGGCTGCCCGAAGGGGCTCGCTCGGGAATGCGGCCCCCAGGGAAGGCTGGCGACGTTCCTGCGGGGAAGAGGCGGCCAGTCTCCCTGAACAGCGGAACGGCCAGCGGGCTCGGGGAGGGCTCGGCGAGGGGGGTAAGCGGGTTAGCATCGATCCCTCCTGGCTGGGGTTGAGTTTCCATCGGGTGAGCGGGCTGGGGCAGGGGACCCGGGCTGGAAGGAAGCGTGGGGTTTACATTTCATCTCGGCACTGGTTTCTCCTGCTCAAGGCAGTGCATTAATCAAAGAGATGGGCCAAGCGGTAATGCTAATGAAGCAGCAGCAGCAACGCAGCGTTTGCATGGCGCTGGAGCCCCTCGCTGCAGCACCAGGCTGCAAGCGCCAAGGGCGAGACGGAGGCAGAGGGGGAGCCCTGCCGAAGGCGGACCGGAGAGGGGCCCGGAGGCAGCGCCGGCCGCGGCAGCTCCTTAGCAAGGCGCCGTTCCTCGTCCCGCGCGTTGCAGGCTGAACCCCTCCCCGGAGACGGGCAGGAGCGCGCAGCGGTGCTCCGAGCTCCCAGCCTGGCACCGGGGCTCCCGGGACTCTGTGGCAAGCGCACGGGGTCGCACTGGCTTCCTCCCGCCTGGCGCCTCCCGGGACCAGATCCCAATCTGCCCTGCAACCACTGCCTGACCCCGGCCGGGGCCCCAAGGCCCCTCTTTGCATGTGCCGCTCCACCTGCATTAATCCCTAAGAAAGGAAAAATGCCCCAGACTCACGAAATTAGCTTGCGCTCACTCTAAACCCACCACGAGCCTAAAATGAGAGCAACAACTCTCTCCGGGCCAAGGAAAGGATTTCATCCCTGGAAACAGGGCTAAAACGGAAGAGAAATAATGAAAGGCGAACGTAGAAAACGCCTGAACACGTTTTCCTTTGGTCTCAGCTAGTTTGGGAGATGTGACAAGCTCCCCACGCCTCTGCCCCCCGGCTGCAGCATCTCCCCGGCCCCTTCCCCTCGGGGCGCCGCRCCAGGGAGGCATCTCCGGCCACGGAGCGTCTCCTCGCCGGGACCGGGCGCGCAGACACCAAGCTCGGCTGCAGGCAGCGGCGCCAACCTGCCTTCCCAGGAGCTCGTGCCCTTCGGTGCAAAGAGCTCTCTCGCTGCGCACGGCATTGCAACRCGGCACAGCTGCATTTACGCGCTGCACTTAACTCCGTCTCCGGTGCTTCCCAGAGACCCTCCGCGCCGTGCAACAACGCACGTGTCAGGCTGGACGCAGAGGACGCTTTTTGCAGCCTGGTCCCTCCACTTTCATTATCGCCAGCAGCTCCGAGCATCACCAACCCTCGCAAAGCTGTTCCAGGGAGACGGGAGAGTCCTGAGCACAGCTAAATACCCAGGAGGTTCCCTAGCGCYGATCCGGGACACAGCGGAGATGGGATGCGCCAGACCTGCAGGGTGGGAGCCCCCGGAGCGGCTCTCGGCCTCCCGCATGGAGCGCACCGCTCGCTCCGGGCCCTCCTCAGCCGCAGCACGTGTCCTCCGGGCTCGGCCGCGGGGACCCCTCGCCGCGCACACGTGTGCGCGCACCGCTTGGCCCGCGCCCGTGCCAGCCCATCTCCGCGTCCGGGCTGCAGCTCCTTGGAAAACGGTGTATTTTATCTTTATGTGTCAGGATTTATATAAAAAGGGGATAGTTCAGCTCTAAATGTAATGAGTTGGAAGAACAGCCCTCCAGTGGCTTCCTCCAGCTAGCACGGCATCAATAACATCGATTGCTAAAAATAACTAATAACCCTGGCCTGGCGCGGCCGGGGAGCGCCACGCGCGGGATCGCGGAGCCGTGCCGCACCTGCCCGCATGCCGGCAGCTCCCGGAGCGAGGGCCGTGCTGGTGGCGGCAGCGGTGCTCCCGCTTTGCCGAGCGCCCAGGGAGAGGAGCGAGGCACCGGGGCCGGACCTGCCTTCGGCGAAGGGATGGGAGGGATGGACACAGCTGCTTGGGCTCCTCGTCCGAGCGGGGCGAGAAGGTTCCGGCGACCCTCCGAAGGGCCGGGCAAGAGGGAAGAGGGCGGCTGGGAGCCTGGGGAAGAGCCAGGAGCCCCGTTGGAGCATCCCGCACTTGGACGGGGCCGGGGCAGCCGGACGGGGAGGGCAGAAACATCCCTCTGCCCGCACGGAAAGCCGTCGCTCTGGACTCCCCAGTCCCGGCGAAGACGCTGCAGGATGCGATCCCTCCAAGGCTCTGCAAGCGGACGGGAAGGGACCAGCAACGTTCCCGTTTCCCATTTCTCCAATCCCTGATTTTTCTAACATTGCACATGCCTGGCGTGATGCTCCTGGCGGGCGGCAGGGTCCCAATGCCCGCGCGCTGCAGCAGGCCACCAGCTTCCAGCTCCTCCCCACTTCCCTGCCCTCCTTCCACCTTGCTGGGCTCCCCGGAGCAGGAACAAAAACTAAAGGAGGAAGGAAACGATAAAACACCAGCCTGCAGTTAGGGCGAGAGAGTTATTTAGTCTGTTGAAATGAGTCTAACTTAATAGAGAAGAAATAAAGTGTTTTAAAATTAACGACATAAATGTCAGCCCTGATCGCGGGGATATTAAACTATATGGTTATTTGACTGCCTTTTGCAAAGTTACCTCTGCGCGCACGCCTGGAGCCAGAGCAAGGTGAGCGGGAGCAGGCGGTGCCGCGCCGCGGAGCAGCTTGGGAAGAGCAACGTGCCCGGTGCCCACGCGCCGCCTGGGAGGCTTTGCCCAGCCAGCACGGGGGTCCCTCCGTGAACGCTGCCGTGCACCGCGGTGGCGCCCAAAAACGCTGCCCGGAGGAGCGGCTCCACCGTGCATCCCGGCTGGCACCCCCAGGTCTCGCCTCCGCAGTGTGCATTAATCCGCCGAGGGCACGCGGTGCCCAAGCTGCTCCACAGCCGCGCGGCCCCGGAGCCTCCGCAGCTCCCGCAGGAGCCGAGGCGGTGCCAGAGGGGGCTGGAGCGCGGCACAGCAAGATTGCAGTTATTTGTAAATAATCCTTAATTAATGAGAGCCCTGGTAATAGATGGCTCGGTGTTATTCCGGGCAGGGACGATGGCAATCTCCATTCTTCCACTTTTCAATTACGTCTTCGGGGAGGGAGGCAGAAACTAGCCAGGGTGAATTAGAGAGACTTTTGTCGCGTTTAATATCAATTCATTTTGCAGACTGCTGACGCAGCAGGATTTCACAGCTCGGAATTTATGGTTCTTTTGAGAGACATGCGCAAAAAAGGGGGGAAGAAAAATACCCTGCCATCAGCACAAAACTACAAACTCCCGGGCAGGCGCAGGGGCCCGGGGACAGCCGGGGCAGCGGGGCCGGGCACAGGCGCCCGCAGCGCCCAGCTCCTCGGCTTTGGGGCGGCTGCCGAGCTCCCGGGGCCCTGCCTGCCCTTCACTTGCTGCCGACAGTCCCGGCTCCTCCCAGCCACCCAGCGCAGCCGGGGACCTCCAAGACGGAGCAGACAGGTGTCCGCCTGGGATGCTTCTCCTTGCACCCTCGTGCAGCTGAGCGGGAAATCCCGCCCGGCTGGGGCATCCCCGCACCGCTGCCGCCAGCGCTTTGCACAGCTGCACGCGGCTCCTCGTCGCTGCCTCTTCCCACACGGCCGGCGCGGAGCTGCGGTGGCAGCGCGGGATCCACAGCTGCAGCGCGGGAGCTGCGGCGGCAGCGCGAGCCCCCGCGTGCACAGTGCCCGCTCCTCTCGCCAGCCCTGCGCCCAGGAGCTGCACCCGGGAGCTCTGCCCTGCCGCCGGTCTCCGAGCCCGAGAACAAAGGGATGCAGGGCTCTTCCCGAGCGCCAACGCTTGCAGCAAGGCCGCACATGGTTTCCGACCCCTCCAGGCTGGCAGGCTCCAACAGGTGCCTCGCTGCCGCTAGCCTTTGCAGGCACTGCGCAGCCCCGAGGCCGGGGTGAGAGGCTGCAAACGGAGCCGCCCCCGGCCCCGGCGCGGAGGGGTTTGCGACGGAGCTCGGCAGAGGCTGCCGCCCGAGGGGAGCCCGGGCTGCCCCCGCTGAGCCCGTGCGCTGCAGCCCGTGCCGCTCTCGGCTCTCCAGCAGAGGCACTGGTAATAACGGAGCCGTTATTACGCGGTGTTATTCGGCCCCAAGGGGGTTTTATGCAAAATGACACACAATATAAATGACTGTTGTAAACAGAGAGTTTAATAAAGGGCTGTGTGCGAATTTACAGCCTCCCCAAGGATAATTAAAATTATTTATCTACTTACCTAGCTAGCCGCCGGAGCAGTCTATTAATTATTATCTATTATACACGGCCTGCTTTGCATGCTGCCAGTGCATTGCCTACCGACACCATGCAGCACGGACGGGCTGCAGCAGTGGGGGGGGGCCAAGGGCAGCGCTGCCGGGCCGCTCTGCCGCCGGCACCTCTCGGGAAGCTGCCGGGAGCAGCGGGCAGTCGCACCACGGGAGCGGGCCGCTGCGGCGCTCGGGTCTGTG
>NW_020450900.1:499448-524148 GCF_003343035.1 Apteryx rowi | reverse complement strand
AAAAAAAAAAAAAAAAAAAAAAAAAAAAAAAACAGCCAAAAAAGTGTGTTTGCTTTCAAGCCAGCTCAGTTCCTAATCTGATTCACTGTATAGCTATACAAACAGTTGAGTCCACACAGAGGAAACATGCTGTCAAGAGAGAGGCAGCTTAAGCCAACATAGCTGCAGAGTATGATCCACAGCCTCAGAATCTCTATCATCCTTTTATGGAAGAACCTAAAGACATCCTCCATTCATTCTCCGTATCTGCTCCTGTCTGGCAAACCACCTTATAAACAAGGAAGTAACTCCATGACAAACAGCTGCCTTTGTACATACATTTATCTAGTAAAAACATCTGGAAACTGATCTTCCTCATTCATTGGAACTTGTCCTCCTACAGTTTATATTCTCTTCCTGAGGCCTGGAATAGGTACTCTTTTAATAACTTTCTTTTTTCAAGGTTAGGTTTTACCTCCATAGCTAGTTCACCTACCCCCAGAGCAGAAATGATTTCCCTGTAATCTGACCAGCYAATTACACACTTGTGTCATATGACTCATTTTTCTCACCAAAACCTTTAACATGACATTAGGTATCACATTCACCTGTGACAGCATGTCCCAGCTTAAAAGGGTTCCAGTCACTGGCCCTCAGCTCCTGAAATAAATAGTGGGGGACAAGGTGAGCAGGCCACCCCGGGTACCACGCACACATAATGTGGTCCATCCAGTCCCATTTAGAAATGAATGCCAAGACCATCCTCTGGCACACATTAATCTCCACCACCTACACAGAAAGATTGGAACTGTGCAACATCGGCTCAGCTGAGAGATTTCTCCCCTGTGCCAGCTTTGGTAGCCACAGGAGTCCTGGTCTGAAGAGCCTCTGTGTCCTAAGACACAGGAGAACAGTGGCAGCTTGGAGGTCTTGAAAGTTACAGCTGAAATACTCTTCATTGCACAAAACACTGTAATGTGTTTCTTTATAGGTTTATATTATCCCTGTTTGCTGCCTTGGTTAAAACAGTTTTGCTCTTGTGCATACAGACTGGACTGCTTTTGTTTATTTACTTTCATTAAGTGCATTCCTAGCTCTTCCCTACAATGCAACTCTGTTTTCATCCCATCATTTTCTCCTTGAAAGTTTTACTTTTGCTTTGCCTCTACATATTTCAGTAGATTTTGCTTTCTTGCCAAAACATATAATCTGATAAATTTAATTTATGAAGCCTGGCAAATTCCAACCCTCATTTTTAAAGTTACATTGAGTCTTCTTCTACCAGACTTTTTTTCATATTTGATAGCCATTAAAATTTGATATTGAATTATGGATTCTATAAGCTCTTCCAAGTTAGCTCAACAGCATAAAAAATGTTAAGAATGCCTCACAAATTTCTCCATCTTTTTGTCACTTAAAATTGATATCTTTTGAAAGGTTTGCTCTTTCTTGGACTACACTACTCAAATTCAGTAGTACGGTCTCATGACTGGCTTGTCCTTGTTCATGTAGTTGCATGCTGCTAAACGAATCTCACATCTTTCAGAATCCTGGCTACTCATTTCATTTTACTTTTCAGTGCTTCCTGAAGGAATTCTTAAATTTTGTCCAATCATTGCTGCATTTCTGGAAAGTTTCAGATGCACTGATGTTTTAGTTGCAACTGCTTTATTTTATCTACTCCTGTCTTTCTTCTGTTTCTCTGTTTTGCAAAGTTTTTGTCTGCTTTTGCCAGCATGTCTTTTATGTAGATTTTTGGGTGGCTTTTTACGAGAAATCTCTTGTGTTGGAGCTTATAATTAAGGTAAGTCTTTATTATAAAAACAGGTAACTAAAAATATTATAGAAAAGAGCTCATGAGGTATAAAAAGACAGCTACATAYGTCTTCATTGGCTGCTAACACAACATTGACCAACTCAAACCAGCTAAACCGGTTCTTCATTGGCAGTCATATACCTGAAGGCCCACTGCTGTTTTCTATCATTTCATGCAGTGCTTAACTGCCTGGCACTTCTTTTTGCACTGGGAGGTTTTTCTTGTGAATTGTCTAAGAAGTCCAAAAAGAACAAACTGTTTATCTTCTATTATTTATTATTGTTTTTCTTGCTGGAGAATTACAAACAAAGGACTTCTCGTGGGTTCATTTCTGAACATTTACTAATAAAACAAAGTGCACAAGATGATTTATTCAAAACAACATGAGGTATTGGTCTTGTTTCAGATAAATATATAAATCAGAATTTTACAACGATCATATTGTTTGCAGGTGAAGACTTCCATATCTTCTCCCATTGCATCAAATTTGGGATTAACCTATTCTGTTTAGAAAACTGTTTTCAGTTTTCAAATAGCTGACCTTTTTTATTTAACCACAAACAGGAACTGAGAACTCCAGCAGGCTTTTGCTGTTGTCGTATTGTTGCTGTTGCTGCTCTTGCTGGCTTTTTAGGAAACCAGGAAAATCACAATGCAGAAATACTAGAAAGAGACTCCATAGCACACCCTCTGATGGTGTGAACAGGCAACAGAATAGCATGAGGAAACTCTCCAAGTTCTTTTTCTAAGAGTTCCAATCTTTTTCAGAGTGGATTTATAGTTTCATTATTTAGAATCTCTCCTGGGTTCTTTAAACTAGTAGTGTACTACAGGATTTATTCTCTCACTGTCTAAGATTCACACACAGACTCCTGGTAATACTAACTTGACTTGTTGTATATGTAAATCCTCACACACATCAGTACAAGAACTCACTGATCTTAATGTTTCTATTTTCTTTGACAATGAAGATTCAGTATTTTGAGAAATTTCCACAGTTTTGATAGCTTCTACTAGAACAAGGAAAGAGCTGAGCCTGAAAATTATTTTTACATTCCTTTAAACAGTGAACTTTTCTTGCATCACCATTTCATTTTTGTTCTTCTCATTGGCAGCAAAGCCTCCTGATTTCTTCCAGATTTTCTATGGTATAATACAGTCTTTTACAACTTACAAACAATTCTAAAAGATCTTTAATAAAAAAGCCCAATGCAAAAAAGCCATATTGGATTTGCCTGCATATCTTAAGGACAAACTGAAATCATAACTCAAAGATCAAAAAACTGTTAAAAAAACACTTTTGAAACGTTAAGAACTCATTTCTCCACCAGTTACTCCCAGTAAAAGCTTCTGACTCTAGTCTTGTTTGCAGAGGAGTATTGAAGAAACACCTTTGAAGTCCACGGTGTCACTAATGTCAGAGTAGGATCCAAAATAAACAAAAACTATAAGTAGATGAAAAAATCACTGTGGCAGATTTTATATTCTATTAATTGTGGACCATGACCATAGGCTAAGGCTTTATTTTTTCCCTTATGATGCCACAAAAATGAAAAAAATTAATTCTGGGTTGGAGAGTAAGTAGCTAAATATAATATTTGCATGTTTGTCACTGTTGTGTAATACTGTTGGACTAATTCCAGCCACTGAATTCTTCAGCTGTCCATCGACAGGTGTAAGACGGGTTCACTAACATCAAAAACACATTAGAATTATTTAGAGAGCCTGAAAACCTTGACTGTTACAGCTGTGCCACTCTTAAGGATTGAGCGCTATGGTCCCAACTTGACTCTCTTTTATCTACATAGTTGCAAACTATCCTTCCATAATGATGTTGATATTTACCATTATCAACGTGTTTACCTCAGTCTGTTGAATTATAATCTTCTGATGCTATAAGTACATGTGCAGTCTTCTARGATAAAAACTGTATGATGAGAAGTCCCATGACAGAGTATGGGAAAAAAAAAAATCAGAAATTTCTTCAGCATCTCCTACCGCTAAGGCTAGTTAGCAAAGTATACTATGAATTTATTCACTTTCTTTATCCCTATTTAAAAAAAAAATGAAATAGCTACACACAAATCAAATACAGAATAAAAATTTTCAGGTTGAATTTGATCTTTCATCAATAAATTCCACCAATCAGATGTCTAGTTTTCATGTAAAATTGGATTTTAAAAATACATAGCTTTCTCTAATTAGCTTTGTTATACAACTCTTAACACCCTGAACCAGATAAAGTTTAAAATTTAAGTAACTGTCTGGTAGTACTGCTTCCCAAAAGAATGTTGAAGATCTACGTTTGCAGCTGCTTTTGTCACCAAAGTCTTCCAATATATGTAACGCTAGAAGCATTACAGATGCTTTATGAGGCTTTTAGCAGGCTTAACAATCTACACCTAAAACTACAGGCTGTATTCACCTGAGTCATTTAATTACATCAGTAACCTTTTAGCAGGTCTACTCACATGAATACAGGTTACTCATAATGAATGTCTGCTTTATTACTTTAAGCAGATATCGCAGAAAACAGGAAACACAACGAATATTGTTCATATATGTGTTAGCACTCTAGCTATTTTGGGAGGGAATCTTTTTTCATGAAAGGATATAACTTTATTGACACAACTTGTTTGTTTAAACAATATATGGCAGAATATTACATAAAAATTTAAACAATCTCAGATGTGACTGTACAAAAGCAAGCCCACCCAGAGTGACAACTCAGGGAGATCTGTGCAATGAAAATTAAAAAAAAAAAAAAAAAAAAGGAGATAGAGAGAGGATAGAGAGAGAAAGAAGAAACACTTGGCACACAGCAATATTTCCCTCAGATTTCCCAGAGCTGCTTTTGAACAAAGTCGTGCCAAAGGCTGAGCCTCCCAGCACACCCTGGACATGCTGCAGCTCTCAGAATACATGCGGGATGCCAAACTGGCAACCCGCCATCAGCGGGGTGGCAAGGYAAGACAGCCGCCCACCCCGCGGCAGGCACAGGCCTTGCCCGACCCAGCCTGCGCGGCGCTGCCAGGCCACGCACCTGAAAAAGGGAGCAACTCCCAGGCGGCAGGAGGGGGCTTTAGCGGTCAGGCGCCATCAAAAGCGGCAGCCACCGGTGCCAGTACCCTCGTCTGCTGCCTTGCCTTGAGCACTCACTTCCCAACCTTCCTCCGCGACTCGGAAGGCCTCGGGGCGCCGCCGGGGCCGCGCTGCTGCCACCGCCCCCGGGCGCGGCTCTAACGGCCGCGGCTCCAACGGCCGCCGCCGGCCGCTCGCGCACGCGGCGGGTGCTCCCCTGGCCGCCAGGGGCCGCTCACGCCGGGCTGCAAAAGAAGGCGCGAGCGGCGCCTGGCGCCTCCCGCTTATTCGCCCAGCAGAACCGTTACCTGGCAACGCCAACGGGCCGGGGAGGGCGGGGAAGCGGGGAGCTGAGACCGTTGGCGCGGGAGAGGCGGTGCGGGCGGGCGCGCGCGCGGGGCGAGATGCCGCGAGGCGCCGGATCTAGTGAGTCCCGTCCGCGCGGGCAGGGCGAGAGGCGGCTCGGGCGGGTCCTGCCGCCTCTGGCTGCGCCCGGGGCGTTTTGCACCCCGAAGGCATTGCAGCGTCATCACGCCCTCACACAGTGGCGTCACTGCAAACTGTGATGTCACTGTCACAAAAGGGCACCAGCACTCCTCACTGCATCGCGGCCGCAAGGTCACTAGTATGCTGCTGTGGCCCTCGACCTGGTTATCACGGGCRGCATGGGATGGGTACAGGCCAAAGCAGACTCCTGTGGTGGGCACAGGCACAGCTGTGGTGGGATTAAAAAAAAAAGTCAGAAAGATAACCCGTACTAGAAATAAAGGATATCCCTCTTCAACCCGGGGTCGGCTGTCACGCCTCAACAGGAGTGGTGGTGACAAACGTCCCCCAGCGGTCCCTGTTTTGCCTCTGTCAAGGAGGAACCCCTCCGCCCGCTCTCAGCGGCAGCCTGGGCTCCTTCCCTGGGGACCTCCCGGCCGCTGCAATCCTGCCCCACGCTGGGAGCGACAGCCGGGCTCGGAGCAGCAGAGCAGCAAGCTCTCACATCCTCAGTGCCTCCTCAGCCCAGCCCAGCTGCCGCCCTCTTCCCTCGCTGGTACCCAGCCCCAGCAGAACGGCTCTTCCCGCCAGCTCCAGACACTGTTAGCTRTAGAGGTGCCTTTTTGCTTTCAGACAGGCGTACAGCAGGAGCAGAAGATCCAATTCCCCCGCAAACAGCACTGGAAGTAAGCCAATTTGATTCCCACTACCCAAAACATCAACTGTCGAAGCTCACTATTTCTATGGCCAATTCAGAGTGGGGCGGCGTGACCGAATACACAGGCAGTCCCAGCTGGCAGCGTTTCCACCTGGGGTACTTAATTTGCAGATGGACATGCCTCTTGCAGTGGCTGAAACACTGCTGACARTCTGGCCCGTGCCAGACTTTACCAGAGCAGCAAGAGCAGCTCAGGCTACCAGTTAAAGGTGCCTTATTTCATGTTTTCAACACCCGCTATGGCAAAGTGTTAATTCCCAGTATTCGCAGTCTTCTCTAATTTAAAGCTAGTCTCTTTTACATTGTTCAATGAATATGAATTGGTTAATATGAATATAAATACAGTGACTGTTTAACTGTTTCAACATACTTCTAATGCCATACAATAGGAGGTGTCATTCTTTATTGGTATTTTTCAGTAAGAAATTAATTTGCTGAAGAATTTTGAAGCTGACAGTGTACTGTCAAACACCACTTTCCCTTTAAATAACGATTACCAAAGGATGTTTTTGTTTTTGAATGCCAGGATAGTTGTATAAATGAGGTCTATGATGTACAGTGTTTGTTTACCTGCCCTTTTTCCTTGTGCTTATTGGGAGTTCTCTTCCAAAGCTGAACACATGGAAAACTAGACGTATTTTGCCATATGCACATGCTCATTCCTTTAGCTGAGATTTTCACTGAGTCTGTGAATTCCTATGACCTAATAATGATTCATTCACAAAAAAAAAAAAGTTCTCTGATCTTTGTAAAGAATTTGCAAGATTTATTTTAAACACTTAAGTCATTAGAGCTTAGCTTTGCTAAGTTTTTGATAATGCAGAATAACAGGATTCCTGATTTCTAATCCTATAGTCAGTCCAACTTTCTTATGTTGTCCAGACCTGTACAGCTCAGTCTAACCCTGAAAGATGATCTCTGGAGTTGGAAGAATGAACTCTAACATGAGCACATTCACAATTTGGTTTCGGTGCAAAGACTAAGATCCCAAAGTAATGCCAGATGTGACACTGCTTTTTGTGATGTGAATAACTGTCCATGAAGAAATATGCTGAAATCCTCTGGTACTGCAAATCACTGAATGTCTGTTACTAAATTATGTCAATTACTAAATGTCTATTGAAAAAACATTTGATGAACTCTCACTGATTCAGGCTAAATGAAAACAATTTTAAAATTGGAAAAGAAACATAAGTTTAACCAAGAAAATACCCTAACTCATCTCAATATTTTAAAAAACTCAAAAGCACCTACCAACTTTTCAATATTTATTTTATACATTGTAGATTCTTCAGCAACAGCTGGAATCCTTTAAGACTCTTCGTCAACAGATTCTGGAGAATGTTAACATGGTAAAAGCAGACCCCAAATACTCTTAAAATAAAGACAAAAGCCTCCTCCTGAGTTTTTAGATACTGCCATAGGTATTTTAACTAAGATCTCAAATTATTTTTAGATTATTACATACATTAACTGTATGTTTAATCATTTGTTAATCCTAAAATAGCTGATAAAATAATCTACTTACAGGTTCTTGTCGTGTCCTAATCATAGTATTATTTGGAGGCTTAGAAAGACTATCTAAGAAAAAAATAAGAAAAATCTAGAAGGAGAAAGAAACTGAGTGGGGAAAAATAGGAAAGGATTAGATATCCTTTATATCACTATAAATTCAAGGAAGCTCTGCTGTTTTCAAAGAACTTAGTTGCACTTTATGTCACTGCCAGTAAACAGCAGAACCTGCTCCACTGTTTCAATCTGCTATGTTTCACAAAATGCTAGGAGCATTTTTCTGCCATCATTTTATCTGATTCTTTATATAGAAGCAAAAGCTCTGATGCTGGAAGGATATTTAACTTTACACATACTTGGTTATACACAAATCCATATTCCTACAGCACTTCAATCTAGGCTCTCTCTCCTAAGAAAGAACTTCTTGATTAATAGGATATTTTCCAAAAATTAAATATTTTTACTTTTTTTTTTCAATCTCAATCTTTTCCAGGTACAGTCTGAAATTAGTGAGATACTAAATAAAAATATAATTGAAATGAAAACTCCACTGTGTAGGTCTGACAAGATGCTGATGATTAGCACACCAAGTGATGTATCTCTGGTATGTTTACCAATTTTTACCTACAAACAAGTTATTTAAGGATGTTGCTGGATTGCAGGTTTTGCAAGTTACATGTTTTCTGGAAAATAACCCAAGGGATATTGTGGGGACAAAAAATAGTGTCTTCTCCCTGAGTCTTTTCTCTGTAGTACAACTTTGCCATAATTCTGACACAAGAGAGTCCTCAAAGTCTTTACTATAAATACAGCTGTGGGAAGACCTACATATACAGTAGTGTTCCTCCCCTTCCCCCATTATGATTAAAGCTCAATTTCTTTTCTGCACAGACAAGACTTTACCTAATCTTCCAAAAATTCACTTGGATTATATTCAACAGACATGGAATGCAATACAAAGAGTACAGGGAGACAGAGTAGAGAGATGAGGACAGAAGAGAAAGGAGGAGATGGAATAAATTTCGTCCCAGTCCTATGAAATACAGCATAAACCCTATTTTTTCTGCCTATTTAGTGTGAACTCCAGTTTTCCCTTACTTCATAGGGCCTGGGATGATAAAACAATCATTTAGAACTGCAGTCTGTGAGCTCTCTTAGGCCATCTCTCCTCTGTTTGAAATACACCTAAACTTAAGATGCTTACTCAGTACATTTACATTTAAGATGCTTATTCAGTATTTTGGGCTGGCTTCAAAGCCCAGTACTAAATGAAGCGGGGCATATGATAATTTCCTATTTTTGTTGCTCATCTCTGTTTACTCTTTTTTATGACAAATGGGTAGACGACATTGGGAGAGAAACTATACGAGTTGTGATTGATAAGTGGCTTTAATAACAATTTAGTTATGTTTACTTATGCTTCCAGTACTGCTTTTTTTTTTTTTTAACAATTCCTACAGCATAAGAGTTTTTGTACCTTTGTTTTTTATTTATTTTGTGGGGTAGCCTGCAGAAAATCCTGAATCACCATTTTATAAGAAAAAAGT
The DNA here is from genome assembly GCF_003343035.1 of Apteryx rowi. Lineage (NCBI taxonomy): Eukaryota > Metazoa > Chordata > Aves > Apterygiformes > Apterygidae > Apteryx > Apteryx rowi. Next base: position 515,009 of record NW_020450900.1, on the reverse strand, counting down.
TCATCGTGATCAACAACCCTGTACTGATGAGCATGTGGAAGCAAATTCCAATACTGGAAATATGGTCAGTGATATAAAAATGTCACATAGTATTTCACTGAAAACCATAGCAACTGGAAAGGTAGAAAATTCAGAAGATCTAATGGGAAACACAACAATACTTGCACTAAAAAATGAATATATATGCCATTTGCTACCTGGTGCTGAATTGGAGACAGAAAGTTTGAATGCTGCCCATGAAAAGGTAATTTTGAATGAATCTAAACTTTCCATACTTTCTCCCAAATATGGCAAAGAATTTTATGTAACAGACAACATTAACTATCCTAACAAGTCATTGAAACAAGAATTTCAGAAGTCAGTCAGTAATGATTCTGATTTGTTAGAAAATAATACAGAAAAATCTGGCTTTTTATGCAGAGAAAAATTAAATGACATAAAATCAAAAGAAACTACAGGAACTGCAGGCTCTTTAGATGGATCACATATTGTTTCAGTTTCACTTAAAGAAAGAGACCTACATTTTGATCAAGAATTTTATAAAGACTCCAAATGTGTCAACATGTTGAGTTCTTCTATAACAGTATGCAATGAACAAGCAGAATCTGAAAGCAAAAATGTACATAAAGAATTTAGAAGCGATTACAGTGAAGGTGACAGTTTCCAGGTTAATATTTTTTCCAAAATGGTGAAAGATGAGTTAATAATGCTTGATCATAAAGAGCATCTAGAAAAAGAACAACAACTGAATATTTTAAATCAAACATTACTGAGGCTTGAAAATCAGATGGTCAGTGAAATCAAAGTAGCCTGTGAATATGATGAGAAAACGGAAGTGTTGCAGAAGTCCCTGAAAAATTCTGAGCATCTGCAAAACAGAGTACATGATCTTGAGAATGAAAATTTAATTCTCAAGAACAAAGTGAAACCTCTTAATATTACCATACAGTCTTTGAAAGAAAAAATATCAAAATACAATAAGCAAATTCAGGATTTAGCTGAAGAAAAGAAAAGGATGCAAAGCCAATTAGTTAAATCAGAAGACAACAGTAAGAAATGTATTAAGGAAGTAAAGAAGTTGTTAAGAAAATGTAAAGAACTCCAGAATCAGAAAAAAATCCTTGAGGAAGAGAGGAGTCAACTGTATAACGGAAGCCAACACACAATACAGGCACTACATGATTTTCAAATTAAGAACCAGAAAGTAGAGGAAGAGATGACTGTTGTTACCTGTGAAAAAGAAAGGCTCAATGCAATGGTAGAGTCCTTACAAAAGGAATGTTGCATGTTACAAGAAGCAAATAAAAAACTTGAGACAGGCACATCCCAACTTATAAAAGAAAAGAATTCCCTAGAGGGAGAGCTTGAAAGAAATCAGAGTGAGATACAGCAAATGAAAGAAAAAGAAACTACAGCAAAATCTGAACTGGAGACTCTTCTTCAGTTAATGCAGACAMTGGAAGACAAAAAACTTAACCTTGAAATGACCCTGCAGGAATGTTCTAATACTAAACAGATGCTGCAGAAGGACTTTGAGAAAGTCCAGTCAGATAAAGCTCATATGGAAAAGAAACTCATGACTAAACTCAGAAATGCAAAAGCAGATATTGATCTTTTAAAATCTAATTTGACCAATGTGGACAGAGAACGCGAGAGGTTATCAACGGCAATAACTAACATCACAGAGGAAAATCAGTTACTTAAGAAAGAGCTTCAGGAATACAGACAAGGAGCTTCCAAATATGAAAGTGACATTAGAAAACTGACTGAAGAACGCTTGCTATTAGAAAATCATCTGCGGACCGTTGAAAATGAGAGAGATGTATTACGGTTTGAATTCCGCCATCTGCATAAGGATTATGCTTATCTCCGGGGCCGAGCTACAGCTCTAGTCCACGGGCAGAGGAAACCTGGTTACAGTTCTGGCATTAAGCAAGATAACGGTTACTCTGAATATTCCACTGAAATTCACAAAGAAATTTCGGATCCAAAGTATACAGCTTTGGAATGCCATTCACAAGGTAGGAGCTTTATTTTGCAATATCTCATTAGCAATCTTTTGTTTTCTATCTTCACTAAACACCATTCGTCCTCCTCATCTGATTTTTCTGGTAAGATCATTACCAACACTGTATATTACTTCAGGTTTTAACTAGAAAAATTATACATTTGGTTATTGCTATTGTTAAGTCTGATGCCAGGTTAAGAATACCTTATTAAGGAAAAAAAGATTTCTGAAAAAAAGATTCTACAGAATGTATGTATTCCTGTAAAGCAAAACCACAATGAGGGTTTGCTCCACTGCATATAAAAAGTTTGGGAAGTTTTCCATTTGACTGCAGTGAGCTCTAGATTGATCTCCAAATGTGATAATTCTTGAGTCTGGGCTTTTTTTTGCTAGTATCCTGCAGTGTCTCCAGGAAACAGTTTCTCCCACCTTTTAAAGAAAGAAACTGCTTTTCTTTTACAGGCAATTCCTGTTAATCTACAGCAGGCTCTTGCTTCAAAGAAACTGTAATAAACATTTTTCTTTTAAATGTTATAGTGCGGATGTCCAGTCGCTTTTTTTTTTGTTATGTTCTAAAAAGAAGCTTATTGATTTTTATGAAACTTCACAATAAGCCATGTCCTGTCTGCTTTTTTTTGATACTTGGCTGAACTCCACAGATTCACAACAGCAGATCCTTACACAAAAGAGTGGTCTACAGAAATTTAACTGTGACAGTTTACAGCAGATGGAGTTCTGTCCTTAAGGTTTCAGACTCAGAACAGAGTCTTATAACCCTCTAGCTGAACATTTTAATACATCCCACAAACATTTCACCAGTGACTTCTGCAAGAAGGCCTAACTTGAATTAAGCTTCTGTTTACATATGTTTTAGCTGACATATAATGCTGGTCTACCTTCAATCAACACAAGGTACATACTTCTCTAATAGGCTGGATTGGGTTTTTTTGTTTCGTTTTCTCCAAATTAAGCTCCATACATTTTAATCAGTTTCCAGTATTCCAGTTTTGTTAGTGAGTGAAAAGATTACTGAAATACAAAAGAAACTAGAAGAGGAAGAATTACGAGAAGAGGCAGAAGGATGTAAAGAAAAACTTCAGTGCAGACTTCATGAGCTGTACTACATCTGCGACCAGAGAGGCAGAGCTCAGAACAGCAGTCAGGAAGAAGTACAGTGCCTYTCAGTCTACCTAGGAACACTGAGTCTGGAAAGTTCACCAGCGAACAACATTGGCATATTTTCCTGACATTCTTATAAAGGTAACACTAAAGTACCGGGGGTCATCACAAGTACCATTATCTAGTACATGGTATAAACAAGGAAGGAAGGAACTCTATCTGTCCTAGGTTTTGAACAGAGAAAACATCAAAAATTCTGTATAATATTTAAAATATTGTTGGGTCCTGTTGATCTCAAAGTAAGGGAATTTATGCCCGAATAAGTACTGGAAGACCTGGCCTTTTTTATTTTTATTTTTTAGGATTTTCATTGATGCAGGGATTGTGAAATCCATTCTGGACTTTCTTTAAAAACTATTAGTCAGTGAATAGCAGGGGGAATACCATTCCAAGAATACTCTACAGTGGGGAGATAAATCTTTAATAAAAGTGAATACAGACATGTCGCCTTCATTTAATAACTTGGATACATAAATGCTGATTTTTTTTGAAAATTTTAAAAATAAATTAGTTTTGCTTCACAAAAAGAAATTTCTTTCATCTCATAAAAATCCTGACAAAATTTATTAAGATGTAGGTAAGATATATATTTGAGATTGCAGTTCCATCTGGAAAGTAGCTAGTTTGCAAGACAGTTGAGATTGAGGATCCTTCCATGTACACAAAGTGAAGTTAAGCTGCTGTTGGGGAATATGGCAGCACTTACAGTTGTCAGGAGGACTGGTAAATAGATGCTGGTAAATAGAAATGACTCCCTTTACAAAGGGCTGCGTGTGGTCTGATTTTGAACAGTGCTTGGTATTGGTCATTTTGAGAAGCTCATCATAACTAAAAGAGAGATATTTCTTAAGACAGTTCTCACACAAACATAGATTCAATAGGGTTGAAACAAACATCAAGTTTTATTTCTTCCAAAGGGAAACAGTGACCTTAGTTTCACTATGGGCAATATGTGACTTATTTGGTTAATATATATATATTGATACTCACTTCAAAAGATATGTTCTTTCCTCCACTGCAATATGTAGTAACTTTAAAACCTAAATTACATATTATAAGGTTTTGTAAAAATATATTTCAGAAACCATGTTAAGCTGTAGKATGTAAAAATAGCTTAACATATAAAAATATAACCTTGGATTTAATATATACATAACTTTATTTATTTTAGATTGAGATTTACAAAAAAAATTATATTCTCAATAATTAAACAGATTGGATTGCCCTATATGCCTTAATTTCACTTTTCCAATTGTTTTTTTATTTGTTTCAAATGTTGACTAGCAACCATATTAAGAGTTTACAGAGTCTAAAAAGTATACCCTTTATTTTATTTCACTGTTTGTACCTAGTACAATGTCAAGCATGCGGTCTTGTAATTCATTACATTTAATGATCTGAAAAACAAATGAAGAGAAACTTATTAGATTTGTGTAGAATATCCATGTACAAAATACTTTTTGTGAAAGATGAAAAACAGGGCTACCCCCAATCCTGTAATTAGATTTAATGACTTGAATCCTTGTGAAGACCAATTGATTTCAACAGAGCTCTGCATGTGAGCAAGAATCCACACTAGCAAATCCAATTGTAGGATTAGGGTCTGAATATCAGAAGATAAACTTTCTACTGGAAAGAATATAGAGAATTGTAATTCAGGAGGAAGCAGATATTTTGAAAAAAATATTTCCCACCACATTTCTTAAACTCTAGGAGCTATGAGTTTCACACTTAAAATAAATGCAGTTTACAATTCTCATTCCATTAAATTTAAGAAAATAAAGCCAAAAAAACACATTCTTTGAAATTCTTAGGAGGGAAATAGTAGTGGAGAATTTTAAATACTAGTTTTAATTTCTCTCTGTGGAAACTCAGTTGGATTTGTGAATTTGTTCTGCTTTCACAAATATTTTAAATGAGTCTGTCTTTATTGTATCTGCAAACACATAGTGATTCTTCACAATCACCTGCCTTTCAATTTTAAGACCTACTTCACATACAAGTTATTTTTTTCCAGTAAAAGTATCTCCTTTGGAAACATGATCTTTTAATCAGCTGGAGAAATAATAATATGAACAATTACACTGATAAAAAGGCTACTCAACCAGTATACCATTCTTTTTCCTTTTTAATAGTTTATAAGGACCAGTGTGTGCATGGAAGGTTGTACCTTCTTGCATCAGTGTTGCTAGTTATCAACGTTTTTGGTGTACCTATCTTCTTATTTTCAATTAGTAATAAAAAGCAATGTGGAGCAATATGTAGCTTCTGTTTTGGCCTTTTCAGTTTAAATAAAAACTTCAAACTGCCCCTGCAACTTAAAAAGTGATCAAGCAAATTCAGATACATGGTGAAATAATGAAATTAAATAGCCCAGCAATGGATGGATAAGGAAGATGTATTTTTTAGACTTCACATATATATAAAAGGCAAATCACAGATGTGAAACAGATTCCACTAAGACAGTTTTTTTTCAAATACTAATCAAATTCTCCTAAAATATTTCATGTTACTGCTGGAGCATGCAAAAAAAAAAAAACAACCCCCCCCCCCCACAAGCATCTATACTTAGCTCTTCTACATGCAAGTCCTAGAAGTCTGCATTTGAAAGTGTTTTCTCTAAATAACTCTAAAGAACATGGTCTTGATTATCTTCTTGAATTATAATAGAAGCAGAGAAAATAAGTTTATTCTAAATATAAGCTATACTCACTAAGATTAAAAAGTAATGAACTATGTGCTCATATACACCTATACACACATACATTCTGTACTATAAACCCCTGCTAAAGGAATTTTAACATTACATGGTGATATGTTTATAGTTAGGATAACTAATTTGAATACCGTGGTTTCAAAAGCTTCACAGGCTTAGGTTACCTAGTATTATGCTTGCCAGCAGAGGGAGCCAACTATATGCTATAAACATACGGGAAAACAAAAACAGATTTTGTTTTTAACACAGAACATTCTGGGTCTTTTTATATTTAGCAAGCCGGAAAAGATTTAAAAACTTATTTTAACACTGGTATTTGTACAGCACGGTTTCGAAGCTCACTAGGATATGTACAGCCTTTTAAAGTAACCTGAATTTACAAAAGAGAGCAGGAATAAATCTTGAAAGCCAAGTTCCTTATATCTTATCCTTTTGCTAATAATTAGTTCCTCATAAGGTAAAGAAAACCTAATTACTTTTATATAATTTTAATGAGTTAGTTTTAAAAGATTCAATTACTTTGGACAGTAATAAACAGCTGGGCTAATGACATTTGGCTGACAGCATACATGAAACATGAACTTAAAGTGGCTTACCTTGTGACATTTAAAGTCATTATGCTTGTAATAGGTCTGCTTTTTGGTCCAGGAGGAGGATGAAAAATCTGTCCCCCTTTATTTGTTGTGACTGCCTTAGATTTTTTAATTACATAGGGGTCATCAGAATGGCTTGGATAAGGATCAAATATACCTCCTTTCATGCCACCTGGCTGAAAAAAGAGGAAAAATTTCAAAGTGTCAATCTATAACATAACTGAGTTAATTAAAATATTTTTCATGCAAAAGCAAGTATGAATACTGCATAGCCGACTGCATCATATTATATAAAAAAACAGAAATCACATACTGCTTAAACTTGCATTGGAAACTCTTTAGGAAAAATTTAGCAATTATGTTGATGAATTCTTGATTTAAAATGTTGTTTTATAAGTCTCCTGAATTCTGAAGAAAGGATCTTAAAAGTGTGATGGAAAAAATAAAAACATAACCCACTAAAATGAACTATTATGCTGTGGCTAAAAATGGAATTGTTAAGTCACTATTAGTTTGCTAGCACACCTCCATGTCCAGAACAAGTTTACGGATTGTTACAAAAGGAAAGGCTTGGGCATTATTATCAATATATTTTCTGACTTATAGGATTGAACAGAGCATTGGCTTTTCCTGTAACGTCATGCCCACTAGTACTACAACAGTGGAAAATTTTAGTTAACAGGTATGTAGAGACCTTAATTCTGTGCAATCCCCTAGTACAGCTAAATGCCAGAGTCTGTTGAGGCTGCACTCCTGAAAAGTGCAACAGTAAGTGATGCAATGAATCAACTGAAACAAGTGAGGACATTTTCCCATAAGAATTTATATAACAAAGGGGGAATGTGCAGTAGCCTGGGAAGCACATACAATTTAAATAGTCAGGGACAGTATATACGGTGTGAAGGATGGAGAGCCAGGAGTAGGATCAGCAGCACTGTCAGCCAGAGGACATGCTGACTTTTCAGCAGCTGACTTTGAGGAATAGATCAGCATTCCTGAAGATCTCAGATGCCTCATCTGTGAGGCTGAACACAGCATAATGTATGCATAAGCATTCTTGCTGCCTCTTTCTGAATACTTATATTTTCATCACTGGCGTCATCTTCCTAAGATGAATCAAGGTCAATCAAATCAGTCAAGGGTGAAGGACAGAATAATCGGAAAATAGTGATTGGCAGAGCACAGTACTAAATGACTGCAAATGGAACTCCAAAATGAAGAGCAGAAAAGTGACAGATTGAGGGGATATTATATTAGGTATTTAGAGTCATTTAAGAGAGAGATTTATGTATCTGTATCTTAAACCCGTTTCAAACTGACATTAAGATTTAGCCTAAGGTGAATGGTGTCTTAGTATCTCATCTCAAAAAGTAGGTCGAGACATAAAGGAAATGAAAGTATGCACGTTTTCACTTTTTTATAGAATGCAAGAATCCCCACTTAGATTTTAAGAAATAACAACACTTAGTAACTGGACTAATGAAGGATGATTTCCTTTGCATCATATGTTCCTATAYACCCCCCCCAACAGTAATTTCAGGCTTCATTTCTTATGTCTCCCAAGCCCTCTCACCTGTATTTATTCCCATCCCTCCCCTGCTTTTCTCCTAACTACTCAAGAGGTAGCAAATTCTGAAGCTGATTCCAAATCTGTATCTGCTGGTAGACAAACAGAGCAGATAATTCATGAGTTTACTTTGCAGCCTTTCCCTGAGCAGAGGCACTCTGCTGAGTCTTTCTGCTCCTTCTGGCCATGCATTTCTATGACACTTCTAGGAACTATCATTTAGAATTTTGTCTAAATAGGCTGAGAGTAATCAACAGGTTCAAAAACGATATGCAAGCAACTGATAGAAGGACTCCAAAATAGAAGCACATTTCATTTTGCAACAGTAATCCAGCTTTACTGTCATGTATTGCATAACCTTTCACTTTGTATCTTTTTCCTGCCATTATGCAGTCAATTACTATATGTTAACAACGCTATGCAGGTTTTAAAGAGAAACCCTTCTCAAGCTACTTAAAACTATCAGTCTTCTTTGGTATTAGGTTGGGTCAAACAGCATTTCATTGCTATGGAAATTGAAAACAAAGTAAACTGAATAATACCTCTTGTATTTTCCTCTGTGAGAAAGCAATAGCAAAACCAAACATTGAGTTCTGTCTTTATGTACTCTAAGCAAAGCTTTTAGCAGGAAATACCTGAATACTTAMCTTTTGTATGGAGCAGCTATAAAATAAACTAACCTTTTTAGCAGGAGAACTTGGTTTAAAAGGTGGTGCAATTTTCTTTCCTGGAGGTTGTTGCTTCACTGGTGGCAAAGGTTGGTCATTAAAATAGGGATTCATGTCAAAATACTCCCGGGGATAGAGATTTAACTTGAAAGGCCCTCCTTTAACCAAACGCTGATGTTCCTCTTGTGCTTTCTGTAAAAGAAGTACTTTGAAAAAAATAATCTTGAGCATTTTTATTGCATATTATTCACATATGAGAAAAATTAAAAGCATTTAAATTCAGTCTTGGAGAATGTTCACTGTAACTTTCTTTGCTATTGTTTCATCAAGGTATTTTATATACCCACCATGTATAATGGAACATACAGAGACACTAACCAGGAAGCACAACAATCACTAGCAAAGTATGGTAGGAAAATGCTTGGAAAAGCATTGTACATTTAAGATGTATCTAACTGCATTTTGTACCTGTATCTTAGGCATACATGTGTACATACATGCTTGAAAATCCTGCTTTCATGCATCCCAGCTGCATAAAACCCTGGCCAGACTGCCACTACATTTTCATGGGCTTGGTGAAAAGATTTCCAAAAACATCTCCCATATTCTGAGCACCTCACTAAGTTGAGTTCCTCTAAAAATTGGTTCATTTTATCATGGGAGCTGTTGATTATTCTTCTCAGATTCCTTTTTTAAATAAAATAGGCTAAAACTAACATTGTATTAGAAGATGTATGAAATGCATCATTACTAATACAGTATCACTGAGGTGATTCATGCTCATGTCTCAGAGCAAATTCCCTATCACTCTCTCTACCCAGCTCATAAGAAACAATCCTACATCCCTCTTTTCTCAGTGCTTCTCACTATCTGCACTGGATGCTTAATTTTGACTCCAAGTTTGCCTCAGCTGCAGGTAACCAAGTTGCTTCTTCTGATCTTGTTTTTCTCATAGACCAAAAATAATCCATCTGCTGCCATTTTTTACAACATATGATGAAAATATACAGGTTAACTAAAATCAGTGCCAGCAAGTTTAGTAGCTTTCTTAGATTTATCAACTTATGTGATAAAAAGCAAGTTTTGTTCTTATACAGCATCTGTATAATGAGGCCCCATTCTACTTATAACAATGTAGAAATAGTATTATTGTTCTTGCTATTGGTGTTATTTGGTCATTATTAAAATTGTTGTTTAAGGGCTCTAATAAATAAAAAAAAAATAAGGTCAAGTCCTGAATGGTGGGACTTGGGCAAGATATTCCCTGTGGTCTAAAAGGAAAAATAATAAGTTAATGATAACTAATTTTGTTTACAGGCTGGTGATTAATTCATTTTCCTCCTACTACTTTGTAAATAAACATTGGTCAACTCCAAGCAAAGGAAACACCACAGGGAAGAAAAAGTTCATGTAAATTGTAATAAATAATCATTGCACTAATACATAATAAAGACGAATATTTTTACCTTTGCATCTATTCTTCCTGCTTCATAGACTTCAGGTGCATGTGGATATTGTTCACCTATGGTAACACTTGCGTATCTGTAAAAAGAAAATGAATGAATGAGAAGTCAAAAAAAAAAAAAAGTATAATAAAATACTTGAGAAGTTACCCATATCCAGTTCCTTTMTTTCCTGGATTAGTATAAAAATTCTTTCCAGGAGAAGTGTATTTTTCTTTGGCTTTCAGTTGTGCACTGAAGTAAGCATATGGACCTCCTATGGTTCCATAATAGCTGCCCAGTCCACATCTAAAAATAGCAAATAAACACATTAATTAATGCTTTGCAGATATTTTGAGCTTTCCAGATCTAGTGTGCTAAAATGATGCTAAGCAGAAAACCCAAACAAATAACATCTCAAAAAATAAATATAAAACTTCAAATCAGATCCACTGTGCATGGATCCATTATCACAGCAATTCTGTGTACAACATTATGGACATAAAAGAAACAGATGGCAGCAAAGATGAAGGTTTGAAGCTCCTTAATAACACAGATAGGCTTAACAAAGTTTGACTTTTGGTTTTGTTTCAGTTTTGCCCCAACAAGACGAAGTAACACTGGTAGACACTGATTCACAAACAATACAAATATATATTCACAGTTCACCACAAACCTACTGGACTGACAGCAACCCAGAGGAATAGATCAACAGAATTGATGCTTGATGATAAGAGGATGGCCTTGCCCACAAGTTTACAGACAACAGTAATGTAGTGTCCTTATGATAATGGAGCTGCAGGCCACATGGGGTACCTGTCTGAGAGATTTTTTTTTTCCTGGACATAGCTGGTGATGTTAAGGACTGGCTATCTTTCTGTCTTGTCACAGAAGGAGAGTAAAGAGAGGCACAACTCATTTAGGAGAAACACCTCAGCCTATAAAGCTGCAGGAATTCACAAAGATTGTTCTTTAAAGACTAACCTGAAAATCAGTATCTGTTGGTAGTATATGATGTCCTCTCAAAGTACACAATCATACAGCCACCAAAGGTTAAAAGGTCCAAGGCAAATAAACTGATGAAATAGCTGGAATGGCAATTTGGTCCACTAAGCTGCAGCTACAATGGTCAAAAAAGCCCATATATAACAAAAATTGGGCAAACTGACAATGCACAGACAAACTTCATCTTGGCATTTCCTAGCTTTTAAGTGCTTTGCAAACTTCATGATATTCTTTAAATGTCACCTTTGCTTGTAGCTTTTTATATACCAGTAACATAATGACAGAGTATAGAAAAATGAAGAAAATAAAGGCCCAGACTTCAGTCACATCTTCAGAACATGGCATCTTTGCAACCTCTGAATTTGCAGCCAACAACAAATCTGGCTCCAATGTAAGCGAAAGATTTCAAAGAGCTGCTTATCATTCAGGCAGCCAACAGTAATAGTGCTTATACAGCTCTGCTCTATTTCCTTAGTGACCCTGGGAGCCAGTTTTGGACACAAGAAACCTATAATCACTCTCCGTAATTGCTTGAGGATTTTATTAATAAGGTGGCCTAACCACCTTTCCAGCCTCTGCTTTGTGCTACTCTGCCAGTACAGATTTAGGAGAGGATAAAGAACCTGTCCTAAACTTCATGTCCAGAAGAACTCAGGAGCCTTACAATAAGCAAGAGAGCATGAGCTGCTGTACCCGGAGCCAACAGGTGTGTTTGCAGAGACGATGTGTGGAGAAGGGGGCCTTGGCAGGTTTTCGTTGTAAGCAACTCAGTGGAGAAGAGCAGGACTCAGAACCCAGAAAGTAAGTGAACAGGGCTGTCATCAACTGACATGGATCTGAAATTAGTGCCTAGGTGTTTCTGGCAGTTAAATCCTGCTAGATCATTTGGTTGCTATAGAAGGTAAGTTGTAGTTGAAAGAAACTTTTGAACACGGGGCTCACCCATTTTCTGTCCCACCAAAAACAGCACACACACATCCAACAGAAAGTCCACACACACTGTCTTACTTTCATATTAAAAAACTAAGTTGTTTCTGTAACATATGACAGAAGACAGCTAATCCTTGCTCTCTAAAATATAATTATATAAAATACACAAGAGGTACACACTAAACTTTCCAAATGCAAAGCTGTAGAAAGATGTGACTAAATATAACCACGAGACTATAAAAAACAGGCCTTGTACATACACTGAATCCTCTTGCAGCAGCTACAAAAGCAAGATTGTATAGTTGTAGATGAATAAGTAGTCTCTGTTAGTTACATATGAATAAGATATTTGAAATCAATTGCATTGGCATCATTTTGTCATGCAATTAATGTGCAAATAGCAAAGACATTTATTTAAATATTATTCATATACTCCTTAGCTCTGTAACATCTTTTGATTATCCTATAAGATTATCAGTATTTTTTCTAGCAAAAAGATAATGTATATGGATTCTGTGAGAGAAGAAGTTGTACCTAGTTAATGGCCTGTTTTCCTGATGTTTTTGCAATATATATACTATCTCTATTCTGGGAGGCTCAGAAGTAGAAGGGAGAAGATACTGTATCTGACAAGTGCCAACAGACTCCCTCCTAAATTAAAATTAAATATTCATTTATTAATTATCTACACCCTTTTCCGACACCCATCTTCATTTTAACTGAAAATAAAAAGCTAAAGGTGAGAAAACCGTTCACAGCAGTAGACACATACATAAAACAGTAGATAAACCAAGCACCAGAAATTGATTTCTACAAGCATCCAGCCTTTCCTTATCTCTGATTACATGTTGCTACCCATAATTCTACACTCAGTACTGTGATTAGCACTATATCATGCACACCTTTCCAAAAGAATAAGATCGTACTCCCATTATAGGCTTTATTATTTATTGGTGAAAAGTTATCTTTGACATACAGAAAAGAAAAAKATTTATTTAAACATTTTCACAACACTTACGGCAATTTGTCTCCATTACTGGGAAGGAAAGCTCTGCCCAAATTTTTCTTTGATTCTGCCAATCTATAGCGCCTCCTTAGCTGAACAGGATTTGAGTAGGCTTCACCATCAAAAATCCTCACAAACTGAGGCTCAAAATAACCTGCCTGAAGAGCTGACAATGTTTTGGTCCCCCCAGGTAACATCTGTCTGTTCTTGCTTGCAGCTTCATTAAAATGGCCTTTAAAAAAGTAAGCACTGTAAATAATCATTTGACACCATTGCTTCTCTTAGCCTACATTAAAAAAATAAGGTCTGGATCTGGGTGGTTCAAAGAGCTGGTAATGCACTACAAAGTGTTTCATTTGTAAATCATGTATTGCAATTAGATGCGTTTGAAAGAGAATGCTATGGGAAGGTATTCCCAGTACCCAGTTTTAGCTTTAATCCCTAAACTTGCTTTACAAGAAATGGAGATTGGTTACATTAGACTGGTGTTTCAGAGCTGGAGTAGATGCCTATTTATGCACTACTAGTGATATTTCAGAGAAGCATCTCTTCCCCACCAATTACAGAGACCAGGTAGCCTAGTTAAGTGCCTCCAGTCAGGTGTTTTGAATCTGCAGCAGCTCAGTGTAGTAGAAGTGATGGGCTGGTGATTCAGTTCTGGTGGACATGTTCATCACTGATAGAACATCACAGCAGAAACATCTTTACTGAGAAGCCAGGATTATTTTGTGGTACCACTTCAAAGAGGCTACTGAGGGTCAAACTCTGTCACCTTACTATTTACAAAAATTATCTTTCTCAGTGAATAATCCTATTGAACAACAAGAATAAGAAAAGAAGAATCTGCTCCCCCTAAAAAAAAGGCRTGGGGGGAGGGGAACTCACACATAAGTCAGATCAGAACACACAAAATTGCAAAACAAAATTAAATCTAATGACAATATAATTTTATAACAGAAAACCTGCTGAAAGAGCACATACAAAAAATATTATCACGACAGCACAGATCCTCCTAATCTGCAGACAATTAGTCTTAAAGAGAAATACATATCCTAAAAATTTTTATGAATCTATTACGCACACATTTTTCAGTTTTGTGGTGAATTTTTCCTTTCTTTGATATATTATTCCAACATATCAAGCATTTCTCTCAATAACACTGACCTGAGCAAAGAACATGTTTGAAAAGGCAGTTGCCTCTAAAAGAAAATGAAGTCTTTCTGAAAGCAGATGAATACCAGAGGTATTCCTATTGCTAAATAGTGATTAAAATTAAATGTACTTACGCATATAATGTGATACATATCTATCTCCAATGGTAATATAACCCATTTCACTGAAAAGGCCAATCCTCTCCATATCACTTTTTCCATCTGCAGGCATGGTTGGATCTGTATGACAGAGCACTGCACTAAAGAAGGTAGAAGTCTCCTCGTTTACTTGTTCTGCTGCAAAAGTCTATAAAAAGTCAACACCTGCAAACAAAAGAATTTAACTATTTAAAGTAAAACGCATGGTGTTTTGATTAAAAATACTACCAATAAATGTAATCTGAGGAAAGTGATTAGCAGCTTTGGTACTCACAGGTCAAATACACTATGTGGACTTTAGACAGCATTATAGTATTTCTTTTGTTAAACAAATTCAAAGCATCAAAGAGAGAAAAACAAATTTGTTTGTAATACAGTTGGTGCCATTCTTACTGAAGTTACACAGTTTGGGTCAAAATTTCTGCTGTAATCTCACTAGTTTGGAGAGGAGAAGAAATGAGGCAGATTAGCCTAATTGTGAATTAGCAATGTTGTGTAGCAATAAACAGGTAAGCACGATCCCAAAGAGTCTTCCAAGGAATTTCTGGGAAGGATGAGAAAGTATTAATACCTTGCTACCATGAAATGACAAAATATAAGCTAGAGTATTACATAAAATTCTGGTTGCCCAAGTTAAAGAAAAAGCAACTCAAAACAGACCCTGGGTAGTTTAGCAAAGCAAAAGCCTGACTTGGCGTAACTGCTGTTACAAACCCCTCAGCATAGCCAACATCAGGGAGGAAAAAGGGTTAATTATGTTATAGGTAAACGCGACAAATTGACAA
The DNA here is from genome assembly GCF_003343035.1 of Apteryx rowi. NCBI lineage: Eukaryota > Metazoa > Chordata > Aves > Apterygiformes > Apterygidae > Apteryx > Apteryx rowi. The sequence goes on along the minus strand of NW_020450900.1, from coordinate 499,800 downwards.
CCACTCGGGCCGGGTTGCATAAATTCCAATTTATAAAATAATTGAGTAAGTCACAAGTAAGCAAAACAGCGCTGGGCGGCCGGGGAGTCTCCTGCTCCACCAACGGCGTGCGCGATCCCCCCCTCACAGTCTCCTTATATGCGATTCCAGCCCCGGGTATATGTGGCACTTCCTGTAACTTCTGCGGTTGCGCCGGCTGTTGCTAGGGGGTCTTCTTCAGCCTTCTGGTGGTCGTGGGGATGAAGGCTGGAGTCTTCCTCTGCGTGGTGTGTGGTGACCCTCAGGTCATGCATATATTTTACAACTGTGTGACCTCGCCATTGCCATATTAGGCTATCTAAACTAACATCGC